>NC_068368.1:45432866-45770366 GCF_020536995.1 Dreissena polymorpha | reverse complement strand
CTACATATTGCCATCTGTCAATGTTTCAAGTTTTATGAAAAAATATGATGAACTTTTTAAGTTATCGTAGGATCCAGAAAAGTGTGACGGACTGACAGACAGACTGACGAGTAACAGACTGACAGACTTACACACAGAGCGCAAACCATAAGTCCCCTCCGGTTTCGCCGGTAGGGGACAATAAATAAACTCGCAATTGCCAAGCGCACGTAAACTGTTTTCGGCGAAAATCGAGCTGCAAGATCGTCGTCAGCACGTCTGCCCCATCCCGCCTCCCGTTAAATCAGTATTTGAGAGGTTGTGAACGTGGTCAAATGCTGACACGCACTTTGAGTCACAAAGTCAATATACAGCTTTGTTTACAACAGGTAATACACCTGGTAAATGTATATTTAAGTGTTATTGATATTAAATGTCATTTATAATAACTTGGATATAAAATATGTTACAAGCTGTTACATTAGAAGAATTTTATCTTCCATTTCAATCCTGATATATAGTTGTGTAATGATTGAGAGTATGTGGATTATGAAACTTACAATTAATGGCATCACCAAAGGACCTCTAATTGACCTCTTCCACGATGATATTTGGCCATGGACTATTACATAAGTTACAAAATGCTCTCGCCTCACCCGGAGAATATAAAGTTAGTATCAACAGTCAAAATAACCGAGTCATCTTGCAACGTCTTCTTTATCCTTAATGTCCCAGAAGCGTCGAGTAACACGATCCGCACAAACCTTTACAGTTGCAACAGGGTCCTCATTTGGAGGTTTTCCAGATATTCCTCAGTTTGTTAAAAGCTAGAGCTACCAGGTTGAGATATCCTTGGTGTCGATTGAGTTGTAAAGGTCACGGCTCCACAAGTTTGAGCGCAGTTAGGCTCGCCTGCCCCTTAGCAGTCCTCTTCTTCAGTTCCCTTCAACGTTCCCGACCGATTTGCTATGTCTGCCTTCTGTAAATGTTCTGGTGATTAGGCGACTTTACTATGACATTTTTACAAATCATAAAGCGTATTTTTATTATTCAATAAATTGTATAGTGTTTTCAGAACTGCATCGTTCCACTTCATCGCGATGGCCTTTTGTCATGTAAATTATTATTGCTGAAACAAACCTGAAAAAGTAAACAGAATATTTATGACAGCATACTTTACTTTAATTTGAGTTGGTGTGGGTAAAAAAGCTTTAATTTAAAACGGAATCGGTGTAAATATTGATAAGCTTAACGTTCGATTTTTGCAAAACAATGAATCAATGTTTACACAGCTTAATTTAATTTCTATATTGGCAAAGCGAATAAAGCATTTGGCAACATGTCATTTTTGTAAAGATAAATTTACAAATAATCGTACACTGACATTTAAGACGAAAAGATATCCGTCCACGAAACCTCACAACTAAGTTATGCACAATGACGTGTATGCTTTAAGAGTGACAATTAACCCTGATGCGTAAAAGCTTTCAGGTATCATGAATAATACGTTGTACACGAAATAAGTTTATTATATGGGTCTAAATTCGTTCAAACTCCAAATCCCCCATGGAACCGATTAAATGGTTAATTTCCACAAACATGCATTGCGTTGGACGATAGTTATTTATTAGAAACTTTAGAGACGTTAAATACATGTATTTCTGTTTACACGTGATTTTTATACTTCATGTTGTATTCGCCTTTTAAAGTACAATAAGCGCCATTGATCTATAAAATAGTATAAGATATGTTTAGATGTTGAGATTTGTTTGACCGTTCGAACATTAACCGTTCAAAAACTACGCGTACGTATCCTACATTTACTTTAATAGGGAAGCAATCTCTTCTTTTTTTAAAGCAATAAATAAAAACAAACATGGGACACGTCATGAAACTATCGTCTTATATAGCACGAGATACATGTAAATAAACCGAAACACGTCAGACAAATAAAACTCCAAGGTCGATGTTATCTTCGAGTGTGTGTATCCGATGACAGAGTTTCGACCAATGTTGTTTTGGCAAATGTTGAAGTTAGTTGTTTTCTTATCATGACGTATTAAAGGGATCTTTTCACATATTTTGGCATGTATTTAAGCTGGTCATTAAATGCTTTATATCGATAAATGTAAACATTGGTTCTAAAAGCTCGAGTAAAAAAACAGGCATACAAGAAAGAAACAATAGTAAACCTCAACTGGGCCTGAACCAATGACCCCTGGAGTAAACGTCTATCGCTTACACCACTCGGCCGTCCGTACTCATAACCTGTTGTGTTTTATATTTTATATAAGCAATCCTCATTGTTTCACAAAATATAACGACAACAACGGAATTCGCAAATTATTCAATCGTTTCGCGTTGCAACGCTTTATAATTTTCAGGTTTTTAAATCGTCAAAAGATGCATTAAATGGATATTTTATAGCATAGTAAATGTTCAGTATTACTGTTTCCTCACAAATATCATAACTACAACTAAAATTTTCGAATCTGAAACACTTTTTTGTATTTTGTCAATTTATCAAAACGCGAAAAGACCCCTTTAAGAAGTATATGTTTAATTGCACGCATTGCTTTGATATATGCCATTGTATAGTCTGAGTATATTGCTTGGTTTTATGAACGTTAAACAACAAACTTTCAAGACCATCCTAAGCTCAAATACCACCGTTATGAGCAGCTTATCGCCATGGTAGACTTTCAATGCTCTTTTTAAACATAAATAAAATAGGTAAATATATCATTTTGGATTTAAACCATTAATTTAGTGGTGCATGTCTTAAATACTTCAAGATATGAAATACCCGGAACTTCAACTTTTGCTTAAACGAAATCGGTCGATACTCCTCGCATGCGCATACTTAAAATTAACGTCGACCTCATCATCATCATCATCATCATCATCATCGTCATCGTCATCGTCATCATCATCATCATCATCATCATCATCATCATCATCATCATCATCATCATCATCATCATCATCATCATCATCATCATCATCATCATCATCATCATCATCATCATCATCATCATCATCATCATCATCATCATCATCATCATCACCATCATCATCGTCATCGTCATCATCATCAACGTCATCGTCATCATCATCATCATCATCATCATCATCATCATCATCATCATCATCATCATCATCATCATCATCATCATCATCATCATCATCATCATCATCATCATCATCATCATCATCATCATCATCATCATCATCATCATCATCATCATCACCACCACCACCACCACCACCATCATCATCATCATCATCATCATCATCACCACCACCACCATCATCATGATCATCATCATCATCATCATCACACAAAACGGTCAGCGTAATACACTATATGCATTTTATCGTGCAGAAACATTATACTCAAAGCGGTAGATTGTGTCTTATTATAAATAAAAGTTAAATCTACCTCAATTATAAGGTGCTAAACTTCCCATACCTTTGTTTTAACTAGGATAGCTGTTAATTTCTTAAAAAAAGTATGTGCAAAATGCTTTTACAAAATACTACTATCGGCTAAATCTCCTCGAAGCGGGTTTCTTCCCATAAGGTTTCAAGGCTTACACTCACCATTCAGAAACAGGCCTTTTTCTGTCTATTTGGGGAAAAGGTACTTAGCAAAATTGGGATTTTTCGAGTCGCGAAATCTTCCTAATTGGGAAGAATTTTCATCGACAAAATCATTATTTGGGAAATAAATTTTCTGACTTTGTCTTATTAAATTTAATGTTTTAATACATAGGCATTGCCCCAAAAAGCTAAGAAAAGTATAAAACTGTTGTTGTTTTTTCAAGCAATAATCATTATCACCTGCTAACGTAAGCATGTGTATGATAAAAAAAACAGACTTTGTTATATGCTTGAAGTTCAAATAAAATACATAGCTCGATATGTCATTAAGGATACCTACCGGGAAACGGATTTTCCGGCTTCCATCATTTCGGTCGGAAATTGGGATATTGTTTTGGAGAATTGGAAAAATATCCATATTTGGGAATGGTGCCAACGGCAACTATTGGACCCATGAGATAGGCAGAAAAAGACCGGAGAACTACAATAATTTCGTTTTCTCATGCGTATTTTTATTGTTTTATTCAAATGGGGTCTACTTTTATTGCTTGATACAAAATGTACAACAAACAAAAAAACTAATCTTCAAATCATATTAAAAAAGAAATAATATTTGAATTTGCCATCTTTATGTGGTCGCAGTGATTTCATAGAGCTGTGTTCGGAGCCAATCAAATTTTTTGGCGGTTGCTATCGGCTAAAGTTGCCAAGAATGGCAAGTCAATACATCCACTTGCTAAAGCCTTTATCTTGTTACAAAATAAATGACAATAAAACAAACTAATAAGTCTCTAAGTATTGTTCTTCACCCGATTTTCAGAGCATGGCACAAGCAAACATTACGGAGTTCAAGATGTTAGGCGTCCTTCAGCACTCGCATGTCGCTAGTGTCCGCATCACCACACGTCACTTCCGGGACGGGGGCGAGCTTCCGCTGCTTATCACCGATACGAATTATGATTTCAACTTTCAGGACCTTCGGAAATTACCGGAGAGATCGCCGTTCACCCAGTATTTACATAAATCTTGTTAATAAGTTAAATAAGGTATTTATTTAAATGTTTGTTTTAAGGTTTGTCAATGCGTTATGCACGCGATTCGCGTAGTCAAAATCAGTCTACAGAATTGTCCTCCACTCAATCTACACCCCTGTAGTTGTGATTCCCGTGTAGTCATCCTATACGGCAAGCAACAGTTTCTTAAGAGTTTAGACTGAGTTCCTGGGTACAAAAAAGTAATACAAAACAAAGGTTACTTTCATAACAATGTTATACTAGCAACATACCAAGTAGACATTATTTTCAAAGCAGTTTGTAGTCTCTAAGCATTTAAACATGCGCAAAAGCTACGATAAGTCAAAATCTTGTTAAGGAAATCAACTGCGCATTGCTAAAGATATTTAATGATAAGCACACTTCATGCTTTATATATATCATGCTAAATTTATGTTTAACTTAACCTACTGCTATGTTATGCTTAACATAGTAATGTCATCAAGAGATACGAATATTTTAGTTAGTTATACCAAACGTATTAATATCTGATCAAGTCTTCTATTCTTCTACTTCTTTTAATTTGAATAAGTGTAGGGCTCCTCTTGATCATCGACGCAATGTGGCAATACAATGTTTCCCACATTAAATATAATTGCAGGCGTTGTTTGAATAGAAAAATGCATTTCAATAATTAAAAAAGTTTTGTCAAACTTATATGTGCCTGTATATTTCCAGGGTGACAGCTTCAGAGTAGATTGTCACTTTAACACCGTTGGAAAAACACAGCCAGTTTTGGTAACAAACACAGAATAGTATCTTATTTTTCTTGATAAGTTCTTTTGGATGTCTTTATGTTTTCAGGCCAAAATACAACTATTATGTTGATACGTATAAATTAAACAATTAGCGAGGCGTTTAACAATGGCAAGGTAACATTTCTGTAGAAATTACGATTAACAAAATAAATTTTATAAAAACCCGGACTTTAAATAACGCGTTTTTTATGACAGGGTGGTCTGACAACCAAAGAAGAGATGTGCATGTCGTTTGCCTACTACTGCCCGAGAACACCATTTGCAAACTGCATGCCGTTGCCGAACTATGGTATATACGGTGTCGATGCGGAATCGAAGGTACCTATTTCTGTTTTTAAAGGAACTGTACCGACGCATTTGGAATAAATAATATAAGCCGCGTTCTGAGAAAACTGGGCTTAATGCAAGTGCGTAAAGTGTCGGCCTAGATTAGCCTGTGTAGTCCGCACAGGTCAATCGGGGACGACACTTTCCGCTTTTATGGTATTTTTAGTTTCAAGGAAGTCCCTCCTTACCGAAAATCAAGTTTAAGCGGAAAGTGTCGCACATGCATTAAACCCAGTTTTCTCAGAAAAAGGCTCAATAAGTGAAAACAAAATGATCATATACATAAAATTAAGATAGACGAAATAAATACATTAAATAGCCGTACACGACAGTTTAAAAATGATATTTATAGATATATGACCGTTCAATACTTAAAAGTGCTTAACATTTAACTTGCCATTAAGTTAACGTTCATAAATAGAAAAAAGCCGAAAAAAGAATGATTTGGAAATATTGTATAAGCATGTTTTGAGTTATGAGACAAAATTGTCGGATTCCAAGCAAATTCCGAATCATTGTCACTATTTTCCCTCACCAACCATTTAGACCTGGTAGATGATTCAGAATGCGGACTGGACCAACAAGACCGTGGTAGACTGGTTCTATCAGCAGCAAAGCACCGGGCCCAGATTTGCATGGTGCGCTGGAGACAGTTTGAAGGTAACCGGTCTATTTAGAATGTAATCCCAATTTCTGTTAAGTGATATAGTAGGCGTTCAACGCAGTTTTTCTTGTCTTTCACGAGTAGGAACCAATTTTAATATGTGTGCTCTTTTTTAGCAACGTTGATTGTTTCGTCCTATATATCTTGCAATATGGCTTAGTAATGTTTAGCGATAAAGCTGACTATTGGCTCATCTTAAGCAAACCCACGCAATCCAATATATTTCATAAGTACACGAATTGTAATTGAAGTAGAAGAATGACTTTCAATAAAGTAAGCCGGTTTATTCGGAGGTGATTTGTCATATAAATAGTATACTATTTTGCACTCACATATAACGTTGATATCACTTCAGTTTCGTATATAAACTAATTACGTGAGTTCATTTGTTCTAGGTTCCTAACGACTTTAACTACCGGTTTACTGGCAATCTACCACCGCATGAATACGTTGAGCCCAGCAAGTGCCCGTAACGAATCATTTATTCTCATTGGACAATCGCTAATCACGTGTTGGTAACAAACCACCGATTCAGATTTAAGGACATATGCTGCAGTTTTAAATAAATGTTGGTTACACCTGGAATTCGATTAAAAAAATGCATGAACCATATGTGGATAGAAAAATAAAAAAATACAAATCATAAGTCATCACTGATGTAAATTGTTTATTCGCGATTGAACAACAAGCATGGTAACAATTCACAAATAAGTTACTAAAAGTAAAAATTGAGTAAAACAATGAGAAAACTGTTGAACCCAACCTCTCAATATTCTCAATATATATAATGCTGATTTACTTTGACATCCACTTTTTAATGTTTTTACATTAAATTTTAAACAAAAATAAAAGCACCATAATTCAGTACGGAATATATTTTAAGGACATACGCGGTAGTTAAAATTATTTTGTATTACATATTTTCACACATGTAAAAAAAAAACTGTTGAAAATAATGTAATTCTTTGTGTACATTTATAATAATGATTAAAATTTTACTTCATATCATACAACCTCAAATCAATATCAACAACTGAATTTTTTTAAGTATTTTTTTTTAAACTTTAACCTTTAATACCTTCCCGCGTATAGAGTTTATCCCAACTTACCCAAATAGCTCATGGGTTATAAACAAAGAATTAAGAACACAGAGACAAAATAAAACTCGCAGTCAATTAATAAATGCTAATTTCTAACACATCTTTACTGAAATTGCACTACACAATTAAATATCCGATCCTGTTTGCTCAATATAAGTGGGATCATGTTTCTGGCAAATGTTCGACGAATACATCTTATTGAGAACCCAATACACACTAGTCTTTAAAAGTCTTTAAAAAGCTGATGTTTTCCCAGAACTCGATGGGTATGCGGATACAGATGGCACTTCGATACCAGATAACAACAAAAGCCACGCGCGAGAGGTAAGTTCATCAGTTTTTTAAAAAGTTATATCATAACGATTACTTTTTTAGACAAGGCGCATGGTCGAGTTTATAAACGGTGTATCCTTTTCTATTGGAAAAAAAGATCACGAAATAATAGTAGATTTCCCCCCCCCCCAAATAGAAAATTCGGTCGGAAAACAGCATTAACTTGATGAACAGAAAACATTTCAACAAAATAAAACTACTTAGAAATATTGCAATACATTATTTGATATTTCAACATGAAGAGTAATCACTGTGCTTCAAATACTGAAATTTTGATAGTATTCAATGAAATATAAACGAAGATAGAACATGTTTTAATAGGTGGTATGCATGAAGATTCGGACAGTTTGATTCCCGATATAGGGCACTTCGGATAGCAGAGACTTCCAACAAATTGGGCACTCTGAAAACCGAGTATTATCTTCTACCTGAAATGCATTTATGTATATTATGGCTATTCTTACCAAACATTTTGAAGTACGAATCAATTTGCATTGTCAAGCGCGACACATTGGGAATATATGCATAACGTAATTACAAACACATGTAAAATATGACCAATGGCGTTGTTCGTTTTCAAAAATCGTATTACTATTAATTTAGATAATTTTTATTATAAGTGTAAATGTTAAATAAGATTCAAATGCTTATTTTCTGAAGAAATATATTTCAAGTAAAATCTTGTTCATAGCATTTTACATTTTCATTCAGACAACTAATCCTTTAAAATTTACTTCAGCAGAAACTTCCCTGTATCTTGCAAATGGACTTTCAACGGAATCGGCACTCTCGTTTTATTTACTGGCATTGAGCCAAAAAAGTTCCAATAGAATTTCGAACCTGCATCGCCGCTAACAGTTAGCTGTAAAGTGCAGTTTTAGCAGAGTGATGTTTCATGACACGCTAACTTGTATATAAGTAAATGGCCTTAGTACCTTCGATAGGACATAAATATAAATGCTTTAGCTCAGCCGTTTCGCTACAAAGACTGTAATTTAAAATTACATAGTACACGAGGTTAAACAATTTTAAATAATCATTTTCAATATGTCTGATGAGTTACATTTTAAATGTAATTTAAAACTGTTTAAGCTCGTGTACTATGCGAAGATCCAGCTCTTGGGTGACTCGAAAACTGGAAAATGTATGGCCATATAGACTGTACTCATCAGGCATATCGAATTCGTTTCACGTGTGTCTTTCACATTTATACAAAATCATTATCATGTTCCAAAAGGATAAGAACATGTTTCGGTAATTCGTTTTTAATTTACGTCAGTACATACATTTTTATTTATTGCCTGGTTACTATAACAGTATTCCACAGCGAATTCTGCATTTCTGATTCACTTAATAAAGTGTGATATATCTGGTAAAACGTGTCGAGTAATCTGGAATCGAAGTGCCATTGTCTTTGAGATGATCGGTAAAATAAGTGTCCATGAAAATTTGGCATTCGACTCTTAAAACATTTGAACTTCCTCAAATACGTTAGTCCTAGATTAGCCTGTGTAGTCCGCACAGGTTAATCGGGGACGACACTTTCCGCTTTTATGGTATTTTTAGTTTCAAGGAAGTCCCTCCTTACCGAAAATCAAGTTTAAGCGGTAAGTGTCGCACATGCATTAAACCCAGTTTTCTCAGAAAAAGGCTCAATAAGTGAAAACAAAATGATCATATACATAAAATTAAGATAGACGAAATAAATATACATTAAATGACCTTCAACGACAGTTTAAAAATGATATTTATAGATATATGACCGTTCAATACTTAAAAGAGCTTAACATTTAACTTGTCATTAAGTTAACGTTCATAAATAGAAAAAAGCCGAATAAAGAGTTCTTTGGAAATATGGTATGAGTATGTGTGGAGTTATGAGACAAAATTGTCGGATTCCAAGCAATTCCGAATCATCGTCACTATTTTCCCCCACCAACCATTTAGACCTGGCAGATGATTCAGAATGCGGACTGGACCAACAAGACCGTGGTAGACTGGTCATTCAGAAGCAAAGCACCGGGCCCAGATTTGCATGGTGCGCTGGAGACAGTTTGAAGGTAACCGGTCTATTTAGAATGTAATCCCAATTTCTGTTAAGTGATATAGTAGGCGTTCAACGCAGTTTTTCTTTTCTTTCACGAGTAGGAACCAATTTTAATATGTGTGCTCTTTTTTAGCAACGTTGATTGTTTCGTCCTATATATCTTGCAATATGGCTTAGTAATGTTTAGCGATAAAGCTGACTATTGGCTCATCTTAAGCAAACCCACGCAATCCAATATATTTCATAAGTACACGAATTGTAATTGAAGTAGAAGAATGACTTTCAATAAAGTAAGCCGGTTTATTCGGAGGTGATTTGTCATATAAATAGTAGGTTACACCTGGAATTCGATTAAAAAAATGCATGAACCATATGTGGATAGAAAAATAAAAAAATACAAATCATAAGTCATCACTGATGTAAATTGTTTATTCGCGATTGAACAACAAGCATGGTAACAATTCACAAATAAGTTACTAAAAGTAAAAATTGAGTAAAACAATGAGAAAACTGTTGAACCCAACCTCTCAATATTCTCAATGTATATAATGCTGATTTACTTTGACATCCACTTTTTAATGTTTTTACATTAAATTTTGAACAAAAATAAAAGCACCATTATTCAGTACGGAATATATTTTAAGGACATACGCGGTAGTTTAAATTATTTTGTATTACATATTTTCACACATGTAAAAAAAAAAACTGTTGAAAATAATGTAACTCTTTGTGTACATTTATAATAATGATTAAAATTTTACTTCATATCATACAACCTCAAATCAATACCAACAACTGAATTTTTTTAAGTATTTTTTTTTTAAACTTTAACCTTTAATACCTTCCCGCGTATAGAGTTTATCCCAACTTACCCAAATAGCTCATGGGTTATAAACAAAGAATTAAGAACACAGAGACAAAATAAAACTCGCAGTCAATTAATAAATGCTAATTTCTAACACATCTTTACTGAAATTGCACTACACAATTAAATATCCGATCCTGTTTGCTCAATATAAGTGGGATCATGTTTCTGGCAAATGTTCGACGAATACATCTTATTGAGAACCCAATACACACTAGTCTTTAAAAGTCTTTAAAAAGCTGATGTTTTCCCAGAACTCGATGGGTATGCGGATACAGATGGCACTTCGATACCAGATAACAACAAAAGCCACGCGCGAGAGGTAAGTTCATCAGTTTTTTAAAAAGTTATATCATAACGATTACTTTTTTAGACAAGGCGCATGGTCGAGTTTATAAACGGTGTATCCTTTTCTATTGGGAAAAAAAGATCACGAAATAATAGTAAATTTCCCCTCCCCCCCCCCCAAATAGAAAATTCGGTCGGAAAACAGCATTAACTTGATGAACAGTAAACATTTCAACAAAATAAAACTACTTAGAAATATTGCAATACAATATTTGATATTCCAACATGAAGAGTAATCACTGTGCTTCAAATACTGAAATTTTGATAGTATTCAATGAAATATAAACGAAGATATAACATGTTTTAATAGGTGGTATGCATGAAGATTCGGACAGTTTGATTCCCGATATAGGGCAATTCGGATAGCAGAGACTTTCAACAAATTGGGCACTCTGAAAACCGAGTATTATCTTCTAACTGAAATGCATTTATGTATATTATGGCAATTCTTACCAAACATTTTGAAGTACGAATCAATTTGCATTGTCAAGCGCGACACATTGGGAATATATGCATAACGTAATTACATACACATGTAAAATATAACCAATGGCGTTGTTCGTTTTCAAAAATCGTATTACTATTAGTTTAGATAATTTTTATTATAAGTGTAAATGTTAAATAAGATTCAAATGCTTATTTTCTGAAGAAATATATTTCAAGTAAAATCTTGTTGATAGCATTTTACATTTTCATTCAGACAACTAATCCTTTAAAATTTACTTCAGCAGAAACTTCCCTGTATCTTGCAAATGGACTATCAACGGAATCGGCACTCTCGTTTTATTTACTGGCATTGAGCCAAAAAAGTTCCAATAGAATTTCGAACCTGCATCGCCGCTAACAGTTAGCTGTAAAGTGCAGTTTTAGCAGAGTGATGTTTCATGACACGCTAACTTGTATATAAGTAAATGGCCTTAGTACCTTCGATAGGACATAAATATAAATGCTTTAGCTCAGCCGTTTCGCTACAAAGACTGTAATTTAAAATTACATAGTACACGAGTTAAACAATTTTAAATAATCATTTTCAATATGTATGATGAGTTACATTTTAAATGTAATTTAAAACTGTTTAAGCTCGTGTACTATGCGAAGATCCAGCTCTTGGGTGACTCGAAAACTGGAAAATTTATGGCCATATAGACTGTACTCATCAGGCATATCGAATTCGTTTCACGTGTGTCTTTCACATTTATACAAAATCATTATCATGTTCCAAAAGGATAAGAACATGTTTCGGTAATTCGTTTTTAATTTACGTCAGTACATAATTTTTATTTATTGCCTGGTTACTATAACAGTATTCCACAGCGAATTCTGCATTTCTGATTCACTTAATAAAGTGTGATATATCTGGTAAAACGTGTCGAGTAATCTGGAATCGAAGTGCCATTGTCTTTGAGATGATCGGTAAAATAAGTGTCCATGAAAATTTGGCATTCGACTCTTAAAACATTTGAACAACCTCAAATACGTTAGTCCTAGATTAGCCTGTGTAGTCCGCACAGGTTAATCGGGGACGACACTTTCCGCTTTTATGGTATTTCCCTCCTTTCCGAAAATCAAGTTTAAGCGGAAAGTGTCGCACATGCATTAAACCCAGTTTTCTCAGAAAAAGGCTCAATAAGTGAAAACAAAATGATCATATACATAAAATTAAGATAGACGAAATAAATATACATTAAATGACCTTCAACGACAGTTTAAAAATGATATTTATAGATATATGACCGTTCAATACTTAAAAGAGCTTAACATGCAACTTGTCATTAAGTTAACGTTCATAAATAGAAAAAAGCCGAATAAAGAGTTCTTTGGAAATATGGTATGAGTATGTGTGGAGTTATGAGACAAAATTGTCGGATTCCAAGCAATTCCGAATCATCGTCACTATTTTCCCCCACCAACCATTTAGACCTGGCAGATGATTCAGAATGCGGACTGGACCAACAAGACCGTGGTAGACTGGTTCTATCAGCAGCAAAGCACCGGGCCCAGATTTGCATGGTGCGCTTGAGACAGTTTGAAGGTAACCGGTCTATTTAGAATGTAATCCCAATTTCTGTTAAGTGATATAGTAGGCGTTCAACGCAGTTTTTCTTTTCTTTCACGAGTAGGAACCAATTTTAATATGTGTTCTCTTTTTTAGCAACGTTGATTGTTTCGTCCTATATATCTTACAATATGGCTTAGTAATGTTTAGCGATAAAGCTGACTATTGGCTCATCTTAAGCAAACCCACGCAATCCAATATATTTCATAAGTACACGAATTGTAATTGAAGTTGAAGAATGACTTTCAATAAAGTAAGCCGATTTTTTCGGAGGTGATTTGTCATATAAATAGTATACTATTTTGCACTCACATATAACTTTGATACCACTTCAGTTTCGTTTATAAACTAAATACGTCGGTTCATTTGTTCTAGGTTCCTGACGACTTTAACTACCGGTTTACTGGCAATCTACCACCGCATGATTACGTTGAGCCCAGCAATGCCCATAACGAATCATTGAATCTTATTGGACAATCGCTCCTAACGTGTTGGTAACAAACCACCGATTCAGATTTAAGGACATATGCTGCAGCTTTAAATAAATATTGGTTACACCTGGAATTCGATTAAAAAATGCATGAACCATATGTGGATAGAAAAACAAAAAAAAAATAAAAATCATAAGTCATCACTGATGTTAATTGTTTATTCGTGATTGAACAACAAGCCTATATCATCATGGTAACAATTCACAAATAAGTTACTAAAAGTAAAAATTGAGTAAAACACTGAGAACACTGTTGAACCCAACCTCTATTTCTCTCAATATATATAATGCTGATTTACTTTGACATCCACTTTTTAATGTTTTTTCATTAAATTTTAAACAAAAATAAAAGCACCATAATTCATCTTTTGAAAATTAATAAAGTTCATATAAGTCATTTTTATATTAACATGACTTTCCATACCTAGATTTTTCCAACATTTACCCAAATGTTTAATGAGTTTTAACTTAATATAAAAAATATATATAGGGTTGCTTTTTCACAAAATACACTTAACAAAACAACGCCAGTGGAAACCACGTACATGGTACAGGTCAAAACATATATTAGTGCATGCATTTTGTATGCAAGTGCAAACGTATATTAAAATAAAAATTAAAACACATGCAATGTGTAGCGAGATCAATAAAAGCATGTTAATACAGCATCCAACTAAAAACAAGATGTTCACAAAACATTTAAAGGGGCATATCGTCTGTATAAATTGTACTTTTTTGGCATGACTTGACCAATTTATTAATTACAGTCCACTCTCGTTATCTCGACATCGGATATCTCGATATTCTCGATATGTCGAAGTAAGCTCAATGTCCCCACTTTTTTCCTTCTTTATCTATATAAATAAACATCGCATATGTCGATTTTCGTTATGTCGAATAATTCGATATCTCGATATAAAATTTTGTCCCGAGTCCCGATTTTACATGTCTTTACTGTGGTTTATCTCGAAGTGCGAATAACTGTTCCAGTGTCAGCAAAAGGTGAGAAATTTTTTCTTTCATACTTCACCGTTCCGCTTCGCCCGGCTGCTCCCGATACTGTGCGGTAGGAAATTGATCCGTTAATTGCATCAATAATCACACGTGTATAATGTCGTTAGCCATTAACACTTGAGTAAGGTCTGTCACTTTAACTGTCACTTTAACATCAATTAACTGCAATTAATACACAGCCTGCCGAAAGGCCGAAATACTAATTGTTTTTACAAACAATATTCCAAAATGCATTGAGTTATATTTTTACTAATAATCGATTGAACTTTGCATTTCAAACTTCAAAATGTACATGTACAGTTCAGTATTCCGGAACGTGATTTACGCATGATCAGATGGAAAACCCTCGTCTTGATTAGACGTCAATTGCATCATAACTTTAAATAGCAACATTACCGGATGTTTTCTCGACAGTTTATAAACATTATAACCTCATGTGTTCATGCAATTATGTTATACTTAAAACGTCATTTTAAGCATTTAAATAGCAAAATTAATCGTGCCTCGTAAAAACGCGTATATATCAGGTAGAGAGTATTATTCCACACGGTGACGGCTTTAATTAGACCTCTTAGCTGGTACATGTATTTAGATGTTAAAAACAAGGTAAATTTTCGTCTCATATTTCTTTAAAAACGCTTAATCGGATATCTCGAACTCTCGTTATCTCGATATTTTTTCTTGTTCCCGCCGACTTCGAGATAACGAGAGTGGACTGTATGTCAATGCAGCAGAATATTTTAATGAAATTGAACACACATATAATGTGTAGCGAAATCAGTTAAAGTAGGTTAAAAGCAAGTAAAACCAAGATGTATACAATACATACAAAGGGACATTTAAACGGTATCAATTATAATTTTGAAATGCCAAACTTTGTGCAGCAAGATCAAGACAAATACGTTTATTCGGCACCACAAACAAAATAGACTTTAACAGAAATGAAAAGGGCATTTATATAGTATTATGTTGTAATTCTTGACATGACTTGACAATTGTTTTGCTGTTTGCAAATGCAAGTGTAGATTTTAATATAATGAACATACAAATAATTAATCATGTGTATTCGAGATCATCACAAGTATATTTATGACGTATTCAACTACATTTGTAAATACAGAACGTATGCAATATACTTACAAGGACATACCAACAGTATAAATTGTGATTCTTGATATGCCTGTACCAGTTTACGGGATCCCATGTGTATGCAAAAATGTATATATTAGCAGTAATATATTATTGAAAATGCTAGGGCTATATAAATGAAAATCAATTTGATCTCCACACTTCGTGCACGATAAAAACATTTTTAACAAAAGAATTGCGTTTGTTAGGAAAACGTTTACATACTACAACAAAGTTTGCATTAGAATAGAGATACTACAGAAGGTAAATATGACGTTTATGTTTAACAATAATTAACTACCACATCATTCGCTATTCACATGAACTTTGTTATCTAAAATGAGATTTTGAAATTATAATAATCTATTAGTTGTTGAAACGCCACTATAATGTAATAATACTTAAATCAGTATTTTACTTTTAAATCTACCATGACTCACATATTTTTCAGTACGGAATACATTTTAAGGACATACGCGATAGTTTAAATTATTTTGTATTACATATAGTCACACAAGTAAAAAAAACTGTTGAAAATAATGTAATTCTTTGTGTACATTTATAATAATGATTAAAATTTTACTTCATATCATACAACCTCAAATCAATATCAACAACTGAATTTTTTTTAAGTATTTAAAAAAAAAAAACTTTAACCTTTAATACCTTCCCGCGTATAGAGTTTATCCCAACTTACCCAAATAGCTCATGGGTTATAAACAAAGAATTAAGAACAACGAGACAAAATACAACTCGCAGTCAATTAATAAATGCTAATTTCTAACACATCTTGACTGAAAATGCACTACACAATTAAATATCCGATCCTGTTTGCTCAATATAAGTGGGATCATGTTTCTGTCAAATGTTCGACGAATACATCTTATTGAGAACCCATTACACACTAGTCTTTTAAAGTCTTTAAAAGGCTGATGTTTTCCCAGAACTCGATGGGTATACGGATACAGATGGCACTTCGATACAAGATAACAACAAAAGCCACGCGCGCGAGAGGTAAGTTCATCAGTTTTTTTTTCAGTTTTTTTTTAAAGTTATATCATAACGATTACTTTTTTAGATAAGGCGCATGGTCGAGTTTTTAAACGGTCTATCCTTTTCTATGGAAAAAAAAGATCACGAGATAATAGTAGATTCCCCCCCCCCAATAGAAAATTCGGTCGAAAAACAGCATTAACTTGATGAACAGTAAACATTTCAACAAAATAAAACTACTTAGACATATTGCAAGACATAGTTTGATATTCCAACATGAAGAGTAATCACTGTGCTTCAAATACTGAAATTTTGATAGTATTAAATGAAATATAAACGAAGATAGAACATGTTTTAATAGGTGGTATACATGAAAAGCGGATACTTTGATTCCCGATAGAGGGCACTTCGGATAACAGAGACTTTCAACAAATTGGGCACTCTGATAACCGAGTTTTATCTTCTACCTGAAATGCATTTATGTATATTATGGCTATTCTTACCAAACATTTTGAAGTACGAATCAATTTGCATTGTCAAGCGCGACTCATTGGGAATCTATGCATAACGTAATTACAAACACATGTAAAATATGACCAATGGCGTTGTTCGTTTTCAAAAATCGTATTACTATTAATTTAGATAATTTTTATTATAAGTGTAAATGTTAAAAAAGATTCAAATGCTTATTTTCTGAAGAAATATATTTCAAGTAAAATCTTGTTGATAGCCTTTTACATTTTCATTCAGACAACTAATCCTTTAAAATTTACTTCAGCAGAAACTTCCCTGTATCTTGCAAATGGACTTTCAACGGAATCGGCGCTCTCGTTTTATTTACTGGCATTGAGCCAAAAAGTTTAAATAGAATTTCGAACCTGCATCGCCGCTAAAAGTTAGCTGTAAAGTGCAGTTTTAGCAGAGTAATGTTTCATGACACGCTATCGTGTATATAAGTAAATGGCCTTAGTACCTTCGTGAGAACATAAATATAAATGCTTTAGCTCAGCCGTTTCGCTACAAAGACTGTAATTTAAAATTACATAGTACACGAGGTTAAACAATTTTAAATACTCATTTTCGATATGTATGATGAGTCCCATTTTAAATGTAATTTAAAATTGTTTAAGCTCGTGTACTATGCGAAGATCCAGCTATTGGGCGACTCGAAAACTGGAAAATTTATGGTCATATAGAATGCACTCATCAGACATATCGACTTCGTTTCAGGTGTGTCTTTCACAATTTTACAAAATCATTATCATATTCCAAAAGGATAAGAACATTTTTCGGTAATTCGTTTTTAATTAACGTCAGTACATACAATTTTATTTATTTCCTGGTTACTATAACAGTATTCCACAACGAATTCTGCATTTCTGATTCACTAAATAGAGTGTGATATATCTGGTAAAAAGCGTCGAGTAATCTGGAATCGAAGTGCCATTGTCTTTGAGATGATCGGTAAAAGAAGTGTCCATGAAAATTTGGCATCCGACTCTTAAAACATTTGAATTTCCTCAAATACGTTATTTAACTAAATTTTAACATGTTGTAACATTAATGGACATATTGATCTTTTATTTCGATTAGTTGACACGATCTTAATTTCTTTTCAAGTATTTTTGTTTTGTTGAAATACGTACTTATCATCGAATTCATGATGATTATCGAAGGAATGTTATCTTTTTTTATTATAATCCACAGTTTTTATTCCACAAATGTTTTGCTCCGCAATACGAAGTACTGTACCAGTAATCGACCAAACCATGTTAAGTGTCTAAAAACCAAATGAACGGAACTTAAATGCACAAAAGCTGAAGAACTCGCCTCTCGCACGTGGCTTTTGTTGTTATCTGGTATCGAAGTGCCATCTTTTATCAAAGTATCCGCATACCCGGCGTGCGAATTCGGTCCTTATCAAGTTCCGGTATGCTACACGTAATTGCATGACGTGTATAAAGTATTTCAACGTGTAACAAAAAATGAAACTGAACAAAATGGCGTCCACTTTCAGTCTAAGCTAACGGTGATCAATAAAATTAAAGAAAAACTTAGCGCAAGAATCAAACGTAATTAAAATGTCACGAAGCACACAATTTGGAAAACACAAATATCGATAGAAACTGAAACTCATGTGTACATTAAATTGATTCCTCTTGTTGTACTTCGTCAAACAGCAAACTTTATAGTAAAAGACACACTAACCTCGATGTAAACTAAAATCCGAGTGTATCTAATGGTAAACACTGTCACCAAAGACACGATGTTCGAAATCGATTGTCGAAGCGAGTACAATAATTGTATTCCTATCGCAGCTCCCAATTATGCATGACAAATACAAAATCTGAAATAAGTTTTGGGGTTGTTTGATGCTTAAAAGTATTTAACTGTTAAATAAAACCCCTTAACGACCGAATTGTTGTTCTAAAATCCAGAGAGTCTAGCTACTTGTTTCACAGAAATTTAGCAACACGTCGCGAATTGCGTAATTAAATGAATGAACATTAAATTACGAGAATCGGGTTATGCATACATTTAGTGAATGACCAAAATAGTACGATATGTAATATAAACGATAACACATGTAGAGCTGGTCCGGACTTCTAAAATCTGCCCCAGCCTCATAATGGCCCTCGGACCGATTATAGACGTCCGGCCCAGCTTTGTCGTGTGTTATTGTCGAATTATTAAATATGAATCCCGTTTAAATTCGAATATCCGAAAAAGCGTACACTGATTGCGTAACCGGTGTTACAGTAAAAAATAAATGCGTACAACTTAACTGCCGCGAACATCCTTAAGAATAGTTAATAAACATATTGGCTAAGCACTTAATAATCAATAAAAAGGACACGTTGATGATGGTTTCAGTTTTGCAATATAAATAAGTGAAACTCCAGCTGCTGGAGCAGTATTGAATTTTCATTAAAACAATTAGTTGGTCCTTTATTTAAGGCAAGTGACCGATTGCCAAAACAGTACAAAACAGCACAAAACAGCACAATACAAACCAACATAAACACTAAATATGAATAAAGCTGGGGTCACCGCCTTGGAACGGTCAATGCAAAGCATTGGGGGTTTAAACCTGGTTATAGAGCGCTCAACCTCACACTTGGCCCAGCAATATTCATAATACATTTAAGTGTAAAAGAATTGTTAAATATTTGTATCTTGTAATGTTTATTTCTAAATTAAGTTTGTTTCGACAAGTTCTTGTGTGTGGCAGTTTCAGACCTAACTATGATACTAATAAATTATGTAAATTAACCAGTTCATATGTTTGTTTTGAGATAAGCGCACAAACACATTCGAGTATAAAGAAAGAAATGTATGAACGAAATTTCGGCATGAAATATAAATATTAATGGATATACATTGATTTCCGACAAGTGATTTTTGTGAAGAAAATCGAATGGACGTCTAGGTGTTTCATTCAACTTTCGAACACATGTTCGAGTTCCTAGTCATAAAGCATAGAACGTGTCTACTTGAACAAGGATAAGTAATGCTAGGGTTGTGTTTTACGTTTAAATGGCGTTCTTTCTCGAAGCATAAATGTTTATAAAAAAACAATAATAACAATATATCGTACATGTATATGACGTTATGCGGCGGCGTCACACGACGTCGCGCCAACGGCGGCGTCACACGCCATCGCGCCGAATTCTCAACATTCTCCTGGCCGCGAAATTTTTATAAGCACTAACAACATTATGAGTATTTAAATACATTAATCAAACCTACTTGTACTTTTGAAATTTCAAATGTCCATGACACTGAAAAGAGTTAAACACTTTATTGCACACAATTAAAAGTCAGTTGGCGTCACATTCTAATTCTAGCGGGTATAGATTTACGATATGTCTGGTGGTGATTCCACCTGATGTACGGAGGCGCTTGGCCCTCGTCATTCCATCATTTCTGGTGAGAAGCTCGTCTACCACAGGAGAGTCCACTGAAGTTTCGGTTTGAAGTCGTCATGCACGATAACAACGCAGCCCAAGCGTATCGGCTGATGGTTTTTGTCATTAGTTGTCTGGTTCGTTAAGTATATCCGCTGAAATTAACAGTTCAAGGCGATATTAAGGTCACTCGCTATTGACGACCATTTGTCAACAATGTCCACCGTTAGTGATGTGTTCCAGTCATAGCCGTTCTTCCATGGATTTTGTACAAGTATTTTTGCACAGACAGCCACTGGACTGAGCATCCCCATCGGGTCGTACATTCTTGACGTCTGTTGAAGAATGGTTCGTTTTGCAGCCGTGCTTGATGCTTATGTCTCACGGGAAACTAACTTCGCCAAGTCGTCAAATTCATGTGTGCTGCTGTGCCCATCCTCCGATTCCAATTAAAAAATGTTTCTTTAATAAGACTTACCTTACTATTCTATTTATAATTTCGACTTAATATAATTCACAATAGTTTTGTGTGTGAAAAACAAATAATGTGTCCCCACTCTATCTTATATACAGTTATGCAATCAAATCAGAAAAAACCGGTTCAGTATTACGTAATTAGAAAATAAATCAAGATATATATATACTTTGTGTAAGAACAAATATGCAATATGGTAAACAGAGGTATAGCTCTATTCCTTTTAATGGAAAAATCCTTTTAAACGACACAAAAGGATGTAAAAAAAAGACTGAAATATCTGGAATAAAAATTGAGGTGCAGTATGAAACTTTGGAAAAAAACACTAAGATCGTTGATTGGCCTTACCGCTCTTCTGACTCCAAAACAAAAACAAGCACGGTGTTCCTTGGCTTCACTTTTCATTTCGCTCTGAAAATATAACAAATATTAATATGAAAACTACAGAAGACTGCATTAAGAAGTGTCGAATAGACCAATATGGGAGTATAAAGGGACATAGGTTACTGTTAATATAATCGATACATATAAAATAGTGATACTAAAAATAATACAATGCTTAAAATCTCCTATCTGAAATAAATAATTAATATACACATTAAAACACAAAGAGAAATTGATTTTTAAATGTCTTGTACCTTATAAAATATCTAAATGAAACTAGCGTACATATAATACAGAAAACAAGATAAGAACAGCATAAGCCGAACTGCTGAGAACATGCCCATTTATATCATAAAGCCTGTGTTTGAAAGAGCATTATTGCATCACCAAAGTTATGCTATTTATTTGGGCACAGCAAACGTTGTGACAACCGTACATTTGGAGAAGTAATGGTATAGCACAATGACGGTTTTTGCTTTTATAATTTGACGTGCGAAAACAAATATTGAAGTGTTAGGATCTTTGTATTACATTTAGTATATTAATAAAGGACAGCCACAGTGGTCAACACCAAATTGTACAGTCGTGTTTAACTGTGTAAGATGTTTTTCATTTCAGTAAATACCTGCCTTATTTACGTAAATTTAGATTTCGGTTATAACTGTTGATTTGACATAATACAGGGCTACATGTCTAGCTTGGTTTCGCCTTTACTTGTAGATTGTCATTTTTTCCATTTTGATTAAAAACTTATACAAAAACGTATAGTTTGAGACCAAACTTTAATTGCTTATTCGTACATGTACATTGTCAATCTCATTACAACTAAACGTGAAGGATGGATCCTTTATTTTTGAGTGAAATGTATACAAGAAGCATTGCACTGGAGATCATATTAATTAGATTGCGCAAAGTGTAGTCCTCTGGCACAGCTATTCGTAGAAGACACTCTCAGCTTTATCGTATTGTCTGTTTAAGAGACGTCCTTGTAAAAAAAAAACCAATTGTTGGAACATTCATAAGCCAGCGCTGGACAACACTACTTTTAATTAAAATTTCTTAACTAATTTCCTTTGAGAAAAGTTTTCCTAACTCAAACCTCATACTTAAAGACATTTTTTCTTACTTTATGTATGCACGAGATGCTAAATAGCATGGTCTACAAATATAAACAAGTGAAACTCCAGCTGCTGGAGCAGTATTGCATTCCCATTATAAACAATATGTTGGTCCTTTATTTAAGGCAAGTAACTAATTACCTTAACAGAACGAAACAGCACAATACAAAACAACATTAACACATAGAGGAATAAAGCGTGGGCAACAGCCTTGGAACGGTTAATGCAAAGCACTGGGGGTTTAAACCGGTTTTAGAGCGCTAAGCCTCACACTTGTCTCAGAAATATTCATGATATATATAAGTGTAAATAAAATCAAACCTCATAACATTGCAACACAAATTAAACAATAATAAAAGGGTTTTAAAATGCATTGACTTCACTAACCATTTAATATCTCAATGGTAGGAAGGAGACCAGAGTTACAACATTTTTAGGAAAGATGAAATGAAATTACGAACACGTGTCAACTATATCCCTTATTTAAAGAAAAAGATTTAAGAATATCGCATCATACAGTTAATATTTCAGATCATCATCGTGCAAATACAGGAAGAAGCAGATGGGTGTAAGAGATCCATATAACATAGCTTGGTTGTTTATGTGACTGCTTAAACAATAAATCAAACAAGAAACGCCCTTCATATAAAAACATATTAATAAAGTTTAACGATATTAACCCAAGATCGGCACCCTGTGCAAAAGTCAAAGGGTCGGTAATTTCCCAACTTTATTTTTACATCAGCAACCTTGAATTCCGCATACCCGCCGGAAACATTCCTTATCACATACACATTATCATCTGGCGGTGGAATTCGGAAAAAAAGATGAAAACACTGTTAAAGAGAAAGCATTAAAATTGTATACTGGGCGCGGTTTTATCAGGACATACATTTAAATCATTGAAACTTTTACTTTTTAAAAATATATCTTATATAAAATGTTCGAAATTTTGCAGGTAAATAATGTTACATTTTTGGCATTTATTGACAGCAATATGCAATTTGTACCTCTAAGCTCTGATTCCTAACACTGTCACTGTTGTTTGCTTATGTAAGAGAAATGCTAACCCATGAAGATCAATTCTAACCTGAGAAACAGTATATATTTGACTACGTCTTTTTACTTATTTGCTTACATTGTTTGTTCGAGATGTCAATAAAATTTCTTCTCTGAACTCCCCGACGTCATAAAAAGTTGAGCCTCAGGACTTAATTTCATAAGCACACACTTGCATTCTCAGGATTCTGTGCGAAACAGTTGCATCACCTTCTCAATATTCAATACCATCAATAACAATTGTTTCTCATCCATCCAAACGTATTGTTTTTGGTGTAATGAATGAAGCTCGTACTCACTAATAGCCGACTGAAAGCGATGAACTACGGTATTTCGAAACCATGCGCCTTATTCGAATGTAACAATTTCCACAAAGAAACTTGTGTATTTGTTGTTACCATGAGCTGAAAGGCGTAACCTTCGTCTATCTACTGTTTTCTTAAAATAACACTATTAAACCACCCTTGATAAGTAAATTAAACCATCTCGTTATGCATCATGAAATAAATACTTGCTTGCCTTCAATGCCCTGATAATTCGTAACCAGAAATACCGTAATGCCAGTTTACTCAATATAACACTAATTAAAAAATATCAAGGAAGTTTATTTTAATAAAAGATATATACCATCCTGAAATTAAAACATACATAGCTTTTAATTAAGAGGTTAAACATGTCATAACAGACACCTTAAACTTAGTTACTTTTGCCCGACACAATTCCAGCCACATCTACCCATGGGATGCATAGCAGCGGGCCGGTAGTTCCGAACGATCCCCTACAAATGTACATGTCTACAGGATTCGCCCCGCTGCTTTTGGTTCCACCAAAACCTGATGAATTTCAAAACATTCAAATATCAAATTTTAGGTACTCTAGCAGAAATGTCAAAATGATTGATGTAAAATTGATTATAAAATGAACATGAGCGAGCATTGGTACCTTATAATGCTTTAATTAGACTGGGGAGTGGTGTTTTACCATGTTGGGAATGTGGCTCGGCCCTTTTGATTGGGAACAAATGCCTCGTTTTGAAAAAAGGAACTTCGATGTTGTTGTTGTTTTCTTTATATATTGTTTTAAATTATAATAACAGTGTGTTTTATATTATACAACTAAAGTTCAACCTTTAGACGGGAGAGGAACTAAATTTGAGAACTATTCTAAAACAAATACATGTAAATAAGCGGGATCGGTCAATTGAGAATGTGTGTCATTTGTGAAACATATCTAGTTTCTGACATTAGAAATGGGTCCGAATTTCGACAGAAAAACATCCAAAAGTCAATACTCATAGGTGAAGATTTGGACGTCCGAACAATATGAGTCACAAAAACAATTTTCTTCACACAAAAAGTATGTATGAAAACTTATAGTGTTGGAAAACAAGTAATATTAATTACAGTAGTTACTTTCTGAAAAATATGGCACAATCTTGTATCAAATTTTGACTTTATCTAACACTTGGAGTCTTCTTACGAAAAACTTATTCAAATCAATATAGCTCCCTTATTTTATAACGGATTTTGTTGAAATTTGGATTCAGACTACTTCAAGACATACCTTATACTTCATGTAAATTTAATTGAAATTGATCAACACTCAATTATCAAACATTACAAATAAAAATAATCACTGAAAAAGAAAAATTATCAAAATTGTACATCATAAAACAATAATGTGAACAGTAACACGCATTAACGTAAACGTCTAAATGACCGACCGGCTGGCAGCATTGCGCTCATGAATATTCATACGAGCCATATTGTTTTATGTGCCGTAAAAGCCCACCAACAATGGTGAAATTGAAATTAAATTGGAAAAATAATATAGCGTTGTACTATACATGGTACCTTTTCGAATGCACTATATTTTGACTTTAATATCTCAGTTAAACAAAATATTTTGATTTAAAATTGTACATGTGATCTTTTGACTACAGTATGTGCAAGCAAACAATAGTACATGTGATCTTTTGATTACAGTATGTGAAAGCAAACAATAGTACATGTGATCTTTTGATTACAGTATGCTAAAGCAAACAATAAAATCATTCTTCCGTGACGATCGGATGCTTCAGCAAGTTGGGAAGGTAGCCTGCAACATGCCGGTTGCACTGTTGCGCTTCTAAAAGTTTATACGGCACATATCGATTTTAAAAATAAATTTATGTTTCCTGGTGTTTCAACCAACCGTAAATGAAGAACTTGAAATAAAATTAGAATCATACCGCGTTTCAACATGTTCACGTCCAAAACAATGAAACCACGGCTACCCCAAGGTTAAAAGCGCCCTTATGTCACGGATGATTGATTTAATAATAATTGTGCACAGAAAATTGTCAAATATTCACATGTGCAATTTTAAATCAAAATCTAAACTCTTTATTGAGATATTTAAGTTCGAAAGTGTTGCTTTAGAAAATTCTCCAAGTGCACTTGTATTATCAATATTCAATCCTCCTACATATGGGAATGTTAAACGAATCAAACCAACCATTATAACACAGCACAAATGAGCCCTAACCGCCTGGGGCTTTGGACGAGCTGTTAATGAAGCATCATTATTCTAAATGACGTTTTAAAAGTATAATGGTAAATGATAATGAATGTTTGAACAAATGCATAATAAATGATATTTAATGGTAACATCATATGTCAAATAGGGCATCTTTCTCCATTTTGAGAAGAAAAAATCACTTTGGTCGGAAAATATTCTGTACATCGAGTTTTCCAAACTTACAAAAATAGCTTTTTAACAAAAATGAATAAAATCCCACAGCGTTATTTTCTCTGGAAAATCAACCATGCCTTTTGCACGATATAAATGCATTATGACTATGAAATAAATGGGTTATATTGAAGGGCTCATAGATCACGAACATTTCGATTACTGCTTGGAAAAATTGTGTTTTTGTTTGAACATCTGTACTTCATGGTAATCATATTAGTTAATTTTCATTCAATAGCTTTACATATGTACAAGCAGTTCCGTACACGACTTTAAAACAGTTAAATTGTAGCGATTGGCAAAAGACAACTATGACATTTGAAGATCTAAATAGATTTATTAAGAAGAAGTGTGTGTAGGAGTCTCAGGAACAGAGCGCACTTGTTTAATAATTCATGCATTAAGTAGATTCATGTCAAATGCAAATCTAAGTTAGAATCGTAAGTAGGTTCGGCTGCAGCAACATGTAAAAAGTTTAGTTCGCTATTTCAGCCTCGTCCATTTTCTATCACACTTTGACCCTACACTTGTACCAAGAAGTCTATACGATGGATTTAGATATCGTTATAAGTCAATGGAAGTGTCAATGTCGATGGTTGACATCGGCTACAGATCTTGTCCGCACATTATAGCTAACGCAGTGCAGATTATGCATGGTCGACAAGACATTTTAGGCTGCGTAAAATCAGTCATCGTCAGTTGCATTTTCTCGCTGTCGGCGTGATTCGCTGATATAAAAACACACAGATTTTTGAACCAGCTTCATATGGTTCGCCAAGGACCCCATACTTACGTATTTGTAAGAGAGCTCTGTTTGGGAAAAATTACATTCGACTTGTCCAGAAACTTCAAAAACATTTTCGAAAACAAAATACTGCAAGTAAGGATACTTTTTATCCGTCTTATGCAATCTCTCTAAAATGAAGGGCGTGTTTGATGAAAACGGTGGGAAATTTCCTTATGCACTCATTGCCTTCCCGCGTAGACTGATTATAATCTTCCATTTTGTTGCTAATTTGTTCGGTAGTTGTATGTTTAGAGCATGCATACGTTCACGCGAGGCTGTTAACACATTTACGGAAAAACACGTGTTACATTTACGGTAGCTAGATACAGAGCACACAATGATTATCAAAGACACATCTTTGAGCCTTTCCACGACGCTTTCAATACATTTAATAATACAACAATCCAACGATATATAGTCATAAAATGTCATGCATTTTAATTAGTTTCTTTGATGGCAATTTAAAAACAATCTAGAATCGGTAACATTTAAGTAACACAATTGATAATAAATAAATCTTTATTAATCTTAACGCCAGAGACTTTGTTTGCACCTTTATTGTGTGTGAAATAGACCTTTTCACAGAATTTCAAATTTAAAAGAAAATACCACATAGTATTATTTAGCATGCAATCCTGTGTTCTCGCGAGACTAATGGAATCATCATTTGCGTCAACGCGTGTACAAATATCGGATACATGAATTTCATAGGGAATCATATATGACGTTATTTCATTTCATTATTATTTTTTTATAGCAAAAAACGTTTAGCCGCGGTAAACAGGTTAGATAGCACTAATATTAAATCAAACATGATTAAGCGCAGAACTGATATACCATCAACAGCATGACTCAATTAATTTTCTATAAGTTTGAATACATGGAATATACGATACAAAATAAATAAACAATACAGTTACATGTATTTTCAAGCACTGTCAATTTTTGTATCTATTAAACTCTGAAAATACAAATATTAAAAAGTCTTACTCGCACAAATTACAAAATTAAATATGAGAAGGGGGTGCAAAACAAACTTAATTTTATAAATGTCTTAACCAAGCTGACGAACACACGCACATCGAAAAGTGGAGAAGATGAATTGGAAATTTCATTTTAATATTTAATTTCCAAGGGTCCATTTATACTTGAAGAAATAGATGTGTTCTTGCAGATGAATAAATTATTTGCCGCGCAGATATGTTTGTTAACACAAGCCAGGAGCATCAATAAAATACCACAATAATAAAGGGTAAACAAATCTTAACTATTTTAAACAATATATCTTACACTCAACAGATAAAACAAAAATATGCCTGTCGTGGGGATCGAACCAGAAACTTCAAGTGCAAACATTAAAGGGGCCTTTTCACAGATTTTGGCATTTTTTAACTTATTCATTAAATGCTTTATATTGATAAATGTAAACATTGGATCATAAAAGCTCCAGTAAAAAATCAAGAAAAAAATTAAAAAAAGGAAAAGAACATTGCCCGGAGCAGGTTTCGAACCAGTGACCTCTGGAGTCCTGCCAGAGTCCTGATGTAAAAACGCTTTGACCTACTGAGCTATTCCGCCGAGTACACATTCTTGACGTATTTTATACCTTATATAAGCAATCTTCGTAGTTTCACAAAATTTAACGACAAAAACAGAACTCTCCAAATTATTCAATCGTTTCGCGTTGCAACGCTTTATAATTTTTAGGTTTTAAAATCGTCAAAAGATGCATATAATGGCTATATTAGAGCATGGTTAATGTTCAGTATTACTGTTTCCTCACAAATATCATAACTAAAACGAAAACTTACGAATCTGAAACAACTTTTTTCAATTTTGTCAATTTACCAAAGCGTGAAAAGATCCCTTTAATGCGCTATTACAACACAACGAATGCTTTTTATATTCAAATGTAGTCTAAACCCTATTGTGGTTATAGGCATTTCTTTTATATCATCGTAATAAAGCGCTAATAAGCTTTACACATGTTACAGTTTCTACCTCTGATTATCAATAAACAAAACATACCTTTATCATGTTCCTTTTATTCATTATGATGCACACATTGTTTTCTCAATCTATGACATGTTGTTGTATTTATTTTCGTTTTGGCAAAATGTGAAAAAGTCCATTTCAGCTTTAAGTGTTAGTACTTTTTCAGAACTTGCAACCAAGAACAAATATTATTACATTCTGCGACTTTTCTTTCGATATAAATTACCTGTAAAGCCACTTTCCCATTCATTAAACATTTCAAATTTTTAATTTTCCGTCAAAAAACTTTTCAACAGAAAAGGCAGAACAAAGAACATTTAGATGGCGGTTTGCAAAAGACCCGTTTATTTCACGACGCGAATTTTTCCAATTTTATAATGCGTTTGCGCATTTTTTAAAACTCACGAGAAACCTGTACCTTTCACAAATCTGCAAACAGAATCGCTGAAATTGTATGTGATTTATATGACCACACAGACAACCACTTTTTCTAAATAACATAACATAAAATGATCGATAATTAAAAGTTATTTACATAAAGACTAAACAATTCATATCATTAGATCTGAAAGTGATAATCCGAACACTAAACTGTTGCTTCAAAATACAGATATTACATTTATAATAATTGTCAGCCAAGGTCAACCCGTTTCGTTTCCAATACTACATATAGTAGGTGAATAAACATCGCACGCTTTTTCGGATTTATAACTCATCCCGTACTGAAAGACGCTCTAGATATTCACATTCGTTATCTTACACGACGGTTAAATTACATGCACATCTATATTGTAGGTAGACATTGTTTATAGATCAATGTACTTCGGTGTTGCGCTTCGAAAGCAGGACGCGACTCACATTAAGGACGACATACTAAACTGTCGTTCTAGAATACTCAGATTTGATTTAGAGCCACTTAGATGGAATTGTGGCGAAAAGTTTCGGGTAAAATACGATGCTTCACGTTGTTTCACAATAACAACATAGTTACATCCCTTAGTTTACCATCTTACATATGGAAATGTCATGCGTATTCACAAATTGAGGTAAGTAGTGATATGTTAGGTATTGCATATGTTAGAAATGTATTGCAAGGCATCTGTCTTTTAAATTAGGGTGGTGGTTTTGTCGGTGGATGAGAAATATAATGTGTAGTAGAATGCGAGGAGCAGTCGGAAACGTCTTAAGTTTTCAAGTCGTGATCTTCTGAGTAACAAGCTCGGAACCGCTCGAATTGCCTATGTATAATTGCTCGCAAATCGATTGTCAGTCATTTTGCCGTCTGTCCGGCTAGCGCAGTGGTTGGGCCACTCGCCTTTTACCTAGGCGACCCGGGTTAATTTCCCGTTCCCAGAAGCATGTCTATTTGGTTGGTTGTCACCATACCGGACATGTGGGGTGTCCTATTTGTACTCCGATTTTCGACAACGACACAAGACCACAACAATCAGTGCACAATATTTCAGTAACAACGAAATAGCTGAGAATTTAAGCTATCATTCAAAATTATTCCAATTTTTCGTGAGTCTTGCACGCTTATTATGCAGGAGTGCTAGAACGCATCCTTGTTCCACACAAAATGAAGCCTTAGACTCGAAAATAACGTTATAAACCCCAAAATAGACACATTGTCAGACAATTTTAACATGCTGTCAGCCAAGCGCAGTGGTTTGTATACGCGCTTCTCACCTATGCGACCCGGCTTCAACCATCCTTCCCGGAAGAAAGTGAGTTTGATTGGTGGTCACAATACCGGACAAGTGACTTTCCTCCTGGTACTCAGGTACCTACCCCCCCCCCCCCCAACATTACACCACACTAAAATAGCATATATATATATATCAGTAAAAAATCAAAAGATAGACATTGCTGTTAGAATTCAAAATTCGTATCAACTTTCGTGAGTCAAGTAGTTAATAAGGTAACACAGCTGGAACAAGCTCCGGGTCCACATATAATGAAGCGTCAAACGCGGAAGGATGCCATAAACTTTAAAATCGACTTATCAGCCAGTGAGCGGTACACGCGTGTTTCATCTAAGCGATCCGGGTTCAATCCCCTCTCCCGGCGCATGTGAGGTTGCTTGGTGGTTGGGATAAGTGGAGTTTCCAGCGGGTACTTCGGCTTTCCCCATGCACGTTGGCTGCACATTACAGTTTCATTACGATGCTGCCAGTGTTGCAGAGGTGGTTTTGAAGCCGATGGAAACTTCGAAGACAATTCGAATGGCCCAAAGTATCCGTTGTGTATTCTAGGTAAGGTGTCTTGGAAAGACATGGGATGTCACTGAAATAAGTAGCCTCATTTAGGCGCAGGTCAGCTTCGTGGAACCCAGTAGCACCATTTAGACATAAGTTAGCTTCGTTAAAGCCAAAGGCCTCCGGGACGAAAAGGACACCGTCATTAAATCAGGGAGCTTAACTGCGCCACTGGTCGACCTCAAGTATGTAGTCCACGTTGTACGTCGCACTTTAAATATGCAAGTGACTTCATTTATTTTTATTTTGTCAATCAAAGGCAAGGTATCCAAAGACAAGTTATTAATCATATTGTTGCTGATTTAATTGGCCAGAAGGCACATCGGAATTGTTATGCCGCAAAGCGGTCGATGGCTGCCTTGGAAAGTCGTCCTCGCGCTACACAATAATCTATTCCCTGTTATTGACCATCCAGGTCGCTTTGAGCCGTAAGTATGTACTACTAAATGCTTAAAAGGACTTGTTTACATTTTCGCAGTTTGGGCAAAATGGCATTAAATATGTTTACTAAAACTTTAATAAATTTTAATAAATAATAAATTGTTTAACCAAGAAAAACAATAAATAAAACATATTGTCATCCTTGTGATTCGAACCAGAGACCTCTGAAAGCAAATCCCAGCGAGCTAGCGCTGCGCCTCGTCGTCGTTCTTTTTGTGAGGCGAATCAGACCCGCTTTAGTAATGAACGACTTTTATGTTTCGAAATTATCGATGCAAAGCGTTCCAAATGCCTCATTATGTTATCGATTTGGAATGATGAGTACGATTATGACGTTAATTAATCAATAGTTCAAACATTGTTTATAGTCGAGAGCGTAATTTCGTTTGATTAAAGATAATTCATACAATTTGTTGAATATGTACGACAATTATTTAAAAAATCGCCATTTAACCAAACTGTAATCAAGTTCTTTTGAAGCATTAAAGAAGAAATAGGACACGACCCTTTTCAATGAATGAGATAGTATCTATTGCCATGGCCGAATCATAGATGTGTTATAAATTTGTCTATAGATACAACGTAGGCGGTAGACAATGAGCGATAAAATGCAATACTAATATGTTGAGTGAATAATTCGAATTCAATCCCTAAACAACATCGTTTCAAATTTTTTATTCGCCTTATCAAAAAATATCCTGTTTACAAATGCAACATAACAGTAAAAATTATCGATTCATTTCGTTTTTTATTGTTTTTGTACTTAAAGATATAACCCTTTAACAAATAAATTAAAGTTGTAACGGCAGTTAACAAGAGTTCCGCGGTCGGAGACAAATGCCCCCCCCCACCAAACAGGGCTTTGAACTAGTGACCCCAATTGTCAATAGGGGCCGACTACTGTCCAAAGCGAATGCACATGTGAAGTTTTAAGCCAGTCAGTCAATTTGTTGACGAGTTATTGATCGGAAACGATTTTCACACTTATTGTGCCAGTGAGATTGAACTTTGACCAAGTGACCCCAATTTTAAAGGGTTCATCTACTTTTAAAGGCAAATGGGCATGGGAAGTATCAAGCCAATCGGTCAATTGGTTGACAAGTTATTGATCAGAAACGATTTTGACGCTTTTTCAGACAGTGACCTTGATCTTTGAGCTAGTGACCCCAATTGTTGTAGGGGTCATCTACAGTTAAAGGCCAATACACATGTGAAGTATCAAGCCAATCGGTCAAATCGTTTACGAGTTATTGATCGGAAACGATTATACACTTATTTAACAGTGACATTGACCTTTGAGCTAGTAGCCCAAATTTCAATAGAGGTTATATACTGTCCAAGGCCAAGGCACATGTGAAGTATCAAGTCAATCCGCCCATCCGTTTACTTGATATTGATCATAAACGATGTTCACGCTTATTAAGACATTGACCTTGACCTTTGACCTAGTGACCCGAATTTCAATAGGAATCATCTACTTTCCAAGGCCAATGCACATGTGAAGTACTAAGCCAATCGGTCAATTCGTTGACGAGTTATTGATCGGAAACGATTTTCACACTTATTGTGCCAGTGAGCTTGAACTTTGACCAAGTGACCCCAATTTTAAAGGGTTCATCTACTTTAAAAGGCAAATGGGCATGGGAAGTATCAAGCCAATCGGTCAATTGGTTGACAAGTTATTGATCAGAAACGATTTTGACGCTTTTTCAGACAGTGACCTTGATCTTTGAGCTAGTGACCCCAATTGTTGTAGGGGTCATCTACAGTTCAAGGCCAATACACATGTGAAGTATCAAGCCAATCGGTCAAATCGTTTACGAGTTATTGATCGGAAACGATTATACACTTATTTAACAGTGGCATTGACCTTTGAGCTAGTAGCCCAAATTTCAATAGAGGTTATCTACTGTCCAAGGCCAAGGTACATGTGAAGTATCAAGTCAATCCGCCCATCCGTTTACGAGTTATTGATCATAAACGATGTTCGCGCTTATTAATACATTGACCTTGACCTAGTGACTCGAATTTCAATAGGAATCATCTACTTTCCAAGGCCAATGCATATGTGAAGTACCAAGCCAATCGGTCAATTCGTTGACGAGTTATTTATCGGAAATGATTTACACACTTATTGTGACAGTGACCTTGACCTTTGACCTAGTGACACCAATTTCAAGAGGAGTCATCTACTGTCGAAGTCCAATGCACATCTTAAGTTTCAAGCCAATCGATCAATCCATTGACGAGTCATTGATCGGGAACGAACTGGTCTACCGACAGACCGACAGACTGACCGACATCCAGCAAAACAAAATACCCTCTCTTCTTCGAAAGGGGGCATAATAAAAAGTAACGAAATAGTTTGTTTTCGGTCAATATCGATTTTTATTCAACCGTGATCATATATAATAACTATTTTTAATAGAATCATCATTATTCGAGTCTGGCCACCTATGGTCGAATTAATTAGTCATTTCAATATCACCACTGTTCTACACGACTCGTCATATACGAATTTCGTTTTGGGAAAACTAGGCTAAATGCATGAGCATTAAGTGTATCACAGCTTGGTCTGTGCAGTCCGCACGGTCTAATCAGGTACAGCGTTTTTCTCTTTTATGGAATGTTTGTTAAAACGAAGTCTCTTCTAACCTAAAATACACTTTATGCGTAAAGTGTCTCCCTGATTAGCTAATCTGTGACGACACTTCGCAGATGCGTTAAGCCCAGTTTTCCCATAACAAGTCTCATATGGCGACCGTGATCTGTGTTAAAATATCAGCAATATCACAGGAAGTCGGAGATTAAAGAAGCGAAATTCGAAAATGAATGACAAGTATCTTACACTGTGATTAAATTATTATAATATTTGTTGTGCAACAGTCCACATTAAAAAACACACATACAATTAGTTAAATCTTTTATTTATTTAAATTAAACGGCGCTGGATGATTTCTTTGCGTTTGATTGTGTCCGTACTTTTCATATAGCATGCGTTTTTCTACTGTTTGTATCCTCTGCATATTTTACTTGTGTAAATACACATGCGAAAACTACTTACACCGTTTTCATTATTCTGCAAAGAATCTAAATTAGACAAACACCAATTGCAGTAGAGAGTGCGATGTATATATTAACTTTCAAGTATAAAAGGTTTGTAACTTCTGCACTTGCTGTTTTTTTCATATTATATACGGGTTTATACTGTGTTTATTACTACTTTATATGTTGACTGTAATAAAGTTAAGTTTGACATCGTCTGCATCGTTTACTTCTCTAAAGAAATATGGTTTAAACCATTGCAACTTGTTTCGTTGTATGTGATATTTCACTTTTTGAAAGTAATATTATGTATTTAATGTATATTGTATGCACAAACATCTTTAAAAACAATTTAAGATTAAGATATGAAGATAGCTCATTCATAAATGTCCGGTATTTGAGTAAGGCACAGATGTTTTGATTGTGAAGATAATACTTAATTCGTTGAGGTACACATGTTTTAGATGTGCACAACGGTGTTATTAATACAAAATACAGAAATCAATATTAATTACATATGATCCTATACGACAAAAAGGCAACAAACAAACATAAAAAGAAATAACCAAGCGCCATGAAAATAACGATAAAATGATTATTCAGACTAATTTTAACAAAGAATTTTCGTTTGTATTCATTTGTTGTAAAACCACACACACATTTTTTTTTAATTTACAGACTAGTTATTAATGTATGAATTTTCGTTCTTTAAATAAAACCCAGATATATAAAACTCTCACACGTCTAAGTTTCCTACAATGTTTGAAAACATGTTAATGTTTTTTTTATATATATGGGTGTTCAATCTTTATCTATATTGAATGCGTGTTATCGTATGCGCTTAAGCCAACGTAAATCGTTATATTGTAGTTGATATATGGTTAACATCTTTTAACAACTGTTATATACAAACAAACTATATAAAGATATAATATATATCCAGAAAATATTATAAACAAATCACCGTTTACATTCATAAACAGAATTTCTCGTGTGTAGGCTGTTCGTTTTTACCACGGAATAAACAACGTTGGCATTGCATCGGACGTCACCAATAACGAATGCGATATGGGTTACTGGAATAAGGCGACAGTTTGAACTTCCTACGTGTATTTCGACTTCTACACACAGCACAAGACCATATCACAATTGATTTTTTTTCAGTTCAAACTAAATATCTGAATATCTAAATATCCGAAATATTTATTTCAAATTTATAGACAAAACACAGGTGTACGGATGCACAAAAACACAGCAAAAACACACATGAATATATTTGGGGTCACCGCCTCTGAACGCTGAATGCACACCCGGTTGTAAGGAGTCCAAACCGTATATTGCAAACCCGTTTGTAAGGAGTCCATACCGTATAATGCAAATCCGTTTGTAAGAAATCCAAACCTGATATTTGGCTCAGAGTCACAGCCAAAACATGTGTTTATAAAGATAAGACATGCGTTACAAAAATGTTACATTCTATCCAAGAATACAATATAGAACTAAATACTATTATAAATACTATTATAGATTTATTTTAGTACCTGAAAATAATCTGAAACTAAATGAAAACTAAAGGTATACACCTTTTTCTTGTTGCATCTTAAGAATTAAAACACACACACACATGTATGTATATGTGTGTGTGTACAACAATATGTAGTTACTGCTATCTGTAATGACAAACATAAAGATCAACATGACACACACCGTCTGCAAGAAGCAATTTAACACATTATTATATTATTCATTCTAAGACGACAAGCGTTTGGAATTCTATAGTCAATAACGGATGAAATGTGTTGGATATTCTGCAATATTCATGGCTATAGAAACTTTTTTTTAAGCAGTTCTGGAATATGTTCACAAGATGTACATATATATATATATATATATATTTATATATATATATATGCTTAAACGAACTAGAAACAACGCATACATATAATTTGCTTCGCACATAAATTTTGCAGAAAAAACAGTACATGATAGCCAGTATATTGGCTATGAAATGAAACTGCGTGACGTGTTGGAATTTATGGTGTTTGTATACTTTAAATACTTTTACAAAATTGGCATGCATTTCATCAAACATTTTCCATTTATAACATTTACACACCAATAACACATCACAAAAATGTTAAGATTATTTAAACTTGTTGAATTTATGTTTTACAATGCCTACTGTCTATGTATGCTATCCAAGAGAGATATATCATTCTTATTTAAAATGTTCCAGACATAATGAATACAATTGTTCTCGTTATTATCACGTGTTGCAGTCGCATTTTTCGACGATTCATGAGTTTGAGGATGGAGTAATCAGAAGTCGCATTGCAATTCGATTAATGATTCCATTGTATTTTGAGTCGGCGGTCGCGGTAACGAAGCTTTTATATGCAACATCGTTTACATTATCATCATCCGTATTATCGTCTTGGACACCACCAATGCCACGTACGGACCAAGGAGATGTGGCATCATACTCACAAAAATTGTTTTTTCTCAGGTGTAATATTCGGAATCGTTTCACGGCAACATGATTCAGAGTCCCCAGTTCTTGTTGGATTGAAATGTATTCTTCTGGTGGAATTGATTTTACACGTGCATCGTTGAAAGAAGCGCAACCGAATTCCAGCTTACTCTCAACTGTACGAGTACATGCAGACAGTGTGCCCACAAGTTCGTGTAATTCCGATGGAAGCAATGTCACGCAGTAGATATGTAAATTCTTCAATGATTGAGGTAGCTTTATGTCGATATATGTCCGCAAAAATATTGAAAGCTTTTCAAGCTGTTTAAGCGATGATAGTGACTGTGCTATCGTCTCTGCATGCTTAACATTCAAATATCCGTGCCGATCTTTCAGAATCAGACTCTTGATATTCAGACCATGGAGAGCCTTCCACAGACCGGGACTGTCATCCTTCACTTCAATACTAAGCGTGTCCAGATGAGTGAGCGATGAAAGTGACTGGGACATCGAGTCTGCATTATGTTCTTTTAAATATCCACGCCCACTACTCAGACTCAGACTCTTGATATTCAGACCATGGAGAGCCTCCCACAGACCGGGGCTGTCATCCTTCACTTTAATACTAAGCGTGTCCAGATGAGTGAGCGATGAAAGTGACTGGGACATCGAGTCTGCATATTTTACGTTAAAACCTCCACACCAACCTCCCAGACTCAGACTCTTGATATTCAGACCATGGAGAGCCTTCCACAGACCGGGACTGTCATCATCCAATTCAATACTAAGCGTGTCCAGATGAGTGAGCGATAAAAGTGACTGGGACATCGAGTCTGCATAATTTACGTTTAATTTTCCATATCGAAATTTCCCATATCGACAACTCAGACTCAGACTTTTGATATTCAGACCATGGAGAGCCTCCCACAGACCGGGGCTGTCATCCGTCACTTTAATACTAAGCGTGTCCAGATGAGTGAGCGATGAAAGTGACTGGGACATCGAGTCTGCATATTTTACGTTAAAACCTCCACACCAACCTCCCAGACTCAGACTCTTGATAATCAAACCATGGAGAGCCTTACACAGACCGGGACTGTCATCATCCACTTCAATACTAAGCGTGTCCAGGTGAGTGAGCGATGAAAGTGACTGGGACATCGAGTCTGCATATTTTATGTTTAATTTTCCATATCGACCCCTCAGACTCAGACTCTTGATATTCAGACCATGGAGAGCCTCCCACAGACCGGGGCTGTCATCCTCCACTTCAATACTAAGCGTGTCCAGATGAGTGAGCGATGAAAGTGACTGTGACATCGAGTCTGCATAGTCTACGCTAAAACCTCCATATAGACCACTCAGACTCAGACTCTTGATATTCAGACCATGGAGAGCCTTCCACAGACCGGGACTGTATTCATTCACTTTAATACTAAGCGTGTCCAGATGAGTGAGCGATGAAAGTGACTGGGACATCATGTCTGCACAATTTATTACACTTTTATCCAGACTAAGGCTCTTTATATTCAGACCATGGAGAACCTCCCATAGAACGTCGCACTCTTGTAAACAAGGAACGCTCTTGTATTCTAATGTTTTCTTTAAACACGATAATGTTGCGGAAAGAATAAATGTACCTTGACAATCGACATTCGTCAGTTCACACACAGCATTTTGCTCGAGTGTCAGTAATGTGCTGAACAGACTGCGTAGCCAGGTAGACGAACATGTAATATCATCCAATTCAATCCATTCTATGCAAGGCAGTAGTGGTGGAGGATCTGCACACTTGGCTGGATTTGCACTATTTAGTACAATACACACCGGAAGTGTCGATGAGACCGAACTCGGCGAATCTGTAAACATTCACTTACATTTATAACAGTAACGAACATATTAACAACGTTAACAAGTGTTAACGTGGTAATAATTTTGATAAATTTAAAACGTTTGAACCTATTGCCATACAAAAATACAATACATTGGGAAGTATTACTTAATACTTTTACATTTTCAATCGGTGCATAAGTATTATATGCGTGTTGTTTATATTTCTTATTACATTTTCCTTCCCGTGTATATACTTGTTATTGTTTGATCAGTATTTGAAAACGAAGTATCCAACACATATTCGTTTTTAATAAAATAGCATGATCCAAGGGTGGCACCAATATAGATGTTTAACAAACTCTTTATAACGCTTTTGACCCCTATTTATTGTACAATTTCAACTGACATCAAAAGTAAAAGATTTATAATTAATTATTGGAAAGATGGTTACACAATAAATCTGCGCAAACACGTGTCTAATTTAAACATGCAATCAGATCTTCAAAATTATGAATAACATTTGAATATAAATACATATTGAAACTAAAAAAAAAGAAATATACTTTGCATAGATTCTTATCACATTGTAATCGACTAAAATCGATAGATATCAAATCCTCAACATGTCAATCACGTTTAAAGAGCATGTGGTACACGGTTTATACATTTTTACTCTAATTTTTTGATGCTCAGGATTTTGTTTTGATGTTTACTATCATTTATTTGGGTATTTATGTATTAGCCAATGTATAATTACGTAGATAACATGGACGGATATAACATATTGTCAGTATATGCTTGTCTTTTGATGCTTTTATTTAAATAAAAAATATTTCTCATATATCCGTCTTTAAACATGTTCAACACACTTTAAATTGTTAAAATGTTTAAAATAGTTGATTAGCGTTTAAAAACGACTTATCCAACACAAATTATTTTCAAATAAATTTCATTATCTAAGGGAGAAACCCATACAGTTTTATCAAAAACGCTTCATAAAAATTACGTCTCCTATAAGTTGAAACATTACAAGCGCAATTGCAAGTAAAATCCTTCCAAATATGATAATTTTGATCATTAGAAACGTGCTCTTAATAAAGGGATCTTTTCACGTTTGGGTAAATTGACAACAATGAAAAAAGTTGTTTCAGATTCGCAAATTCTCGTTTTAGTTATGATATTTGTGAGGAAAACAGTAATACTGAATATTAACCAGGGTCTAATATAGCCATTATATGCATCTTTTGACGATTAAAAAACCTGACAATTATAAATCGTTGCAACGCGAAACGATTGAATAATTTGGAGAGTTCTGCTGTTGTCGTTTAATTTTGTGAAACTACGAAGATTGCTTGTATAAAGTATAAAATACGTCTTTCATATATACTTGGCAGGATGACCGAGCGGTCTAATTGGTTTTTTGCTCCAACGACTCCGGGTGTCACTGGTTCGAGCCCTGATGTGGTCTACATGTTTGTCCTTTTTTAATTTTATTCTTGATTTTTTACTGGAGCTGGATCCAATGTTGACATTTATCAATATAAAGCATTTAACTTCAAACTTCAAAACATGCCAAAAATCTGTGAAAAGGCCCCTTTAAAAACGAATCGGAAAAAAATAGTTGGCTAATAAAGAATATAGAAACATAAATAAAAATTGTTAAAATCTTTATAATAGAAAAATAATTTGAATAAATTCGTATCGCGTGAAAATAAAATAACAGCGTATATATAAAGCCTAACAAGTGCATCACGCAGCCATAAACGTAGTTAACAAAATGTACTTTTTTTTCAGTTTTCAGTATTACTGTTACCTCAAAATATCATAACTTAAACGAACATTTGCGAATATGACACAATTTTTATAATTTTGTCATTAAAAAAACGTAAGGCCCCTTTAATGTTACCCTTTTTATTTTGAACTATGAACATATTTTTTACGTCAAGTAGCATAGTTTCAAATATTGGCACAATAATTTAGTACATAGGGACACATGTTTTGAAACTGTTTTATACAGATTGGAAAATAAGATTTGCTAATAGCGCATTCATAGTGCATTAACAATGTGTCACTATGACCATATACGGAAATCCGCATTGCTTCCTGGCGGTCATGTTTTCAAAAGGGACCAAACAATGTTTAAATCGGAAGAGATACTATAACACAAATGTTCTAAACAAGTATCTTAAAACATAAGACGAAAATGAGGCTTCTAGAGTATCATTTTTAAATTATAGCAAATTGATGAAATTGCCCAACCCCCGGTCGGCCATGTTTTCGTTCGACAAACACACACCATTTTGGAAACTGAATGGAGACGTCATTACAACAAATGTTCTTACCAAGATTCATAAAGGTTCGACTTTAAATGTGATTTCGAGAGTGTTTATAAGCCGTTTGTATAATTTGACATAGTGATCTAATGTTTGCCTACACGTGATCCAGTTTCCAACTCGGCCAACATTTTTGAGATAAACGTGTTGACCAGGATTCATGAAGTTTTTGTCCAAAAGTGTGAACAATTTAATATTGACGACGGATGAAGCACGGCGCAGGACGAACGACGGACAAAAGGCAAGTACAATAGCTCACTATGGGCACGTTATACTAAGGTGAGCTGAATAATACCTTAACTGTCACCCTAACATATATTCACTTTCAATAACTTCTGTTGGTACGCGAGAGTACAAAAACAAGAACCGGTCATAAAATGAAATGAAGGTTGAGCGATGCAACAATGCGTAATTACCTAGAGAGGTCTTGACATGAATAACACGATCATGCATTAAAATAAGTCGACTGCTCTCTTAAATTCGTTTCGCGATCTCGCTCTTATTTATCAAAAGTTTAAAATGGCAAACCAACAGCAACAAAAAATATCAATGTTTTGCAATGTATTTCGCGGTCTCGAATCGTATTACATTAACCACTAACCGTAATCTTGCGATCTTCCATCTTATGTTCGCATTCACAAATCGCATTTTCAATCCCTCGAATATATTTTAGCGCACACAATTGTGTTTAATGATTGTGTTTGACAAAATATTGCTTAAATACGATATGAACTCAAGAAAACCCAATGCGAATTTGCGAAATGAAATATCACGGTTTCGCATCGTGTTTTCGTTCTTTTCGCATTTACATCGGTCGAGATTTCGTGCTCTTAATGAGAACACGATATTACAAGCAAGATTCTAGATTAAGAAAGATATTACAAAATCCCGCATTGTAATCTGGCCAACACACATCAACTTCTAAAAATAGGAGGTCGGCATAATCCAGATTCCGTTTCATACCAATAATCATAGGAATCAACTCACCGATCACGTAGAACAATTAAAAAAGCCCGTAATTGTATTATGCTCATTCGTTTTCAGAGATGCAAAACATCAACGAATGGTAGTAAAGGACCAGCGTAAATTTTTAACAAGAAGGAACCATTAATATAATTACATGTTTCATCGAAAGTGTACACCTTATAAGAAACTTAAGTATTTTTTACACTATGCAGTAGTAACGGTGAATGTGCATTTGTAACGGATATGAAACACATTTATGTTATATCCTGTTCCATCGCTAGCTTACATATGATAAAAACGGACGTATTTTTAACAATATGTCGGGCTTTGCACATGTTTTTTTAACGTCCCTTGTCATTATGGGTGGGTTAGGTGCCCACTGCTTACGTTGATATTTTTCACAAAAAGCATGTTAAATGACGTTATTTGGTTCGTAATAACATTTAAATAAACCAGCTATTAAGTTATTGAAACGATACGTTGTTACTGCGTTCCGACCTTTCCACTATACATGCACTCACACTACTTTGTAGAAGTTACTGTCATTCACATGTTTAATAAATAGGCAATTCATTCGTAGAATGTTCCGTTTCTTCGCTAGTGTAAACTGAGGTAATTTTAACATATCGCACTAGTTACTGTAAATGCTTACACAAACAAGAGGGCCATGATGGCCCTGTATCGCTCCACTGTTTTTTATGCGACAAAAACGCGCAATGCGCATGGGTTGAAATGTACTCAAGCATGTAACTTTCTCTGTCTATCCCTCGTCCCACTGGGCACCTAAAGTTGGAAGGGTGAGCATTTTTGTATATATAGAAAAAGTTACTACCGTGTTAACTAAACAGACTAAAAAGCCCGGGAATTGTTCCTTTGAAGCACAGTCCCATTGCTTATAACGTAGGTACATTTATCTCTCCAAAAGACATTGTCGTTCTTTCTATTTCACATATTTTTAGATGATCAAGATCAAATATACGCATTTGATTTGAAACAGATTCAGAAGACCCGTAGGAATCAAAATGCCTTAACCCTTTACCAAACGACACATTTTGGACTTTCCCAATTTGAAAAAGGTTGCAGATTACAATTAAATTGTAATGGAATATTAAGGAAATAATCAGGTAGGGTAGAAATAATTGTGATAAAAGGAGAAATTGCTCATCTTGAGCAATTTCTCATTTTATCATAATTATTTATAAAGTCGTCAACTATAAACCCGTAAAATCCTGTTGGTGTTTGGTAAAGGGTTAATAATCTCTGGTTCCTTCTTAGAGCCTTTCACACATTTATAACAAATACAATAGTAGCATCTTTCTTTGCAAAGAATCATCTCAAACAAGGGCTGTTTGTAAAACATGCATGCCCCCCCATACGGGCTGTCAGTTGTAGTGGCAGCCATTTGAGTGAATACATATTTTGGCACTGTGACCACGACCTTTGACCTAGTGACCTGAAAATCAATAGGGGTCCATCTGTGAGTCATGATTAATGTACCTATGAAGTTTCATGATCCTAGGCGTAAGCTTTCTTTAGTTTTCATCCGGAAACCATTTTACTCTGTGAAGTCACCGTGACCTTGACCTTTGACCTAGTGACCTGAAAGTCAATAGGGGTCATCTGCGAGTCATGATAAATGTACCTATGAATTTTCATGATCCTAGGCGTAAGCGTTCTTGAGTTATAATCCGGAAACCATTTTTTTAAGTTGAGTCACCGTGACCTTTGACCTAGTGACTTGAAAATCAATAGGGGTAATCTGCGAGTCATGATCCATGTACCTATAAAGTTTCATGATCCTAGGAATAAGCGTTCTTGAGTTATCATCCAGAAAACATTTTACTATTTCGGGTCACAGTGACCTAAACCTTTCACCTGAGAATCAGTAGGGGTCATCTGCGAATCATGATCAATGCACCTATGAAGTTTCATGATCCTAGGCATAAAACGTTCTTGAGTTATCATCCGGAAACCATTTTACTATTTCCGGTCACCGTGACGTTGACCTTTGATCAAGTGACCTGAAAATCAATAGGGGTCATCTGCGAGTCATGATCAATGTACCTATGAAGTTTCATGATCATAGGCATAAGCGTTCTTGAGTTATCATCCGAAAAACATTTTACTATTTCGGGTCACCGTGACCTTGACCATTGACCTAGTGACCTCAAAATCAACAGGGGTCATCTGCGAGTCATTATCAATGTACCTTTGAAGTGTCATGATCCTAGGCCAAAGCGTTCTTGAGTAATCATCCAAAAACCATCTGGTGGACGGACATACGGACGACGGACGGACCGACATGTGCAAAACAATAAACACCCTCTTCTTCGAAGAGGGGCATAGATATAATTAACAACCCACACGTCCCTTAGACCAACAGGCCTGAGAATTTATGATAATCTAAAGAGTATTTCTTATATTTATAAATGTATTTAATAAAGTAATACATTTGACTTCTAAGATCAATTCATAATTTATATTAAGAAAATTATAAAATGATCAGAAACTTATATGGATCGTTGAGCAATTGACAATCATATCTCCACAATTCATGAGTCACAATTCACAAATGGAACAATGAATCCTTAGTTATTAAAAAGCAACATATACGATAGTTAAGAACATTGCACTTCATTAATTCCAACACCTCTTGGCTACAAAGTTTGAGTTTACAATGCAGTATCATATATTGACTTTTCTGGAAACAATTATGTTCGTGGAAGTTGTGTTTTAAAATCAATAAGATATTATTAAACTGGTTTAAACACTACAAAAAGACATTAAATAAACATGTCATCCGATTTTTTTATCCGGATATATGGTCACTTTTGACATATTTAAATAAATCCCGACTTTTTTCAGTTTATAAGAAAAACATTCAGAACAAATGTTCTTACTTCAATTCCTTTGAAAGCAGTCACCATCTGATCTAAAATGGCACTAAATGACAGGGTTTTATCTCATGTTTACAAGATGTTGTTGTTGTTGTTGGTCACAGCCACACGGCCGCAGTAATCTCCCCTGGTAAACGTCATATGTTCAGTTTTGTGACCTCCCGGGACAGGGTCAAATTTGAGCCCTGGGGAATAATTTGAACAAATTTGGTAGAGAACTATTAGATATCACAACATACAAAATTTCGTAGCCCTAGGCTCTATAATTAAGAACAAGAACATTTTTGAAGTTTGCACAAAATAGGCCTTATTTAAGCATATGTTCATTTTTGTGACCCATGGGGCAAGGTCAAATTTGTTCCCAGAGGCATAATTTGAAAAAACTAAGTAGAGAACTATTAGATGTCACTAGCTACCAAATTTGATAGAAATAGGCCCAATGGTTATGGACAAGAATTTTTTTATAGTTTGCACAATATGGGCCCAATATAAGCACATGTTCAATTTTGTGACCCCATGGGGAAGGGTCAAATTTGATCCCAGGGGCTTAATTTGAACAAACTTGGTAGAGGACTATAAGATGTCATTACATACCAAATTTGGTAGCCCTATGCCATACGGTTATGGACTAGAAGATTTTTAAAGTTTGCACAGAATAGGACTTATATAGGCAAATTTTCGATTTTTAGACCCCCCAGGGCGGGGTCAAATTTGACCCCGGGGGCATAATTTGAACAAACTTGGTAGAGGACTATTAGATGTCACTACATACCAAATTTGGTAGCCCTAGGCCCAATGGTTATGGACAAGAAGATTTTTTAAGTTTTCACAAAATAAGCCTTATATAAGCAAATTTTCAATTTTTTGACCCCCCGGGGCGGGATCAAATTTGATCCCAGGGGCTTAATTTGAACAAAGTTGGTAGAGGACAATAAGATGTCACTACATACCAAATTTGGTAGCCCTTGGCCAAATGGTTATGGAGAAGAAGATTTTTTAAAGTTTTCACAAAATAGGCCTTTTATAAGCAAATGTTCAATTTTTTGACCCCCCGGGGCAGGGTCAAATGTGACCCCAGGTGCATAATTTGAACAAACTTGGTAGAAGACTATAAGATGTCACTACATAGCAAATTTGGTAGCCCTAAGCCCAATGGTTATGGACAAGAAGATTTTTAAAGTTTGCACAAAATAGGCCTTATAACAGCAAATTTTCAATTTTTTAACCCCCCGGGGCAGGTTCAAATTTGACCCCGGGGGCATAGTTTGAACAAACTTGGTAGAAAACTATATGATGTCACTAGTGTTGCAGTTTTTAAAAATCATACATTTGATTTTTATTAGTGATTCTTTTACTATTTTGCATCTAAAATGTTTTATAGCAATAATGATTTTCTTCACTTTTTGAGGTATTATTCATTAATACTCGTATCAATATTTTACTACATAAAACATGTATGTAAACTCAGGTTAACCTACAACTCTCATTATCAGATTAGTTCTTGATAATTGCTTATCGATGGGGGATAATTGTTTATCAATGGGTATCTGACACTTCGGTATTGAATGGTCAGGTCCATGATTAAGTACAATTTCAGGTACCCTTAAAGTTTAAGAATTGTGACAGACCTGTTTATCAGGTTAACCGAGGATTCAGGTTAACCGAGGATTCAGGTTAACCTGAAAGTTCGGGTAGGGGTTTAAGTATATAAACCTGAAGTTATATTAAAAAGGGGGGGAAGGCTTTTGGATGTTTTTCAGGAGTTGTTGGAATGTATCTAAACTTAAAATATTTTGTATGTGAGTTAAATGTCTAATGTTTGACTTTTGTTGGAAAATGCTAAAATAATACGTGTATATAATGTAAATAAACTGTAGTGGTAGAAACAAATGACTTATTTAATTTCTACTAGCTCGGCTAGTGAACAAGTAACATGGAAATTTGTCCAAATGGACTGGTGGCAGCATCCGTAAATAAGACCACAGGTTCTTGACTAAATTAAAATTTAGTTGAGATAATTTGCGCAAGGTTTAACTTTGATTGCTACCATCGAAGTTCTAATTTTGCGACACTGGTGGCAGCGGTGGGATTAGAGACTTTAACACGTGCGATTGTGCAACACTCGTGCAGACGGCTGGATTAGGGACTTTAACACGTGCGAGCAGTTATTCTCAACGATGCTAGAATTCTGAGAATCTACGATGATGGAAAATTTAGAAAGCTTAATTTTCGTGATTGTGATTGTTTCCAGTTTTGGTTTAGCAATCATTGCTGGACAGATCGGATTGTGGAGTGCAGCTGCTGGTCTTAGAGAACATTACAACAGTGGTGGTCACCACAATAGAAATGACCATAGGAAGTACAAACGGAATAATATATCCAACGTTGAGTGTTTTAATTGTCACAATCTTGGGCATTATAAGAGCGAGTGTCCAGTACAAACCGCGGAGCAGAGTAAGGAATGCTGAAGATATTGAGAATGGAATTAATGTGTGATTGAAATGTTTAATTTACGTTTTTGTCATTAAAACAAATGTGATAGAAAAAAAAGTGATTATGATGTACGTGTGTTGGATGAACACACAAAATTAATATGTGTGTTAAAATGTGTTCATTGTGTCAAAAAGTTGTGGTATATTTTGAAAGATGATGGAATTTATATGTGCAATTTTGGTGGTGTTGCATCAAATATGTGAATTGGAGTGTGTAGTGTTGTACACACTTACATGTAGTTGTCAAAAGTGGATTAATTCTGTGATGATGGTACAATTCAATTTTAAATTTGAACATCAAATGGGCACCAAGCATTTGAACGGGGATAGTTTATTCCAGATTTCATGCGATATGAAGGAATATAATTTTCGATGTGAGGGCTGCAAGAGTAGTTTTAAACTTCGGCGTCACAAATCGTTAGAATTTGTGAAAGTAGGTGATGTGGTACCTTTATTTACCAGGAATACTTCCTCTTCCGGGATAAATACAGGATGTACAAGTTTTCATGCTGTACGATCATTTCTCTACTGGTGGATTATTTTAGTCGTGTTGTTAGCTGCAATTATCAGTATCATAACTGGTAATTTTCCGTTTGAAAGATTAAAATTCGTATTTACCAGGAAAGTTTCCGCTTCCAGGATAAATTATGGATGTACACGTTTACATGCTGTACAATCTTTTTAATACCGTTGGGACGTTTTCGTTGTGTATTTAGCCACTATAACAAGTGTTGTGAAGAATGGATTTCACAAAATCACTGGTAGCGTATCGAGTCTCAGGATCCGAGACAAGTCTTTTGAAAGTGAACATGGAGTATCTCCGAAAGGTGTGGGAGAGGGAATACTTGGATTGAATCTAGCGACTTTGACACTACCCTCATTGTCCACGTACAGTTCAAGCCCTCGCTCTGTGTTTTACTTTTCTACAGGAAGTATTACAACAACTGCAATAGAATGATCCAGATGTACATGGATCATGGGCAAAGTTGCAAAAGAATGACTCAGCCGTACATGGGTCATATCACCTGGTTGGGGAAAAGTCCTTATAAACCAACTAGAAATGTGATTGCTGGTAAATCACCAGCAATTCGTATTGTGGCTAAAATGGGACATATTACATATACTTAAGGAATGGTGTATTAATTTATGTTCCGTAAACTCCCATGTAAGGACATGAGAGTAAAAGAATGACAGTAGAAATTAAACATCTAACCTTTAAAGAAGCTATTATTTAACACGACAATTTACGATCAATAAAAAGACGGAATTGAGATTGTGATTAAGATAAAATACTAATTTCTTATAACGTGGAAGCTCTGGAACACTATTTTGATAAAACTTTGAAGAAAATTAGAGCCAATAATATGAAAGGACCTTAGTGATAACTAGAAAATTTGGGGACTTATTATTCGAGATTAAGTCAAATGTGCAGAAACCAAAAATTGTGCATCATGATAGACTGAAGCCATATAACAGTAATATAATACCAGACTGGGCATATGTGATGAAAATGAAATTAGGTCAAGGAACAGTATCACCTATCAAACAACAATTAGGTAGCTGTAAACAACAGAGCAATAACACGTGCAATACACCAAAGACTAATCAGTCACGGGTAGAAGATGATACTAAAAGTTCTGTTAGAAGAGGCGTGAGAAATCGAAAACAGACAGAATTTTATAGGGCTTGAAGAAATGACACTAATGGCAAAGGTGGTTCATTGTTTCTCCAGAAAGATTCAATTACTATCCACTGTAACAGTGCATTAAAAAATGCTTGGATTAAGCTATTACATAAGGTACCCGAGGAATCAGGTTAACCTAGAATAAAGGTTACTGCTAAGGTACCATGACTCCTTCTGATGTCAAGAAACGGAATGCATAAAAGATTAACCATGACTAATATTTTTATAGACCTTCAGGTTTACTCTTGTGTATATATTCAAGGAATAAGATTAGACTTTCATTCTTCAGTTAACTAACAGCACTCATACGTATACTTTATCAGAAACTTCTTAACAAAATTGTGAATTAAAACAAAAATAATGTCGGATTTATTGAAATGAAACAATGTAAAAATTGTAAAAAATTATTCGGAACAGTACAAAAGTTGAGGAGACACTATTTGATTTATTTACCGTATTTCTTTGGATTTTATTGCTGTGTTACTTGTGAAGTAAAATTTGAAACAAAACTGAAACTTCTTAAACATTCATTTTCTGAAAGACATAAAAGACAAGCAGTAGCTGCCAGTATTGACATAAAAATTAAAAGACAGAATTACTTTAATGAACAACACAATAAACATTTTGGAATAAACAGTGCACAATTTACTGAAAAAGAAATAAAATATTTAATTAATTCTCCCAGTGAAACAAACTTTGAGTGTATAGACATAGTTTCGAGCATAGAGAATAAGCTTAACATGGAACACCATCAAGGAAATCTAACTTCTACTATCACAGAAGATAAACGGAAGGTAAAGGTTCAAGTTGAACTAACGCCGATATCGCCATCGCCATCGCCAGAGAACGTCGATTCTCATCATGAAAATAACTTGCTGGAAAGCATATGCTCAGAAGATGACACATCCATTACTACAGGTACTTCGCCGTATAACGCTGGATTGTATACATCCGCATTACCATACATGACGTGGAACACTGGAGGTCAACTCACGGCATCGCCATACCTTTTATCCAGCCAATCCACTAGTCTGTCTACGTGTACTAGTGTTCCAGCCCCGCCAAACTTACGTAGGCGTGCCAATACACCTCTGCAAGATGAAAAAGTGGAGGGTTGCTGTTGCGCAAAAATACAAAAATTAGAAAAGACCATTACGGACACTACCAATAAATTAGAAACATTGATTAAGGACAGAAATGATGAAATTCTGGACGCAATGACAAAAACACTCCAATATCAACAAGAACTTTTTAACACATATCTAAACTCAAAAAAAGAAGACGAAACCTTAAAGAACTTTCTAATAAACATGGCAGAAACCACCATGAAAACTTTTAAAAAATGATTCAAATTCGCCTGTGTATCAGGTCCGCATCTGCCGCCCAGACGAGGCAGTCGCGGGTAAGTCGCCCCTGGAGGGTCCATCATGGTCAGGCCACATTGTTGACCATGAGTGGGTAGGCATGATGGACGAATTCCCACCGTGATGTCCGGGTAGAGCGACGCGACGTGCCAATGATAAACAATTTAATTTGTTTAATATGGATTCATTTGTGTGTGTGTGTGTTTATTTGTAAATAATGTACATCATTTTTTTTTCATTCAATGTGTGACTGGACTTAATATTCACTGCGAATTGGATTTACTTTTGTGACTGGATTTAATTTCATTAAAATAAACAATAAATGCTTTTCTGATTCATTCACCAAATATGATAAAATTGTGATTCTAACTACAATAATCTTTTAATATGTTGTATGTGAAAAGAGACATTAAGCACACAACTGTTATTTGCATTAATTTGTAAATATATGATTTCTTATGTTTTAGAACCGTTTTCAAAAATGATGATAGTATAAATATGTACTTTGTATATAAATCTCATGTATTCATTTTTCAATTTTTGAAAAAAAAATCAGTATTTCATATATATATATTGAGGCTGTATTCATTATCTTATTGTTTTTTTTCCCTCTTTAAATTAGAGGGGAATGTCATTGATTTATTTGGATTTTTAATAATATTTTTTTCCGCTGATTTGACACCAGGGGGTGTCAAGCTGAGGGGGGAGTAGTGTTGCAGTTTTTAAAAATCATACATTTGATTTTTATTAGTGATTCTTTTACTATTTTGCATCTAAAATGTTTTATAGCAATAATGATTTTCTTCACTTTTTGAGGTATTATTCATTAATACTCGTATCAATATTTTACTACATAAAACATGTATGTAAACTCAGGTTAACCTACAACTCTCATTATCAGATTAGTTCTTGATAATTGCTTATCGATGGGGGATAATTGTTTATCAATGGGTATCTGACACTTCGGTATTGAATGGTCAGGTCCATGATTAAGTACAATTTCAGGTACCCTTAAAGTTTAAGAATTGTGACAGACCTGTTTATCAGGTTAACCGAGGATTCAGGTTAACCGAGGATTCAGGTTAACCTGAAAGTTCGGGTAGGGGTTTAAGTATATAAACCTGAAGTTATATTAAAAAGGGGGGGAAGGCTTTTGGATGTTTTTCAGGAGTTGTTGGAATGTATCTAAACTTAAAATATTTTGTATGTGAGTTAAATGTCTAATGTTTGACTTTTGTTGGAAAATGCTAAAATAATACGTGTATATAATGTAAATAAACTGTAGTGGTAGAAACAAATGACTTATTTAATTTCTACTAGCTCGGCTAGTGAACAAGTAACATGGAAATTTGTCCAAATGGACTGGTGGCAGCATCCGTAAATAAGACCACAGGTTCTTGACTAAATTAAAATTTAGTTGAGATAATTTGCGCAAGGTTTAACTTTGATTGCTACCATCGAAGTTCTAATTTTGCGACACTACATAGCAAAATGGTAGCTCTAGGCCCAATGGTTATGGACAAGAAGATTTTTAAAGTTTGCACAAAATAGGCCTTATATAGCAAATTTTCAATTTTGTGACCCCCGGGGCAGGGTCAAATTTGACCCTAGGCGCATAATTTGAACAAACTTGGTAGAGGACGATAAGATGTCACTACATACCAAATTTGGTAGCCCTACGCCATACGGATATGGACAAGAAGATTTTTAAAGTTTGCACAAAATAGGCGTTATAAAAGCAAATTTTCAATTTTTTAACCCCCCGCCCCGGGGCAGGTTCAAATTTGACCCCGGGGGCATAGTTTGAACAAACTTGGTAGAAAACTATAAGATGTCACTACATAGCAAAATGGTAGCCCTAGGCCCAATGGTTATGGACAAGAAGATTTTTAAAGTTTGCACAAAATAGGTCTTATATAAGCAAATTTTCAATTTTTTGACCCCCCGGGGCATGTTCAAATTTGACCCCAGGGGCATAATTTGAACAAGCTTAGTAGAGGACTATAAGATGTCACTACATACCAAGTTTGGTAGCCCTAGTACCAATGGTTCTTGACAAGAAGATTTATAAAGTTTGCACGAAATAGGCCTTATATAAGTAAATTTTCAATTTTTTGACCCCCAGGGGCAAGGCAAATTTGACCCCAGGGGCATAATTTGAACGAATTTGAAAAAGGTTCACCACAGGAACATTCCTGAGAAATTTCATCAGAATGGGACCAGTAGTTTATGAGTAATGTCTAAGGAAAAAGTTAACGCACGGACGCACGCACGCACACATGGCGGACACAGGACCATGACATAAGCCCCGCTGGCCTTTGGCCAGTGGAGCTAATAACCAACAATAAAGTGTGTTAGTTCTTAAGACAATTTAATTTCCAACTTTAAGGTGGGCGTACTGACGGATTGAATTATGTAGTTTTATCACAGAATTACTCCCAATATGGATTTTATCGTACCCAACATGACACAAAACACTTTGATTTAAGGCTGAGAGACACCTCTTAATCGAACAATAAATTTTAAATAGATATATATTGATTATATCCAAAATAAATTAATCAAAACACATCCCAATAAATAAGATTAGTATGTTATTGTATTTTGAATCATATATTAAAATTACATTTATTATGGCGGTTAATTACGCGTGTAAAACATATATCTACACTGATAACTGAAAATTTGAATCTTTTCGTATGAAGAAATTACGATTTTTACATAAATTTACTTTAAATAAAATAAGAATCTCCATGTTTCCAAATATTCTTGATAGTAACGAAACCCAACTGTATCACTTTGTCCTATTTTTGCAAGAATCGGGAAAGACGGACGTTTTAAATGACTCCCGGAACGATGTGTATATTTGTTTTCTTTAACATCACAAACCTAATTTTTAACAAAAAAAAACAAATTCGACATCAACACTAACAAGGTAACTCTGGATTTCGGATCAAATAGTGCTGTACCAAGGTGCAGGATCACGTGACTTTATGGGGTTTACAAATCGATGTTAATGGATGTTGACACACCGGTACTTGGTGCTTTGTTCAAATAACTTTTTAAAACTATTTTTCATAAGCATTTAAACCTGTGCATTAATTGCAGTTTGTATACGGCTAATGGTTATGTGAAACCATCATAATTACTTTATTTACTTAGCCTGTGTTCTTGGCAAAAATTCAATGTAATCAGCCATTCATATACACGGTAATGCTGCACGCAACGTGAAATGTTGGCATCAAATTAATACATTTTCAATAATAAATTCTTAAATCTTAAAGGGACCTTGCCACGTTTTGGTAATTTGACACAATTAAAAACAATCCGATCTGCAACTTCTCGTTGTAGTTATGATATTGGTGAGTAAACAGTAATTATGCACATTTACCATGTTTTAAAATATCCATAATATGCAAGTTATCGTTATGTTTTGTGAAACTACGAGGGTTGCTTATATAAAGTATAAAATACAATACTCTTTGTATGATCACAAATTGCCGAGTAGTCTAATAGTTGGACTTTTACTCCATGGGTCAGTGGTTCGATTCCAGCTGAGGGAAATTGTTTTCTTTTATTTCATTCTTGTTTTTTTTTTACTGAAGCTTTTAAGATCCAATGTTTACATTAATGAATTAAACATTAAACACCAAATTTCGATACATATCAAAATCTGTGAAAACCACATTAAAATAACGGCACAAACTGCAATAAAGACTGCAAGAACAGTTGTAAAAACATGTATCTCTTTAAGTATCATTATGCAAGCGCAATGGTGTCTATGATCAAAAGTTTCAAAATCACGGTGTGTATTTCCAAAAAAATAATGGTCAAACCAAGAAATAAGTAATTATCCAGTTCAGGAAAATGCATTTGACATCATTTACGTGATACGGGATATTATTATTGATTCCACTTTATGTATACCTCTCATAGCATGTTATTATGCATGTATAGAATAGCTTTATGAACTATTGATGTTAATAGCATAACAAAACTAAACACTCTGATATAAATTTCAATCATATTTTTATTGATTTTTCATTTTTTTAGATATAAAAAAACTTGATCGAAAACCTACTATTTTGTTTTGTTGTATATATTACCTTGCAAGTGTATGCCGCTTCCAGAAAGTACCAAACCTTTCAGATTTAGGCACGATGACAAGTCAAATTCAACCTGCGATGTTGGCTCGCTATGTGTAGATGAACTATCTGAACTATCTGAACTGGCATGATCCGTTTCTTCGTATTCCCTTATTTTCAAAAACAGGGCATTGGACTTGTTTTCTCTCCATATGTTGTTCATGACCATTAAGTTCTCACAATTGATATAAAAGTGACTGAGTCTGAGGAGAATGCCAGTTTGGTCATTTAAAACAGCCTCTGTGTATCCTGCCTCTATGATGCGTTGAAACGTATCGCCTTCATATGAAAATATGCTCCTATGAATCCTTTTAATATTATTATGTTCATTCATAATGCCAGATAGCTTATTGGCAGCCGATATGTTCAGTCCACATAGGAATATGAACACCTGGGATATGTAGAGATATGCATCCGAATGACGTCCCAGATATCCGGAAATGACGTCATCAACCAAATGTGCATTGTGGGCAATATGATAAGCAGCCAGGAATTCTTGAATGCTTTTGTGGATAAATGAGATCGACGAATTAAAAGCTCTTTTGGTTTTCCGTTTTGATATCAGTCCCGCTTTGAGAGCAAACTCTTGTTCAGATGGTGTAAGATAGTTTGACAATTCCTGATCGTTGAATACAATAGACTTTTCCTTTTCAGGAGAAAACAAAAGATGAAAAGCAGCTTTTGAAATGACATCTACGTTTTGAATGATAGGCCGAAGGTAACTTGTTCTTGAAAAACACTTCACATGAGGAGGGTTTAAATCGTTAAAAAACCCAGTTGTATCGTTCGCCTTCTTACACAGGCTTTCAAGAAAAGTAGTATACAATGCACACAATGAAGTTCCGTTCAAATGTTCCTCCTCCTCCATAGTGTCCACCCACTTGCAAATAACAAGTGTGTACAACATCGGTGAATTTGATAGCCAGGTCAGCTGACGCTCCCTTATGAAGCTCCAAATTTCTATCGCGGTTGTCATAAGATCTTTGCTCTTGTCAAGTATGCATCGCAGTACTCTTTCAATAAATGTATATGAATCGCTAATACCCTCAATCTCCACGAGGATGTCGATCCGTGAATTCTTGATACGCTCATCAGCAAGTTTCCATGGTCGAGAAGTTGTAAGAACCGCGCACTTGTCCTTGAGAAATCCCGCCATAGAAGGTTCAGCAAGGTTGCTACCGTCAGGAGCCACCCATTCATCTAGACCATCACGTATTACAAGGCATATTTCCGTCTCTATTATTTTGAGTAAAAGAGTGTAAATTACATCACGTTTTTCATCAGAATACATTGTGTCGATGATTTGCTTCTTTATCATATGCGTTAGTTCGGTCTGACCTCTTGATTCTCCCAACGAGAGGAAAAAAATGAACAGGAAATTTTGAATGATTAACACGTCATCAAACGATGCATTTTTGTTGGGAGCTGCCGTTGTAGGCCGATTTTCGTCGCACCAATCATGAACTAACTTGGCTGCAAACGTTGACTTGCCGCTGCCGGGCTCGCCTTGTATGTATACACGTCGATTTGACTTTGTGTCGTCTGTGTAAAAGAGTTCCTTGTATGTCAGTACTTTGTCCTTTTTAACACGTTTCCCATCACTTGCTATATCAAAACGGTGCATTTTCGGCGTTGCATATATATCGGTTATACGTTTATCAACACTCTGATCCAATACTGAAAGAGGCACATTGCTCGAAGTGTCATTGTAATGTTCCACCAAACGACGGCGAAAATCTGTAATGATAATGAAACAATGCCTTACATCAATACCAAAAAAGTACGCCATTTCAATTTATTGCAAAACACGAAAGTGAAACTCGCAAACAAAGTCGCTCGCTACAGTCAAAGCATTTAACAACTGGTTAGATAATTTACATGAAGGACGCTACTGTAAATTAGCACGTATCTATATCAAAATAACAATAATGTTACCCATAAACAAATAATGGTGCGATCTACGTACACAAGACTTGATATCTACGATTTGGTTGCTGACACTGATTTTAAAAGAAAGTGTAATGAATACACATGGACTATGCTCTATTTTGCTGTTAATACTGTAAATGAATGCATCCACTGAAGTGATATACATATCAATATGTAACTATAAAGCTAAACATTGGATCTTAAATGCTCCAGTAAAACCAAGAATAAAATTAAAAACAGAACAAAGTAACCCTCAACTGGGCTTGAACCACTGACCGCTGAAGTAAAAGTCTATCGCTTTGACCACTCGGCCATCCGTGTTCATACAATGAGTGATGTATTTTATACCTTATATAAGCAGTCCTCGTTGTATCACAAAATATAACGACAACAACAGCACTCTCCAAATTAGTTAATAGTTTTGCGTTGCAACGCTTTATACTTTTCAGGTTTTTAAATCGTAAGAAGATGCATATAATTGATATTTAAAAGAATGGTAAATGTTCAGTATTACTGTTTCCCCACAAATATAACTATAACGACAATTTGCGATTTTGAAACATTTTTTATTTTGTCAATTTACCAAAACGTGAAAATGTCCGTTTAACTAATTAAACAAATACAGAAATCAATGTACATCCGTGTTCATGTTATTAAATTTAGCCGTGTTCATTAAGTAGACTACTAAACGAATAAACACTAACATTTTAGAGATTTGTTTAACTGTTTGTTTCCCACATTAGTCTTATGCTATGCCGTGAAGTTTGAAGTAAAAAAGTGCTTATATCCATCTTCATCTACTATTAACTGTTTTAGCTTAAATTTAGAACAGCAATTCCGTTTCCTCTTTACTGCTTCACAACATAAGTTCGTCAAATGTTGCGTAATTAAGAACTAGATTGTTTGGAGATGTACTTGTTCAACATGGTATCTAAAACTTGATGATTATAAAAACATATTGAAATGTTTTCATCAATTGATTATATACAAGTAAATTCGTTGAATTGATATCCCCCCCCCCAAATAAATTGTGTTTGTTATTCTTGTGCAAAGCAATTTTTCCCATGGATTTCTACACACACATGAAGCTTCATGTTGACATGTTGTATCGTATCTGAGATATAGCCCTGAAAAGTGCCATCACACAAAAACAACAAATGGCATTAACTCTTATTTAAGAAAGTGCAGGGTTATGTTTTTTAAGCATGGCACTTCTCCTTATTAATATCAATACACCTATTAAGTTTCATGTTGAATTCCTGCATGATATCTGAGATATAGCCCTGAAAATGTACAAAAGGGCAATTACTCTTAATAAAGAAATGTATGGTTATAGTTGTTGTATAGAACATTTCGCCGCATTGATATCTATACACCTATGAAGTTTCATGTTCACATCTTATATAGTTTATGAGATATAGACCTAAAATATTTGTGACAGACGGACGGACAGACGGACGGACAGGGCCAATTCTTTATCCTTCCGCTTGTGGCGGGGTATAATTAAGAACATCTTTCAGAACGAGTGTTTATTGATAACAGTTCACAAAGAGAGTTTAATATCACATATATCTAAAATATGGTCATTGCGTCATAAACAAGGGCTGTTTGTAAAACATGCATGCCCCCATATTGGCTGTCCGTTGTACTGGCAGCCATTGTGTGAATACGACTTTTGTCACTGTGACCTTTACCTTTGACCTAGTGATCTGAAAATCAATAGGGGTCATCTGAAAGTCACGATCAATGTACCTATGAAGTGTCATGATCCTAGGCAAAAGCGTTCTTGAGTTATCATCCAAAAATCATTTTACTATTTCGGGTCACCGTGACCTTGACCTTTGACCTTGTGACCTCAAAATCAATAGGGGTCATCTGCGAGTCATGATCAATCTACCTATGAAGTTTCATGATCCTAGGCATATGCGTTATTGAATTATCATCCGAAAATCATTTTACTATTTCGGGTCACCGTGACCTTGACCTAGTGACCTCAAAATCAATACGGGTCATCTGCGAGTCATGATCAATCTACCCATGAAGTTTCATGATCCTAGGCGTATGCGTTCTTGAGTTATCATCCGGAAACCATTTTACTATTTTGGTTCACCGTGACCTTGACCTTTGACCTAGTGACCTCAAAATCAATAGGGGTCATCTGCGAGTCATGATCAATCTACCCATGAAGTTCATGATCCTAGGCGTATGCGTTCTTGAGTTATCATCCGGAAACCATTTTACTATTTCGGGTCACCGTGACCTTGACCTTTGACCTAGTGACCTCAAAATCAATAGGGGTCATCTGCAAGTCATGATCAATGTACCTATGAAGTTTCATGATCCTAGGCCCAAGCGTTCTTGAGTTATCGTCTGACAACCACCTGGTGGACCGACGGACCGACCGACAGACTGACATGAGCAAAGCAAAATACCCCCTCTTCTTCGAAGGGGGGCATAAACATATATGAGACGCATTTAAGATGAACTAACTTGTATGAGGCTATGTTTCTTTTGCTTTTGTATGAGCATTACAATACATACACACGACGAATACTTATTTATTGATTTACATATGCTGAGACGAGTTAAAGGGAACACGAAAAAGAATTGGTCAGTAACCTGAAAGATACTGGGTAGTTGCCATTGAGTATATGGTATAGTAAAACATATCTAGTTATGTCGCACGCACCCCTTAATTTCATAATCGTATGTACTAAACTGTACTGTTTTAAATGAAAATAAGCGTTATGGGCTTTGAAAAATGCCTAAAATGAAGACTCCAAAACACATTTTTAGTTTTAAATGGATATGATTTGTAAAGATCCAGTTCCAATGGACTACCCATTGTTGTTGCAAGAATAGGTACTTGCATGCATAAACATAACTCTAAAATTCGAAGTATTAGAAGCGGCATCGCTTTGCTAAATGGTACGTCGGAGTGTTCAGCTTTGGTATGTTTAACATGCGTTTTAAATGTCTACAACATATGTGAAGTAGTTACACGGATGCCCAATGCTTGAACGCAGACGTTAGTTTTAACACCCCATCGAGGTAGAGATAGTACTTTTTCGCTTTGCAGCAGCTCCCAATATAGCGCTGGTACACCTGGTTCTCACCTGACACTCAAATCTCACTTCTGATTCCGAGACCTTGACACAACCACACCATGGTAACCGCTTCTGCTGACCAACGAAACAAAAAGGGGTGACTGGCACATTTTCTATGAACAGATGCAATTTCTTAGACAGAAAATTTGCGCCGCCAAGATTTATTAAAACCTTTGGAAAGAAAATGAAGAAACCAAAAATACAGAATACAAAGCGGGCTCGGTCGGGAATTGGAATAACCATGATCGCGCACTCCACTGTGTGTCCCCAGGGTGGATGCGACAAGTAGGATAATAAAGGTTACCAAGCGATCAAGATGGCAGCAAAGAGACCAATCATACACACGTGAAACGTAGGAACACTCCTTGCATGCGGATAAATCCACATACAGAAGCATGAGCTGAAGCACTTCCGCTTGGGAATGTTCTTACTAGCCGAGGCCAGGTGGCAAGGCTTCGGAAAAACATCAACGGACGAACGACACAAGTAACGGATCATGGGAGAGAATTCCAAACATAGGGTTGCTTACATCGTTAGGAAGGAGGTAGCCAACAGCATCATCAGTTGCATCCCATTCTCCATGAGGCTCATCTCTATTTGTATATCAGCTAGACCTCACAACATCAGCATCATCAAGGTCTACGTACCGATATCAGACTACGACAACGAGGAGAATACATATACTATCTGCATAGATGTTGCACACTTAACTTAACCCTAGCATTTGACCAACGCCTGCAGACCAGTAAACAGTACAGATTAAAAGCATTAACAATATGTCCATCTTAAATTGCCGGAAAAAAGTCATTTTTCGTAAATAAACCCCGCTAGTGTTATACTGCGGACTATATACAAAAAAATACAATGTTGTGTCATTAAATGTACATAAAAAACCAAAGCTCCTACGGAAAGGTTTCATTTAGTAATATGTAATAGTTATATGTAAACATTTCTTATAGCTTATATATTAATTATCATTTAAATTGATACATAATATGCAAACTTAAAATGGTTATTATTCTAATTAATTGCAGGACATAGCTATGTGCCTTTTAGTGACCTAGTATTAGACATATAACAGTATCCAGATTAAGTTTGCAAATCCAGATTATTTGCAAACTTATTTTTTTTATTTATTGAACAATTGTTATGAAATTTTGCATATTTGTAGGGGGCATTGTGTACATACATATAATTGAAAAAAAAGAGTTAAAATGTTTTTAAAAAGTAGAGTTATTTGATGATAAAGTTGCCATCCCCGTGGGATCCCAACGGGGTTTTGGTTCCACCGTTAAGAATTGCAATTTTCCAACGGAAGATTTTTCCAGACGGGAGAATTTTACCTTTATTTTACAAAAAATGTAATTTAAATGTTATGCTTTGTTTTCTGTTAAAATGTTTACAAATACACATGCTGAAGTCATAATTGTAAGAAATAAGTACTTAAATAAGAAAATAAAGTGTTTGTAGATTTTCTTCCCCCGTTGGAGTTTTACGGGAGCTCCCGTGAAACTCCCATTTCCATTAAACATCCGTGGGAGGTTTGACGGGGGACCCCGTCAATCCCCCATTGTCAATAAATCCCAACGGGCGTTTGACAGGGGACCCCCGTCTAACTCCCATTTAAAATGAACTCCAATGGGACTTTTACGGGGAGGGGGGTAGGAATCACAATTCATTTAACAGTTAATACACATAGCAATATATTACATTGTATAAAGACACCAAACTTTATTAAATAATTGATGTTTTCTTTTTAAGGTGTCGGAATCAAATAATAATTTTTGAGTTTTCTTAAATCAGTACCAAAATTTACGTTGAATATAATGTCCTTTTGGTAAAAGATTAGACCCCGATATTTCTGTATCGATGAATATAAAACGTTCCGACCATAATTTTGCAACACTCACTGTATATATAAAGTGACTTGTCTCGAAAATATATTGCATTTACCTTTTGATAATCCAAACGTTGCTTTTATCCATTACTGTGATGATATATACAATCCAGAAAGACAATAACATTGGAAGCATAATTATTGTCATTCGGAATTGTATTTCTTTTGCTGTTTATTCCCGTGTAACAGTTTTGGAGGTTTTTTTCCTAGAAATTTAGCTTGCAAACATTTTCGGTGCAATGTCGTACCTTAGTGTACCGGTTACATTCCACAAGTTGTTTTTTTACACAAAATGCCTGAATAGGGCAGTGTGTTAGGTTCATTGTTTTGTTATTGTAGTTGTTTGTTTTTTATCTTTAACAACACCGTGCACTGGTAGCGTTATTAGCAGAGACATGCGGGAGTTTTCTTGAAACATACTGTACTGGCTAGTTTCAAATATGGGACACAACACCATTTCTCCAATAGAATCGATGATGTTTAAATACATTTGAGCTATATTTGCAGTTTCAGTTATTAACTGTTTTGTTTTCTGATAAGGATATGATATCCCAGACGTTAGTTCCTGTGCTGTCTTTTTCCCTCTAAACAAACAGACACCAAGGACTTATATCACTTTTCATTATTGTGTATAAAATACAAAATACCACACACAACTGAAATATTTTATATAACCCATATAAGCAGTATGATTTCCTTTCTAAATGTAATAAAAACTTAATTTTCAATCATGAACTAGTAGTTTCATGGAAGGATGACCTTGACCTTGTGAAGGATGACCTTGACCTTTCACCACTCAAAATGTGAAGCTCCATGAGATACACATGCATGCCAAATATCAAGTTGCTATCTTCAATATTGCAAAAGAATTAATAAAATAAGCGATTTGGGCCACATATATTTGACCTCTGACCTTGAAGGATGACCTTGACCTTGACCTTTCACCACTCAAAATGTGCAGCTCCATGAGATACACATGCATGCCAAATATCAAATTGCTATCTTCAATATTGCAAAAGTATTTATAAAATAAGCGATTTGGGCCTCATATATTTGACCTCTGATCTTGAAGGATGACCTTGACCTTTCACCACTCAAAATGTGCAGCTCCATGAGATACACATGCATGCCAAATATCAAGTTGCTATCTTCAATAATGCAAAAGTATTCATAAAATGAGCGATTTTGGCATCATATATTTGACCTCTGACCTTAAAGGATGACCTTGACCTTTCACCACTCAAAATGTGCTGCTTCATGAGATACACAAGCATGCCAAATATGAAGTTGCTATCTTCAATATAGCAAAAGTTATTGCAAAATGTTTAAGTTGGCGCAAACAGACAGACCAACAGACAGACCAATAGACAGGGCAAAAACAATATGTCCCCCACTTCTATAGTGGGGAACATAAAAATAGCCGACAACGACCGATTCAGCTTAAAATTTCCCGCGTACGTTTTAGTATATTTACCGTACCCGGGGTACATGTAAGTATACTTAAGAGTACCCGGGGTACATGTAAGTAGTACCCGAGCCGACAATGACCAATCGAGCCTTAATATGCCCTGTATTTGACAGACATATAAATGAGACAAATGGAAAGGATGAAAAAAACAACACAGCAGTAATTAGTTTTATCAGAGACATAGATAACAGAGATAGGCAGCTCGCCAAATATCGGCAAACTCTCGCGAATCCAGTGGTTTTGGCGAGATAGGTTTAAACGCGCAACTGTTTGACGGTTGCAACGGTAGTAAACACGCTTATCAATATTTCTAAAACTCGCTTTCGCATTCCAGATTTTGCGATTTGAAACAAATATGTCATGTATTATTAAAATGAGAATGTATGCGGTATTATCACTCAACGGTAATGTGTCAATTAAAATAAATCACATGCCGCATTGTTTTATTAAGCGATTTTATCTGGCTCCAGTTTGAAAAAAAACAACAATGCTTACCGGTATATAAAGATGGCCTTTGTAATGAGATAAAGGAGCGATAAGAATCTTACGACAAACAACTAATAATAGGTTGTTTTAATTAGGTTTTTGTTTTTCATTTTAATTGCATTTTTCAAATTTGAATAATCCGAATGCCATTTACCTGTAGTATAATTTGAATAAAGCTCTGAACAAGTTTGTCTTCTTATGGAGAGAATCTGTTCTTGGTCTGCTCTAATCTGCTGTTTAAGTTCTTTGCTCTCTTAAATTACCGCTCAATTCAATGCACAATTTTACCAATAATAAATAACATTACAACCTAGAGTATATGTATAGAAATCTTCAGACCTGTATACTGTGCAATTCTCCGATATTTAGCATATCGATCAAGTTATTAAGTGACTTTTCTGTTTTTCTTCAACATGTGTTAGGCGGATTTTGTGTCATGGGGTGACGAGGATGAACATTGTGATAGTGAATTTGTTGAGGACATTAATCAGTCCGTTGTGTATGAGTGCCCAGAATGCAAAAAGTTAATGAAAAGAACATATGGATTCCATGTGTTGTTAAAAAGCACAATCAAAACTTTAAAAGTATGTCCCCTTATGTACATAATGATAAACTAAATGAAATGTGTTCCGGCTTCTACAGAGGAGCTTATGCAACCATTTATGTGATACAGTCTCTAAGTAAACCTCTGTAGTAACAATTTTAGTCTGTGCAATAAAAGAATGCATGAACATAGTTTTTACAATTTAATGATATTTCATCAAAACTTCATCATTCATAAACACATATCAATACACCTGGCATAAAAAATAAGCAATTTATTACACGTATTAAGCAAGTTGTTGATATTACAAAATTAATAACATATCGGGAGAAAACAGCTAATATTCTGCAGTGATGCAGGCAACAAACATGTAAGCATAAGAGCCATTATCGTATGGGGCAGGGTATTAATGTTGCTGAAGAAAATTCATAATCACAAGAATTTTTCATCATGGAGATTGGACTATAAATGCGACTGAGAGTGTTAACATGTTTTTACCATAGTCATGTAAGGAAAAAAGCCCCGCCCCTTGGTGGCCATGTTTTTCATGATATCATTGGGACACTCTATAGAGTGTTAAAAAGGTTTTTCGAATCCTGGACAATCGCTCCTACGGACAATCGCTCCTACGCTGAATTTGACAAGGCGGACAGTCGCTCCTACGATGTTTTGACAGGGCGGACAGTCGCTCCTACAATGTTTTGACAGGGCGGAAAGTCGCTCCTACGATGTTTTGACAGGGCGGACAGTCGCTCCTACATTATTTTGCCATCCCGGACAATCACTCCTACATTATTTTGTCAACCCGGACAATCGCTCCTACATTATTTTTGACTCCACGGCAAAACATATTATTCGCTGATCAAAGGCTTACACCTTTAATTAACCAACAATTTAAATTGCCAACCTGTTAACAGAAAGCCAATTTAACATGAGCCGATCAATTTGATTTTAATTAATTAATTTACTTACTGACAAACTATGTTACAGTTTGTCGATTCTGTAAATATAAGGTAGTTATAAGGGCACTTTGGACAATGGTTCCTACATTATTCCTATCAGGGACATTCGTTCCGATATTACATTTATTGGAATAAGTGCCATTTTGCGAATGGAATAAACATAAAAACCGCATTAAATCAATAATTGCTATAACAACAATGGTAGTATCAATTGATAATGACCACTTTGACACCTATGATGAGCGAACCGTGCATAAAGATTACAGAATGGCGTCACATTAAAGGGGCCTTTTCACAGATTTTGGCATGTTTTGAAGTTTGTTATTAAATGCTTTATATTGATAAATGTAAACATTAAATTTTAAAAGCTCCAGTAAAAAATCAAAAATAAAATTTAAAAAAGGAAAACAAAAGTAGCCCGCAGCAGGACTCTAAGTAAAAACGCATTAGCCAACTGAGCTATCCTGCCAAGGATACATAAGATGCGTATTTTATACCTTATATCATCGTAGTTTCACAAATTTAAACGACATCACTAGAACTTTCCAAATTATTCAATCGCTTCGCGTTGCAACGCTTAATAATTTTTAGGTTTTTAAATCGTCAAACGATGCATATAATGACCATAATAGACCATGGCAAATGTTCAGTAATACTGTTTCCTCACAAATATCATAACTAAACCGAAAATTTGCGAATCTGAAACAACTTTTCTAAATTTTGTCAATTTACCAAACCGTCAAAAGATCCCTTTAAAGTGAATTAAGGTTAGTAAACAATTGGCTAGGTCATTGTTTTCACATTTGACCCATTGATTGATATGACACTGAACAATTTCTTAATCGGCATTTCTATGCTTATTAAAATACTGAACGATTTGTGTATGTGTTGAATTGTAATATATTGATAAAATGTTATATGTATATGTTACAATAACACAAAATAGACAAGAACAATTATACATTGAATACAAAAGTCATGAAATGCAACATGCTGGCGAATTCAAATGTACAGACATTTTCGATTTCAAATTTAAATATCTGGCTTATTTCGCATTTTTCCACACAAGTTGGCAATTTTAATTGTCGGTTAATCATAGGTGTTAGCCTTTGATCGGCGTACACTACATTTTGCCGTGGAGTCAAAATAATGTAGGAGCGACTGTCCGGGTTGACAAAATAATGTAGGAGCGATTGTCCGGGTTGGCAAAATAATGTAGGAGCGACTGTCCGCCCTGTCAAAACATCGTAGGAGCGACTGTCCGCCCTGTCAAAACATCGTAGGAGCGACTGTCCGCCCTGTCAAAACATCGTAGGAGCGACCGTCCGCCCTGTCAAATTTAGCGTAGGAGCGATTGTCTGTAGGAGCAATTGTCCGGATACCAGGTTTTTCTACAGCTATATATAGACATATAAGGAAAAATGCCCCACCCCCTGGTGCCCATGTTTTTGAACCAACCGGAACCATTTTTGAACTTGCCCAAGATATCATTTTGACAAATCTTCTGACCAAGTTTCATGATGACGGACAATAAACCGGAACAATTTTTTAACTTGTCCAAGATTTCATTTGGAAAAATGTTCTGACCAAATTTCATGAAGTTTGGACAATTAATGTGGCCTCAAGATTGTTTACAAGGCAAATGTTGACGCCACACAACGCGCACTCCACGACTGCCAAAAGGCGATCAAAAAAGCTCACCATTAGCACATTGTGCTCAGGTGAGCTAAAGGGCAAAAAGATAATCACTAGAAATTTGTTCCCACAAAAAATGGTTCTGGGCAACTTCCTAACCATGAACATGTTCAGTAGTGTGTCCTGCTTCATTAACACATACTTTCATCCTTAAATATGTTTTGCCATGCTTTGATCTGAATGTAAAAAGCGAATGTCCAGGTCTCTAGCGTGCGTATTGACAATAAATTGCTTTGGGTCACTTCGTTCAGTATGTAACACTCAACCTTGATAGGCACAGTAATCTCAACTTGACAGTCTCCAACGTCAGCTGAGTCTGGTTCTGTTGTTGACGATGACTAACCACACTGAGTTGCTTTGTCTTCATACAATGCTGTGTTGAGAGAAGTATCATCCTCAGTTCTCAGTAATGGATTCATCCTCATTGAGCAGGAAACCATCCTCAAGCGCTGTTGGGGATGATTCATCATGTTGAGATGGCTTGTGCTTCTTCTGCACCCAATAACTCAGTCACTCCCTCCTGGGCATGGCCAAACTGAAAATACAAATGAGCATATCAGATGAACACCAAATAATATGAAATGTATTATATGCTATTCTAAATTTAGATAAAACAAGAGATGTGTTCATCAGAAACACAATGCCCCCTACTGCGCCGCAATTTGACCTTTGACCTTGAAGAATGACCTTGACCTTGAACTTCCACCACTCAAAATGTGCGGATTCATGAGATACACATGCATGCCAAATATCAAGTTGCTATCTTCAATATTGCAAAAGTTATGGCCAACGTTATTTTTTTTTCGGACGGACGGACAGACTGACATACTGACAGTTCAACTGCTACATGCCACCCTACCGGGGGCATAAAATATAAAGGCCTCATGGAATTTATAAAGAAGGCACATAAGCATGCAATTTATAATGTTTCATATGTGAATTCTTTTTCTTTCTATCAGCATTTTAACCATTTTAACCCAACAACATTCAGGCTGTTTAGTTGACTTGTTACTGCATAATGTAATAATGGCAATTTCTCCATAAGATATAACAGACTACTGCAGTTGACGGCCAGTTACCTTTAAAATAGGATTTATGTGTGTTACATGAATATTGTAACTTAAAAACTCTTCCATTATACAAAATTCCTTTTCTTGTAATAGAATGAGCTTCATTTTTATAAATTCATTGTCATATTTCAGCAAATGAACACAGAAAGACAATAAACAACCAATCCACCATTTACACCACACAATAACTGGTAATAAGACAAAATGCTGTCTTATTTCCAGGTATTGTGTGGTATTTAATATTACCTGAGCTAAGACACCTTATTAAATTATCTTCCTGTATTATAAATTGATCAACAAGCACCTGTTTAAATTAAATTCTTAGATTTAATATTCCTTGATCAATGGATTAAAATTAAATTATTAATTAAATTCTTATCTTAATTATTAAATGACTCTTGTTTCAAAACTAAATTTATAAATTAAATCATATATTAAATGATCAATTTATTAAAACTTTCCTTAACTTATAAAACTGAAGCACTTTTTTAATTAAGCACATTCGTCGATGATTTTAACTACACAAAATAAACAAACCATTATTTATACTAATTTACACAAAGTAAGATTGTGAATGAGAATGAAGTCAAATTATAAATGTTTAAATTATTATAAAACGTTGATTTAATTGGGGAACGCTAATCTCTTATCTGGCACCATACTGTGTCTGCCATTATAACTTTGATATACATCAAATGATATACATCACCATTCTGTGGACGGACGGACTGACCGACATGTACAAAAAATCTACCCCCTCTTCTTTGAAGGGGGCATAAATATGGGAAACCATAAAACTATTGAAATCAGAAATTTGCTTATATATAAATGCATAATATATTATAGATTGATTATTAAATGAGGCATGCATTGATACGTCTTGCTAATTACAGCATTTAAACTTAGAGCAGATGATATAAAGATTTTTTAGAGAGTAAATTTTCCCCCCACAACTAAAATTGTGTACATAACATCTAACTGTATTTTTTTCTTTATCAATTGCGGATTTTAAAAATTCACTTAACTTTGTTAAAACAGAAAGAGCTTTCTCTTACATCATACATTCTCACAAGTCATATATTTGTACAAAATGCATAAACATATTTTTGGTGTTATTTTGATGCATGTGTATTGTGTATTTATTATTATGGTAGTTTGATGTTTAGCTGTATATGCTTATGTCGCAAATGAACTCGCTGTTCTGTTCTGTTAATTTTATAATATTGGGATTTATTGTGCTCGAATCAAAGTCAGGGGAAGTCTACACTGTGTATTAGCAACCTGCTGTGTTGATCACTATCTTATTAGCTCAATACACAGGCACCTGGCTACTGTACTGGAAAAATTGGATTTACTGCCAAAATAACTGATTTCATTTATTGCTAAATTGTTGTGTACCTTAAAAAAACTTCAATAAATAGTAAACGCTCTACCATTGTCTTATATTTATACCGTTTGAAAAAGTTAATGACAATTATTGCAAGCGTCCGTTTTATTTACCATTATTATTTTAAATACGCGTTCAATGGCAAATAATACAGGTAAAATCATTATTTGATGTGGATATCAGTACAGTTAATAAATGTTAATAAATGTCTATATATTCTAAGCATAGCATACGCAATTGTATAATTCCGAACTAATATTATTTACTTAAATATGATCTAGCTAGAATCAACATCAACATGGATCAACATCACCGTTGTACTTTTTATTTAGTTTTCAGTAATCTGTCCTTGAAATAGAGGTAGCCTTATTAAAGACAGCGCTAAGTGTGAAAGTGGAGATTAAGAAATAAGATCTATTGCATCGCACTGGCGGTATAGCATGTAGTCTTAAATAAGACACATTTAAGACATGGATAAAATACAAATATGACTCATATGAATCTTTCATTTCTTCAAAAAATAAGCACGTAGTCACATATAAATAAGACACATTTAAGACACAGAAACAATATGAATAAGACACATTTTAATCTTTCATTTCTTAAAAAAAGCATGTGAATCTTTAGAATAAAATATAAAATAACATGTATTACTGACACATTATTCTCAAACAACATGTTTAATTAAAAAAATGTATCCGTACAATACTCAATATCCTTTTACAATGAATTTAACAAGTTTTCTTTAATGACCGATTCATCAAAGAAACACAAATTCCCAACCATCTACAACATGTTCAATTAAAAAAAAAATGTTTCCGTACAATACTCAATATCCTTAAAAAATATTGCTCAAAAATCTATTTTACTATATAACGTCTGGCATTTTTACCTATGGCATTTTTACCTGTGGCATTTTTACCAATTTACCTCTGGCATTTTTACCGCTGGCATTTTTACCTCTGGCATTTTTACCTATGGCATTTTTACCTCTGGCATTTTTACCGCACACCATATAAATGGGTATCAAAAAGTAAATTTCAGTAGCGAGAAGGATATAATAGCAAATTCAATAAGTATACTGTATTTATATGACAGAAATTAAAATTCAAGTATGAAATGTGTCCACTTTATCAAATTCTAGTATTTAAATGGATCCAGTTTATAAAACTTCTTGTATTGAAATGGGTCCACATTCTCAATGTTGTCGTATACAAATGGGTATGCTTTAAAAAAAAATCTTGTATCAAAATGGGTCTACTTTATCAGAGTTCCAGTATAAAAATGGGTCACATTTCGCAAGTCTCAGCGGAACACCTCACCCCCCCCCCCCGGGTTTAATGTCTAGGTGTTTGTTACCCCTCACAGCAATTGCTAGGGAGGGGGGGCTACATCTTGTTCGGATTACAATAATTTTAATGTTTAAGTGGTCATTATTTTATGTTATTTTCTATTGATGCAAAGAAATACTTAAACTACTTTCCAAAATGTATAATATATTATAACATTATTATTTTTTTGCAAGCATTCCCCACACATTTGGCAACGTCAATATGGTGAAATAATCAAAAATAATAGTTTCATGATATTGTTGAAAACACAATAAGAATCTTTTATTGACATACCATATATATATATCGCTCAAATCAGCCAATGGAATAAATGAAGTGTCTTTATTTGTGTCTAGCCGCAGGAAATTTTATTGGACAATCTGTCTTACAAAGGTCAGGTAAGGTAAAAAGCTGGCTTAGACAGCTTCCACGAGAAAGTACAATTGAAACATATACATGTAACTGTTAAGCATGTGCTAATTATAGCAAAAAACAAAACCTGCATATTTAATTGGCTCTGGAGATAATCTGTCTACTGGGGTCGGTGATGTCCCCCAATAGCTTATCTTATCAGTTAATTTATAAACTGCAGTGTGATAGCTCTTATAATGAAGTGAAGCAAAATGTCTATGTCACAAAAGAATGTTACTCTCAGTTGCAACTGGGCAGACATGTGGTCAATTACTCGAAAAAAAATCAATGAAATTAATGATTTTAACTTATTTTTTAACATGATTAATGTTTTTTTTCATTGATATATTATTAATTGGTAATCTCAACCAAAGATATCAAATTGATTACAAATGTATTAATTCATGCATTTAATAATATTTGGGCTTCTAGACCCTTTATCAACCACTGTTCATCTATAAAAAAAAATCTTATTCTTATTAAGGGTGTCACGATACGCTCCCCTTCATTACTATACGTATCGCGGTACAGTGTGTACGATACAATATGTACCGGGATACGTATTGTCAGATGGAAACAACATACAAACCATTTTAAACCATTTTTTCAATTTTATTTAAAGACCTCTACATACATTCATTTCTTTAATTTGTAAAAAATGTAATTTTATTTTAAATTCATGATTACAAAATTTGTCATTTAAAAATGTGATATGAGATGATATTGGGAGAATTTCCGTTAACATTGATCCAATTACTGTGCCACATATTTTATTGATTGCGCCAATGGAATCTTTCTTGCCGCGTATTGTTACAACATCCAAACATTAAAAGTTTACTTGGCGCGTTGGCGCATATGAAAAATGCTGTACCGTACCATACGCACTCGAAGGCGTATCATGGACTGTACTGAGAGGAGACTATTACGATATACCGTCCCACACAGTACCATGACACCCTTAATTCTTATCCTATTAGCTTGCACAAAAAAGATAGATGCATAGTACTGCACGATTATTGCATTTGATGTTCATGGGCATTTGAAAAGTGCGGTCACTCATTCAACTTCTATCAGAAAGGAAATAAAATGCCAGAGTCTCTCCACTGGTGCAGAAGTTGCATGAATTGCTTTTTCAAAATGTAACTTGTATACATGGGTTAACATGGTTCACTAAAATTCTCATGAAATCAATTATTTGACTGATTACTTAACTGTTCCCACACCTAATTAAGCTCCAACACTTATTTTTTGCATAAATGCAGATCATCAATGCAATAGACTGTATTCGGAACTCCACTTATCGTTAGGTACAATAAACTTTTTACCATTACAGGCTTGGCGAAATTGCCGGTCCGCCGGTCCTGACCGGCAGATTTCAATTTGGTCCGGCAGGTTTAACAAGAATGTCGGTCCTGGTGACCGGCAAAATGTGAAATGATTGCAAACAAATCTTTTTTTTTCAAGTTGAAAATTCGAAGAGCTAATCGCTTACTACATCATGAAAATGAAATCGCTCGTTGTTTTGATGTTTGCTGTAGGTTTGTTACGTACAATTAGCAAATCCAACTTGTTACACAACACCTACTTTAAACTCGTTTGCAAAATCGCCAACTGCGTTCTAACAAAAAAGATCTTGATAGCTTTTACATATTTTTCGAGTAGGATAAGGACAATAAAATATGGTATCGTGATCAACACAGCCATATGCATACGCCATTTTTCATAAGTGTAAAGAGTACAGTGCATTATGGGGCAGAGCTTTCATTGGACGAGCGAATTTAAATTTAGATTGAATGCAATACGATACATGTACAAAGAAATGTTTTTATTGCATCATATGCAGTGCCATGTAAAAAAACGTGCTTCCCGGGGACTTTCTGATACTGGTCAAAAATGAAAATGAATCTCTGTTAACAATTACACTGCGTTAGCATGTAAATAAATCGTCTTTTTTATTTAATTAATTACTAGTAAACGTTCTGAAAAATGAAATGCCTTAATCATTAAATGTCAGGTAACGTGTTTTGTACTGTGCGCAGTATATTTTAACAGCCGCTCCAAACTGCAATCATATTAAAGTAAGAATGTTTAAATCGTTTCGAATAACTTAAATTTGATAATTATTAGGCTTGCACATACGTTATTGAAATTATCGCACCGAACCGTTCTAATAGGGAATACATGTAATAAAAACTGACACGCGAATTTTTCACAACATGATTGACATTACACAACCGATTAACACCAATTAGCTGCCAGTGTAACCTCTAAGCGATTAAAATCAATTTAACGGCCGGTTGAATAAAGAGATCAAGATGTGATCGCTGCCATTTTTGAATTTTCTAGTTAAGTTGTTGTTGCTTTACGGTCCGGCTAAATTTTCTCCGGACCGGCACATTTTCTGAAATGCCTGTCCGGATGACCGGCAGATTTTTTCTAATTTCGCCATGCCTGCCATTATGACCCTAGTGTCACATGAATATTCTGGTACCGTACTTGCTTAGTTTGAACAAGACTATTTCCAAGCAATATAAGTCCAATACCGATGAAACTCCACCATTTTCAGCAATATTTCTAGTCTATTTGTTGCCATACCAATCAGAATTATTGACATTGGAACACAATGAATTAACATGCATAATCTCCATGTTGCCTTCTATCCATGTTTCATGAAAAAATCTGTAGAACTTTTAAAATTATCGCAGGATCCACTATTTTCAGCAATATTTCTATTCTATTTGTTGCCATAGCAACCAGAATTCTTGACGTAGGAACAAAATGAAATGACGTGCATAATCTCCATATTGCCATCTATCCATAATTTCAAGTTTCATGAAAAATATGAAGAACTTTTAAAGTTATCACAGGATCCAGAAAAGTGTGACTGACTGACTGACAGACAGAGCAAAAACCATAAGTCCCCTCCATTTTCACCTGTAGGGGGAATAACAATACGCATTCCCGTGGATCTAGGTCAATTTTATTTGTACCTCATGTAAATTAGCGGAAAAAACCAGTTGTAGGCAAGTTCCAAATAAGAACTATTGTTCAGACTTAATCCCTTGAAATACCCCTTGGACCGAGAGCTATCAGAGATCTACACCACTTGAGTAATTAACTACATGATAAGTTGGCAAGTATCTGATGTTGTTAATGTGTCATTTGTCTTCATGAATTGAAATTGAATCTGCTTTTTGGTCAAAAGTAATCATAATCATAAAATAATAATGAGTAATGACCTTGTAGAGGTAATCTATACAATTATTATTTAAGTAATACAAAAGCTATAATTAATGAACAATCCATGATTAATGAAAAAAGTAATCAATTAATAATCATGATGATAACAGATTAACAATTATGATTACCCCATGTCTGCTACTGGCAACTTATTGAAAATATAACCCCATTTCTCAGGTAAAAAGTTTTATCAACTCATCAAATAATTATGAAATGGTATTTGTACTAAATACTTCAGGTAAAAATGAAAGTTAGATTTAAAATTTGACATGTGCACAACAGTAGATAGCAGCTTGTGCTTCAGTGATGTGAGACACAAAGAAACTATTATCAAGCATGTGCAATACCCTTAATGTTTTGAAGCATATTTAATTTGCATGAAATGTACAACTCTTTTATCTTGAAATAATTAATGAGAAAATCAGAGCTTCCCTTGACATACTTCTTTGTATCTTCATCACACCCTAGGGTGAATTAAAAAGAGACAAAACAAAAACACAATTTCTGATAGAATATTGGAAATAGTGTCACAAAGCATTTGGAGATTCTCAGAATGTTCAAAAGAAATTGTAAATACATTTTAAATGTTTATTTATGGATTATGATGAACATTTTAATGATCAATATAAAAAGTGCTTATGAAATGCTGGGAACAAATTAAAATGAATGTTGCCTGATTGAAATCCCATTGTGTTTTTTCCAGAGACTATTTATCATCTTTGATGTGAGGTGTGAGCATTTAGAAGCCCTTAAATCAATTGAAAGTCTGTCACATTGAATCTTAAATTATGAGTCTGAATATTGAATTGTGTAAAAGGTCCCTTTTTTGGGCTGGACTAAATGACTGCCAACTTATGACATTGAACAACAAGTTTTACTGTAAAGTGTCAAATGAGAAGTACAACAATTGGCCCAGTGACACCCCATTTGCACAAATATTTGTTTGGTACTTTTTCAATCATTTTTGACCCTAGCATTATAACTCCTTAGTAAACTCCTAACAACAAGTATCGTTGAAAACGATGGATGCTCCCCGATGATGCGCTTTGTCAATCTATGTGTTAATAACCACCTAAAAAAATATATTATTAGCCTCGGTGACCTTGACCCCAAATGACATCAAGCGTCACCAAAAGGTAGGTCTATATATGTAAGGTACCTACATGCCAAATATGTAAGAGATCAGTAAAATATTGAAGGCGCTATGAAAAACTGTAACAAAAGTGTGACGGAAAAATATATAATTAGCCTCGGTGACCTTGACATTTAACCCAGTGACCTAAAAACTCATCAAAAGGTAGAGGTCCATGCAAGGTACCTACATGCCAAATATGAAAGAGATCGGTAAAGTAGTGAAGGCGGATGGCCCTATGAGAAACTGTAACAAAAGCGTGACAGGAAATCTATTATTAGCCTTGGTGACCTTGACCTTGAACCCAGTGACCTCAAACCTCATCAAAAGGTAGAGGTCCATGCAAGGTACCTACATGCCAAATATGAAAGAGATCAGTAAAGTAGTGAAGGCCCTATAAGAAACTGTAACAAAAGCGTGACAGAAAATCTATTATTAGGCTTCTGTGACCTTGACCTTGAACCCAGTGACCTCAAACCTCATCAAAAGGTAGAGGTCCATGCAAGGTACCTTAGACATGCCAAATATGAAAGAGATCCGTAAAGTAGTGAAGGCCCTATGAGAAACTGTAACAAAAGCGTGACAGAAAATATATTATTAGCCTTGGTGACCTTGACCTTGAACCCAGTGACCTCAAACCTCATCAAAAGGTAGAGGTCCATGCAAGGTACCTACATGCCAAATATGAAAGAGATCGGTAAAGTGTTGAAGGCGCTATGAGAAACCGTAACAAAAGTGTGACGGAAAGAAGTAAGGAAGGAAGGAAGGACAAACTGGCCACTATATGCTCCGCCAAAATTTTATTTCGGGCAGCATAAAAATATAACACTTGTTTAACCCTTTCCCACACAAAAGCAAAGTGGATGTGGCTATGTGCAAACAGTATAACTTCAGAACAGCCTGTGAATAAAACGCAGGCTGTTCAGGTTTTATGCTGTTTGCTGCTCATCAGTATCTAAGGGTTGGAAATGAAGCCTTTAAAACTTGGATCTAGTAAGAAAGGTCTTGAACTAAATATAACTTTCTAAGTGACTACAAATGCGTCAAAATACGTATCTAAGGGGTAAAGGGATAAACAAAAAGTAAGGATTTGTAGTAAAAAACTAAGAAGATTGCCAGTAATATTACAAACAAATAAAACTGTGTATTTTAAACTGATAATATTGTCTTTGTGAAATTAATCTGCAGATTCATTAGCCCATTGTTCTCAATAATTAAATCAAATACAACTGATAGATTTACCATGCCAACACATTGTTTAAAACAATTATTATAATACTTGTTTTCCTCAATAAAAAAAACAACTTATTTCGTATTCATTTAAAATTAATAAAAAAAACTCAAATCTCGAGATTGTTTGACCTGGAGATAATAAGATATTTGTGTGGAGTGTGTCCTTCAGCTTATCAGTTACTGTGTTACTGATTGTAATCTAATAAACCGTGGGTGACTGTGCTCTCTAGGGGTCTAAGGTGACAAAATAAGATAAGACTGGATGCATGTATTTAAGAGGGCATAAGGCACTATTTGGATTTTTTATATTAATAAATGACATTAAATAAAAATGGAAACTAACAAACTAACAGCTCATAGATTATGGGAATTCAATAGTGGTGATATTATATTGTTAGTAAAAAACAACTGCATTAATTTATCAAAAAGAAACTTAACACATAAAATTGTCTATTTGGTATCTGAAAAATCTTTTCTTGCTGAAATTGTGATGTACACACCATCAAGGCATTTGGTTACGTAATATCCCATATTTCTACGAATTCACTGATGGTATTGACATAACTTACATGTAACTGTAACAATAATAAATATTAATAATAATTATAATGCGAAAAAGTTTCCACCGTAGATTTTCATTTACAAGTAATTGATCGCCTGATAATAAAGGCCAATTTGGTGCAGTCACACCAGCAACCAGTATTCGATTTTCCATTCTGGGACCAGGGTCCATGTAAATTGTTTCGGTGGTGACAATACGATATAGGTGGAGCTTAAATTAGGTACTCTGGTTGATCCACATGGCACATGACCATGTCAACTTTAAAATATGTTTTTCAGTGAGTCAGAAATTAATGCATAGAATTAAGCTCTTAATATTGAAAATTCTTCCCACATTTTGAGTCTTAACTGCAGGAGCTCCAGGTCAACACATTGTCATAAACATGATAATACATATTCATCATCACACACTGTCATGTAATTATTCAGGTGAGGAAGGAACTAAGAAATAAAATATATGCACACATGCACACATTTGTTCACAACCTGTGGCTTTCAAGCCTAAGATGCAGCAGACATAAACATCCTCAGTTGTGAAAAATGATGTTCAATAAATTTAAAATAATCTACAGTAGATACACTTGATTAACCACACAGACGAAATCTACAGTACTGTAACGACACTGAATTGCACTTAAGTATGTGAATAATTTCATCATTGTTCAATTAATGGATTTTTTTCAACATTTGACCAACAAAATTTTTGTTGTAGTAAATACATTCAATACCAACAACAAAAAAATCAATTATAAAAGTGGATAACATTCATTAACCCTTTCAGTGCGGGAACCGAATTTTAAAGGCCTATGCAAAACGTGGCGTCTCATCAGGATCCAAACTGTTTGCTATTCTGATAGTATTCTTTGAAAAGAATCAAAGAAAATGCTAATTTTAGAAATTCAGCAGACGACATTTTAGCAGACGACAAATTTCCCAGCATGCAAAGGGTTAAGGGGGAAGGGGATATATTTTTGCCCAAATTTCAAGTTCCGAAAGGAAGCAAACAGTGAAATCCATTTCATCAAAACAGAAAGTGACACAAGAACGCCTATTTGTGTCAGTGTCATAACATAGCGCTAAGGCAACATGCATTGAAAATAAAACCAAAGACAAGGCCAGCTTCTTCACTTGTGAAACTATTGCCCTTGATCTTCCCCCCGGAAGCGAGACAATTCACCCCCAAGACAATTCACCCCGAGGAGACAATTCACCCCCTAGACAATTCACCCCTGCTCCCTAGACAATTTTTTTTTATCTTTTGCTGTTTGTTTAGGATTTAGTAATTACAAATATCTGTTTTCTAAGGATAGTTATTTGTATTCTTTTTTATTTTTATGAAGTTCTAATAAAAGCATATTTAGATGTTCTCAGAATTTCTTTCTTTTTTTCATAAAATTACTTGCAATTGAAACATAACTGTGCTTTTTATCTATTGATGTTTGTTTTTGTTATTAACAATATCTTATTATTAACAATATCTTATTATTGTTTTTATGTCATTAAATAATTTATTCTGTGTTTATGTTTTATTTAAGAAAGATTTGTAAAAAGTGTATAAATAAATAATAATGGGATTGGATACATTATTTGGAAATAATCTAATTGTTTTATTTGATAAGTTATGCAAGATTTCGAAATTTTTATAAAATTACTATATTTATTTTTAAATGGGAAATATAATAATAAAATATTTGTCACATAATCAGTCAACAAAGTAACAACACCTAAAAAACAACCTTTTTCACACTCATAAAGGTATCAATAAACAGATAATCTGTCAGGCATTTAGAGCTGATGAGGGTACTGATTATCTAATGGAAGATAAGGCTATAACTGATTGGGGTTGCTTAGAGATAAGGCTGTAGTATGGAATGAGTTAACATGCTGTATGATTGAAGTGGACTTGAATTGAGTACAATTTTTGTAAAAAGTACATTACATTTCAAAACATTTTTAAGAGGAGCATACTATTGGTATTATAGGAGATTTAATAAATCATGAGGTATTCGTGTATAAGTAGCATTTAAAAAAATTATAACATAAAATGGTGTGAATTTGATACTGGCTTTGAAATGAATACTGATAATTGCAGACTAAAATATGTTTCAATACACAACATTACAAAACACAACTTCTATCACTAATCCTTCAATGAGAGAAAATCCAACAACTTAATGGATAATAAGAATAAAAATAATAATTTTTTTAATGAAACACTTTTGTTTATAGGCAGTTAAATAAAAATAATAATCAAAATATCAGGTGAACAACAATGGAATTGTTTAATACAATACCAGGTCTTAGAATTGCCCAGCCCAACATAATTATTTGTCAATGTGTGTAACTGAAGTCTTTGTTTATCTGTGTTGACACTTTGATAAAGCCTTGTCAGGTGTGTGAATGCTTATCATGTACCATCATGTAACTCTAATGGAACTCAAAACTCCCCATTTTTCTCATGTAACTGCGGTGTGCGTCAGGGAGAAAATTTATCGCCCATCCTCTTTTCCCTTTTCCTAAATGACCTTGGGAATTACTTAGAATCTAAAGGCCACCATGGTATAGAACTTACAAATCCAGAAAACGATATTGCTACTTTTCTCAAAATAAGTGTACTATTATATGCAGACGACACAGTCTTAATTGCTGAAAATGCCCAAACACTACAAAACTGTCTGAATGACTTTGCTGATTACTGTAAAACATGGAAGTTAAATATAAATAAGGATAAAACAAAAGTAATTATTTTCGAATCATGGCAAAATAGAAACTTCTCTTTTAAAATAGACAACACGTCTCTAGAAATTGTTAACTCATACAAATATCTAGGTGTTTTTTAGCAAAATCTGGTAGCTTCCTAACTGCAAAGAAACATCTTGCACAACAAGCAAGGAAAGCAATGCACCTACTCTATTCAAGAATTAATAACCTTAATTTACCAATATATCTGATATTAAAACTTTTTGATAACACTATCCTGCCAATATTAACATATTCAGCAGAGGTTTGGGGCTATGAAAGCATTGATTTACTAGAGAAAATACACAATGAATTTCTGAGAAAAATTTTCAATCTAAGAAAAAGCTCCCCACTTTATATGATATACGCAGAATTCGGAAGATACCCCATAGATCTCACTATAAAATGCAGAATGATTGCATACTGGAATAGATTAATAACTGGGAAACCGGATAAATTAGCATATCTCATATATAAATACATGTTAAACCTTCCTAACTTTGAATCTAAATGGATAAATTATGTAAAAATATATTCACACAAACTGGCAGAAATTACATATGGCTAAATCAAGATCAAATCCAAAATAAAAATATAAAGTACACTTTAAAGGGCATATTACTTGATCAATACTAGCAAACCTGGCATACCTCACTTCAAAACTCCACAAAAGGCTTAAACTATTTAATATTTAAGGATAAGATTGAATTAGAGAAATATTTAATCACACTAACTAAATATGAATCATCTTTATTTATTAAACTTAGAACTGGTAATCACTTTTTCCCAAATGAGACAGGTAGATGGACCAATCAAGACATAAATGAGAGAACATGCCCTCATTGTACATGCAGAGATGTGGCGGATGAATTTCACTACATGCTTATATGTCCCTTTTTTAATGAACATAGAAGGAAGTTTATAAAAAAAATACTACTAGTGTAGAACAAATACGCTAAAATTTAAAGAATTGTTGACAACAAGGTCCTTAAAGGATTTTAAAAAAATATGTAAATTCATAAAAGTATTATTTCAAACATTAACCCGCTGATAAGTTTAACTTGGTGTATATGTTATATTATGTTTGTAATCATTTATGTATTTCAACAATTAAACCTCATAAGACTAATTCATATCCACAAAAAATATTACTTTAAACGCTAACACGTTGATAAATTTATTTATGTAGACAACAAAATCATGTCTAATGCAGTACTTTTTGCATTTCGTCTCAATCAATCAATTAATATTTTATAAGATGAATTAATCATCTTACATATTGGTATTACTACATCATAGTTCATGTTGAATACCTAACTTCATTCACTACGCATGTTTAAAATATTTTTACGCATGTTTTTTCAATCTGGCAACAAATATCAATGTCACAAATTTGAAATTACTGATTTACTCATAAATGTTGTTAGCAAATTGTGATTTATATTTTAAACCTTGCACTAGCCAAATTATATGCAATGTACATGTATGTTTGTATCTCAAGCTTATTGTTAACCTTGCTGGAATATGTTTTTTAATCAATGACACTTGACACTTATTACTTATTGCAGCACTTCTACTCATCCCCCTCTCCATCACCCATCCATGCCTTTCACCATTGATTTCATGTGCCATGTGTAAACACAACTTCACAAATACATGTACAGTAAGGTACTTTTTGTCATGCAATCTCACTACTGCAGGTCAAATCGACACAATTTAGTACATGATTATATAAAGCTACTTGCTGAAACAATAGCATAAAGTCCTTTACTTACGAATCACATGGTCACTGACACAGGACAAACATGGGCATGGTTAATCTGGCCTGACACAACATCGGTCAATGTCACGTGAATGGGTCACTTCACATTTGATCATTACTTAGTTTAAACACACCAATTAATCCCAAGTAGAATTACATTAACAGACAATTTCGGTCTACAAAATGTAAATCTATACGTCACTTTTGAAAGTTTAGTTAATATGCGATCTATAAATGAAACACTCTCCACGATTATTCTATAGAGGAAACAGTGAAAACACAAACAATACGCACATTTCTGACCTAATTCCAGGGTTAACACACAGATCAGCGAAGCGCTGCAGACAAAAATTAATTAACCAATCAAATTCACCGGGTTTTAAATAGAACCGAATGGAAAAACCATAACTATAGTCTGCATCAGTAATCCATGTAAACAAACAGGTTATTCAGGCCAAAGGAATAAAAAATGTTTATTTCTCAGGTCAACATCATCATTCCCCCACTCAATTCAAATGTATGTCTCATATCTTTTTCATCTCCACTTCTCTTTCTCTTTTCTATTTTCTATGTAAAGTTTAACACCATGTCACAATTGTTAATAACTCTTTGTAAAAGATGCATTGTAACTGTATACTCATGTGTCACTATATTTGTGATTTGAGCTTAATAAAGGTTATGTTGTTGTTGTTGCTTGATTGTAATACCCATTAATAGCACGCTTCCAACCAGATTAAATTTCCTTTCTTTAATTAAGGTTTTCTTATCAATTAAACCATAATATTTTATTAAATTAATTATCCCATCTAACATGAATAAATAAGTAATTGTCATAATGTAAAATTCTAAGAATTAAACGAAACTAATTAATCAACTTCAATATTTGACAAAGTTCTCAAATAATAAAATAGCAGTTAACCTAATAATATTATTTCAGTCTTCACGATAGTTCATTTTATCCACTAGCCATTCGGGCTACTGGAATGGTAAAGACAAGTAGCCCAGCAGCAAAATTACTAGCCCAAAGTAAATTTGTTAAAATATACACCCTGATAAAGGGTTTCATCTTTCAATAGCAGTTAATCTATCAAAAGTCAAATTGTATCCAGGGTATGTTAACTGTAAAGCCTATTGCAAAAACAATTGCAACACAATATAACAAGTCCATGTAATTATGTCCTTTATTAATTATAAGTATTTAACATGTGATAAACAACTTCTTCGTTCATCTAATCATCACTGCAATCCTGGAGATCCTCTTAGTCAGAAACCATATCCTGTAAAACAAGCAACCTGATAGTTATTTTCCAGAAGTTTACTTGACAAGTGAAGGCATAGATGGCATACTTTTATCATACATGTTGACTTTTTTCTTATGCTGTGTTTTTAAGCGAAGCTTATTAAACTCTGTCTTACAGAAATAGCTTCTCCTTCATCACTGATTTTTTACCACTTTTCTTGAAATTCACGTTTCCGTGATTTTTCATAGTCATTTGTTGACTTACGATCAGAAGTGGGCAGTTTCTTGCCAGGCTTCACTCCAGCTACGTATTTAAGCATTATGCAGCCTTATGCGCGTAGGGACTTACAACTTTGGAAATAAACACACAAACAAGGTTACAAAGTAAAACGATGTTTATTCGGGAAATGCAAGCCGCGTACGTCGATAAGTTTACTTCAGCAGAAAACACATCAGCATGACGTGTGCCACTAGTAAATAACCAGTCTAAATTGTTCACCACGTGGCCTGTGTTACGACTCGAAAATGACCGTTGAATGTATGGCCCAATCGTAACGCGTTTAAATCTCGTATTTTAGGCGAAGTTGAACGAAGTTCTGTCGGAAATCTTCGCGAAGTACTCACAAAATAATGACTTTTATCACACTTAAAAATGAAACAATATTGATACACGGAATTTCTACTGGCCCGACGGGCGTACAATATGGCAATTTTAATAGGCCCGAGCTATAATTTACACGCCCAGGCCAACGGGCGTGCGCTTATTTCGCAATCTGTTATTTAAATCCAATGCACAAATATTATAAATACAAAATACTTCATTTGTTTCAATTTTATATGTTGTAACACAGTTTATAGAAAAAAAACATTGGTTGGATTGCATTTGACAAAAAACACTATTTCATCTTTCATTTACAAACTACATTTATTATCTTCACATCAAAATTGTGCTACAAAGTCAAAATTATAACCCCAAACATCTGTTCACAACTTATTTTTAAATATGACAAAAGCAAATGACAATACAATATCATATAAAAAATATGGCAGTGAATTGTCTTGGGGGTGTATTGTCCAAGGAAATCAAATTCTGGAGTGAATTGTCCAGGGGATGAATTGTCGATAATGTTACCTGGTGTAAACACAATTTGTTAAAAAATGTGTTATTTTGTGAAAATATTGCAATACAAAGTATTGAACTAAACTCTGAAAGTATTTCTCATTTGTGATTATGCATAAATAACTCATTCAGAACCCATCAACACATCAATAGTTTCACTACCGTGCGAGTTGACTTTTAGGTACGAGTTGACTTCCGTGCGAGTTGACCAAACAACGTGCGAGTTGACTACCGTGCGAGTTGACTAAGGTACGAATTGACTGTAAACCTTGTATTGTAGAGTCGTCGTGGTTATTGTTGGTTGTGTGTAGCCTAAAAACAATGTTCATATTCGCGAACATGACTTTAGAGTTCGAAACATGATAATGGCTAGAGAATTGATCTATTTATGTTAACAGTCTTAATTATATTTTACATTAAACTGTAATTTGTTGATAAAAACATTGCAGAAAAATCATCAATATTGCAAATATTCGATCATATTCGCTCGTTTCGTTCATATTCGCGAAAATGAGTCATATACGCATTATAGACGGACCCAAAATTTCGAGCAAAAAACTTCAAAAACTGTTAAACGGGAATAAACAACACAAGAATACAATTCCGAATGACAATAAGTATGTTTCCAATGTTATTGTCTTTCTGGATTGTATTTATCATCATAAAAATGGATAATAGCAAAGTTTGGATTATCAAAAGGTAAATGTAATATATTTTCGAGATAAGTCTCTTTATTATTTATACAGTCTTTCAAAATTATGGAACGTTTTAAATTCATCTTTCCAGAAATAGCAATATGTGGGTCTAATCTCTTTCAAAAAGACATTTTATTCAACGTAACGTACCGAGTTAAGAAAATTCAAAAATTATAAATTGATTTTGACACCTTAAAAACAAAACATAAATTATTTAATAAAGTTTGGTGTCTTTTACTCTTTATACAATAGAATATATTGCAATGGGTATAAACTGTTTATTGAAGTCTGATCCCCCCCTTCCTTCTCTGGTCAAACTCCCAGTGGAGTTCTTTATAAATTGGAGTTGGACGGGGATCCCCCGTCAAACACCCATTGGGGTTTAATTTAAATGGGGGTTTGCCGGGGTCCCCCGTGAAAACCCCGTTGGAGTTTAATGGATATGGGAGTTTCACGGGATCCCCCGTCAAAACCCCACGGGGGAAGAAAATCTACAAACACTTTATTTTCTTATTAAAGTACATATTTCTTACAATTATAACTTAAACATGTGTATTTGTAAACATTGAAACAGAAAACAAAGCATAATATTTAAATTACATTTTTTGTTAAATATAGGTAAAATTCTCCCGTCTGGAAAAAACTTCCGTTGGAAAATTGCAATTCTTAACGGGGGAGCCAAAACCCCGTTGGGATCCAACGGGGGATGGCAACTTTATCATCAAATAACTCTACTTTCCAAAAACATGTTTACTCTTTTTCTTCAATTATTTGTATGTACTCAATGCCCCCTACAAATATGCAAAATTTCATAACAATTGTTCAATAAATAAAAAAAATAAGTTTGCAAATAATCTGGATTTGCAAACTTAATCTGGATACTGTTATATTTTAAGTTAAAAATACAATAAAATACATATACACTTTTTACAAACAAAACTCCTAAATCAGATCATAACGCTGACGAACAGGTCAGAAGTGTAGCTCAATCAACTCCTGTACAAATAATTGTGTAACTAAACACCTCTTTTTATGCACGAAATATATGGATTTTTGGCCAAACTTAAATCCTAATTGGGTTCACTTTGTTTTTGAAATGATAATTTGTAAATGGATTACTTATATTGAGACGAACTGGTGTGCAAAACAAAACTTGTTTACGAACCTGCTACTTCTCTTTCGTAGTCTGCTTGTGCAGTTTTGTTTGCTGCCTGTTGCATGCGCTCAATGCCATGCTGTACACTGATTTCGATGCGTTGTGTTACATCATGTACCTTGCCATCAATACATTGATCCGCATCGTTTGTCTTTTTTTCGATGCGTTGTTCCCCATACTGTGTCCTACTTTCAATTCTCTGTGCCCCAAATTGGGTCTTTCTTTCAAGGCGATGTTCCCCAACTTTCGTCTTGCTATGAAGGCGTTTTTCCCCAACTGTTGTCCTATTTTTAAGGCGTTTCAGCCCCAACTGATTAGTAGCATCCAATTTCTGCAGATGTTTTGACAAGGTCCTTTCCGCCATCTCAGAAAAACGTTTGCCGGTCTTTTTTGCTTCTTCGAGCGTTTGATTGATCTCTTTCAACAGCTTGCCCAGTTCTTCAAAGGACATACGATCATTCTGCAACTGCATGCAAATCCAAACAAATATTGTGTTGTTTTTGCCCAAAACAAATATTAAATATGTCGAATCATGTTGAAAATAATACGGTTTGATGTGTATGTGTTTATGTCCTTGAGAGATCGTAGTATCATTTCATTAATGGTAACATTTATTTTTCACGAGTTGCAGAGCCATTGGTGAAGTCATATCTTTAATATTACTTATACTTTTATAAAACAAAATCTTATATTGAAACATATTGAAACAAAACATTATTTTAACTTAATATAACTGTTTAGTCCATGCCGATAAGTTTCTTGAACTGTGACCTTATTTATGCGAATAAGTATTATTTTATAGAAATGACGTTTAGTGATGAAACTGTACAATTGTGCTTCAATTTCTTCATCCTCGTCAATTGTCACTCAATGTCGACATACTCGTCAATTTATTACATTATTTTGTTCAACTTTATTTTACGTTTTCTATTTTACATGTGTATATCAATTATACGATTTACAATTAATATTAATACATTCATAGCTGAATAATGATCATTAGTTAGTTTGCTCTTCGACTCAGTTTTTACCACAAAACTTTATACACCATTTTTTACAGCAAAACAACATTAAGTTTTTGAAACTTTGCGCGTGTGCATTATCCAAACATGTATATATTGTACAAGATAAGTATTGATGCACAGCATTAAAGACCGTCGGGAATTTCAGTGTAAAAGGCACTCAATGAAGTTACATGGAACGATTTTTTTCAACTGTAAATATTAATATATTGGCCGATTATTTTAAACAAAATAGAAAAAGATACTGGAATAACCATTATTTATGATTTTGTGTTATAACCCCAAATAACCGTTATCTATGATGTGTTATAAACCCCAAATAACCGTTATCTATGATTTTGTGTTGTAACCCCCACATATTTCATAGTTCATTTTATTTACATTGGTTTCATTTTTTTACTGGCATCCGTTTGCAGTTTTCATTAATGGAAACGAACTGTGTAGGTTTAAAAAAAATCTGCTTCTTCTTGTAAGCGTAATTTATAAATTTAATATTTTTCTCAACTTTAAGGGGAGATGATTCTGAACTTATTCTTACGTTGCTCATTTACGATAGGGGTTGAGTACTCATTGATATGAAAACACTGTAAAAGTTTCAATGTGTTTACGAACCCCCCCCCCCCCCAACACACACACCCTCTCACACATATATTTCATGGGCATAATAAAAACAAACAAAAGGTGTGTTTGTCAGAAACACAATGCCGGATGCCCCCTAATGCGCCGCTTTTTCATTATTTATTTTCCTTTGACCTTGAAGGATGGTTTGACCTTGACTTTTCACATATCAAAGTGTGCAGCTCCATAAGATACACATGCATGCCAAATATCAAGTTGCTATCTTCAATATTTCAAAAGTTATTGCAAAACTTAAATGTAAGGTTGTTTTTTTTTCCTTTGACCTTGTAGGATGACCTTGACCTTGACCACCTTTTACCACTCAAAATGTGCAGCTCCATGAGATACACATGCATGCAAAATATCAAGTTGCTTTCTTCAATATTTCAAAAGTTATTGCAACACTTTCATTTAAGGTTAAAGTTGTGTTTTTTATCCTTGACCTTGAAGGATGACCTTGACCTTGACCTTTCACCACTCCAAATGTGCAGCTCCATGAGATATACATGCATGCCAAATATTAAGTTGCTATGTTCAATATTTAAAAAGTTAATGCAAAACTTTAATGTAAGGTTAAAGTTTTGATGACAGAATGACATAATGACGGACAGACAGGCCAAAAACAATATAACCCCAATCTTTCGATCCGGGGGCATACAAATGAATACAATAAAACAGCATATTTATTTCAACTAAAATGTCTACATCAAAACAAAAAGTTAACATAGAACATAAATAAAATAATTTGATTCTTCTAGGGCTCGAACCTTGGGCCTCTCACATGTGAAGCGAGCGTGTAACCACTACACTACGAAAACCGCTTGAAAAATCACCTTCTTGCTAAGATATTATTAAGTGACTGTTGTGTTATCAATAAAGCAATACACCGTGTTATCGCTGTCGTCTTGTTAAATTGAAGAAAATACGTGTTAACCAAAACTCGAACAGCAAAAGTCTGCGCCATTGTTAGAAAAACCACAAGATAAATATATTTTGATTATGTTTTGTTTTTATACAAAACCAGAAAGTTTCACTGGCTCGCGTATTTGCTCAGTCCCTGTGATATTTTATGATTGCCCAGTCCCTGTGATCAGTTATTTATTAAAAAAATTAGCTTTGCATTATTTGAAATAAATGTTGTAATAAATGTAATAGGCTAAATTGCACATAATATCACCACTGTGCAAGATATTCTGACAACAAAAATATATACCGTTATCCGTAAAATAACTTCTCCTCCCATAAGCGAAAATAAACGTATTACATACGAATCGCCGCACTTCAGTGCGACGCCAATCATAATTATAAAATGTACAGCGGATACATATAGGATCTGCCACGAGTTGTTATATCATACCATATTTTATTAAACGAGTTCAGGAATTTTGTTAGTAAGCGAGCCTTTGGCGAGCTTACTAACGAATTTCCTAGACGAGTTTAATACAATATGGTATGATATGACAACTAGTGTCACATCTTTTTTATCACATGCTTTTAAGTGAGCAAATTAAATAAATATTTACGCAAATGATAAATCCCGAATGTTGTTTACATTTCTTGTCGTCATTTGACGTTGCAACGTCATTTCAGAAAAATAACAAAATGCGATTGGTCAATAAACGAAAACTAAGCCAATGAAAACGCTTAAAAAGTATATTACACATGTCTAAGATAATACTATATGTAATGGTTATATTACATGGGAAACAGGGTATGGCATGTGATAAAACTCCATCCTTTATGATCAAACACCCATTAAGATGATTAAGCTGTGAAAGTTTGAGCGAAATCGGCCAAGAAGTTAAAGACAATCGGAGTAGACACATTTTATGCATATGTTATATATAATTGTAAATAGTGGAAACCAAGAAAAAACACAATTATTCATCAAATTAATGTTGCAGCCAAATTGTGTATGATCATTTCCACATTAAGGTAATTCAGATGTGAATATTATGCGAAATCAATTCAAAAGAAGGAGCTTCGGGGCGGTCTCACGTATGTAGGTACGGACGGAAAAGTGCAATACTTATTGCCTACCCATTTCTGGGAAAACAACGGTATGTTATAAAACATTTATTTTGCCTTATGTGTCGTTGTTAATTGTATTTTAGTTTTATAATTTGCATTATTCTTTGCTGTTTGACAGACGTTACAAACCATTCTAAATTTATAAATATATAAACTGGTCCCTTTAACTTACATCACTAAGTCTTGTACATGCTATGATGGCTGAAGGATCATGTTGTAAGTATTGTGGGTCAGCCAGGAGCGTGGACAGTGTCTTGAAATAGTCCTGCAAGTCAGCATCTGTAACCTTGCAGTCGGATGTGTGTCGCACATCTCGGCCAATCTGACGAACCTAAGAAAAAACAAATCATGATAAATAAAAAGGTATAATATTCGAATTTAAAAGCGAGTATGTAAAATGTTAATGTCGACATTTCTCTCTCACAATCGTATAAGCTTATCAATATGACTACGCATGTTAATAAAGTTTTTGAAAAATAAAGGACCATCAGAAATAAAGTATACTGCAGTATACTGTATACAGCAAAATTAACGCCGATACCGACACGTTTATTATTACAAACCAACGCGCGTCTACGAGTCGTATGAACAAAGATGCGTCAGCTAAAGGGCATTTCCAAATAAAGAACAATTCTTGTGCACATGAAGGAGTTTTTTACGTGAACAATTATTGCAATTTAATTAAACATAATGTATTTAATGGTAATCCTTTTTTTGAATTGTTGTGTTTGTGTTTGATGTTTTATAAGTTTTTAAAACACGTTTAAATATCGTAAATACTCGCTTTGATGTACACATACTTGAAATGACAAATGTGCGTTAATGCAGTATTTAGAAAGTCATACAATAGAAGTTAATGAAATATGCAACAGCTTTTATTAAATACTCTTTAATGTTCGCAAACACATTCAGATATGAGTGAAACAAATAGACATACTACTGTTTAAACACTTAACTCGTGCTTTGTATTACCTTTTCTAGTGGACATTGCTTATCAGGCGGTGGAGGCGATAAACATAAGGGGGAGAGACATGTCTGGAAATGTAGGCAATTCAACATGATGCTTATCACACCATTAAAGTCCGATTCCTGGACCGAGGAAATGCTGCTATATCCGTCCGGAGGGAGGTAGCATTTGCCTATTTCCCAATCATTTAGTGCCCACTGTTCCGCACGAGTGTTCCTCCAGGAAGGTTTACCATATCTGTGGTGTAATATGATATTATCTTTTACATTATCACATATTGGGCATGGCTGCGGTTTCTGTGATTTGTGAAAAGGACAATAATTCTGTTGCCTGTTGTTACAATATTGGTTTGTCGGACATTGTATGAGGTTTTCAATTCGGCATTTTCCACAACTTTTACCAACAACGGTGTGTACTTTCTGTAATTCTGCGCAAAGAAAGTTAGTGAGTCCTTGCTTCGTAACATTGAGTCCTATGCACGCTTTGAACCAATTATTGGTCTCCTTGTCGCCGATCAGGTGTGTGTTAGCGGCCATACTGCACCACTAGAATGTACTGGTGACTTTATTAATGGACAAGCATAAACACAACATACATTCCTTGATATGTTACATTCCTCTTGTCAACATAGACTCCGATTATATAGCCTTTTGAGTGGAATTCATCATCTACAATAAAAAAACGTCCATGTACAAAACTCATAAATTTGATTTAGATTATAACTGTTTAACATACATTGTTTATATACATGCTATTTGTGCATAAGCATAAAGTTTATCTTTTTACTCAGTTATACTGGCTGACTGTATACATATGAGCTCTGCTTCATGAAATCCTGTCATGACAGTACGATGAGATTAGTCGAGATTGGCATTTTTGACGCCACATATAATATTGCCTCTGCATTTGAGTCGCTCATAAGACAAAGCTGTTTTGAATCAAGCCGATTTATAAGAAAGCCTTTATGTTGCTATTTGAAACCAAGAAAAGTGCACACTTATCTAAAGGACGTTTATTTCGGATTTCGTGGATTTTTTTCCGGCAGACTTTGTGTTTGAACGATGATTTAAACTAAGTCACTAATCAGTCGCTAGTTGCAAGTATCATAGTCTCGAGGTAGAGTTGGTTAAATTTAAAGAAAAGTATTGGTTTAGTAGAACATCGGTAAATGTGAACGTTCTTTTCCGCCAAAAACATGTCTAATTTTTTTGCGAGTACAAGTATTTGTTTTATTGTTAACCCAGTTTTAATGCTAGTTTTTAATTATCAGTACTGGCAAGTTTTTCAAATGGTGGAAAAGTTTAACTATATTTGCTTTAAAAAAAGTAGAAAATTTGGGATTTCAACATGATTTATAACAAGAGCACCGCATAACGGGTGCCACGCTCAGCTGCGAAAGCTTGTCAGATTTTTAAAATATATTTTAGAGGTCACAGTGACCTTGACCTTTGACCTAGTGACCCAACAAGAGCTGTGTTTGTCAGAAACACAATGCCCCCTACTGTGCCGCATTTAAATAAAATTTATATTTATCATGTGGCAGGTATAGAAATCATCTCCCTATAAAGGTTATGACTTCCCTTGAATTTTGACCAATCCAACCGGGGGGGGGGAGGATCTCACAGTCAGTCAATTATGATCATGTCAGACATCACTGACAACAAAGGCCTGTGGTTTAAAAGAGATCATAGCCAGAGTTGATCATGTATCTGTGGACATAAGTCCACAGGTATGTAATGAACATCAAAGAAATTATAATAATATCATTTAAAAAAACCTTTGACAAATCAATCATTTTGGTTATACATAATCTAAATAATAAATCTGTACAGTAACTGTGAAAAGAACTTCAATTCTTGGTAAGGAAATATATGAGATTTATAATTATATAAATTACTTCCATTTAAAATAATTGTCTGTAACAAATCTCTATTTTTAGTAGCAAATAATTAACCCATGGACAACAAAATTGGCTTCTTCTCGATCTAATGTATTATTCGGTGATTTTCCAAAAGAGATGGAGCCAATACCAATGAGGTGGTGCTAATAACAGAAGGTGGCGCCAAAGCACAGCTTCAGCTATTTTAATTTTTGGTGCCGACCATACACGTTTTGTGTCGCATTCCAGATTGAGTGTTCGATCTTTTTTATCTCTGATTATTATGATACTGATTTCACAATGAATGGGAATCCCTATATCCATTTACTGTCGGATTTCCCTTTTCTAAAAATAGATCAATGGGAATAGTTTCAGGTTTCCCATCAATACTTGGTATGTATTTCACCCGATCATGTCAATTAAATTGTAACAGGAACATGCTGATATATATATGAACATTAAGCATAATAAGTGAAACTAAAATTTATTTTATAGCATCTTTGAATATTAATAGGTCTAAACAAAGCCATTTTCATATTTTTTTGCTATTTTGAACGCTAATTAACTGGTAGATAACCAAAAAGTATACTTTAGATAAAATAATTACCGTTTTTATTTCCTCTTTACTTATCAAGTTAGTTCGCTTATTTCAGAATGGTATACATTCAACATGTTAATGTGTTACGTACGGAATCCGGACAGTACAAATATATTGTTCGTCGCCGCGATTGTCGCGCAAAATAGCGTGTATCGCTTCGTGTGTCTAGTGCCGCTCTTTGAACGCGAGACACGACAAACGAAGCGATAAACGATATTTTTCGCTACACTCGCGGCGACGCACGATAGTTTTCGCGACAGTCGCGGCGACGCACGATTTTGTTCGCGACAGTCGCGGCGATGCATGATAGTTTGCGCGAATGTCGCAGCGAAGAACGATATAGTTAACACGATATACCGCCTTTTGGGCTACCAACACAAGGGTGATATATCGTGTTTAATATATCGTGGGTCGCCGCGACTGTTGCGCAAACTATCGTGAGTCGCCGCGACTGTCGCGAAAAATATCGTGCGTCGCCGCGACATTCGCGAAATATATATTGTATCGCTTCGTGTGTCTAGCGTCGCCCTTGATGAAAGAATGGCGAGATTATAGATGGCACTATCCGGATTCCGTAGTTAAGTAACAGCATCAGATTAAACTGTTAACTATAAAAACATTGAGGTCATTATATACTAAATAGTTTCCCTATATAATTTAATGTAAAAGCGACACTTGTAAGCGAAAATAAATGCAACATTTTGCACATAGAGACCCCCATAACCATACATTTTCTTAAAGGCCATTCTAAGCGGAATCGATTAATGCAATACAAAAATGTCATGCTCAAACCAAGAAAGAACTTGACAAAAATCAAAATCGACTGTTTTTGCAACTTTTTTCCGGTCGTTTTTTAGTGGAATGTAACCTTTGTCAGTGCAATGTTTTACTATAGTCTCTAAGTTTATAATATTTCATGGATTAAGTATTGAACAACTATTTATGCCCTACCACTATCTTCAGACGATAAAACCAGAACAATAGTTTATAGTGCTTGCGAGTCAACTCTGATATTTTTTAGAGTGTACATCTCTGCATGAAACTAGTATTTAGTATACTGTAACCTGGGACGACAAATCTGCGTGGAGATTGGTAAAGGTCACAATATACTAAAAAATTTCCTTCACACATTAAATGTTAAAGCAATAATTTTAACAAAACATAAAGTTAAACTTGTGCGCATAGAAACCCTCATAACCATACCTTTTCTCGAGCAGCATTCCAAGCCGAATTGATTTAAATAATAAAAATATAGGTCACGCGATATGTAAGAAAGAACTCGGCGTGAATCAAATGTCACTGTTGCATGGCCATCTATTCACCGGCTTCTCTCCAGTAGATGAGGGTTTCCCGCAATCTTTCAAAGCCTTATGTATTCCCCAAACTTCAAGCAAAATAGTTAATTTCTGGTAAACAACAATGTTTCCATGCCACTTGCAGACAAAAATATTCTCAAATAAAGTCATTGTAAGTGACCCTACAGAAAATCGTGTCTTCAAATAAAGTTCAGGTTTTTAGAGGGTATAGCATTGCACACCAAAAGAATATACTGAAACATATAAGAGACTTTTTATTCTGATAAAAATGTGTTTTTCTTGCATAGTATTATCTTCCTATGCATATTGAACCAACATATTAAATTTGGCTGGTTTATCTTTCGATGGGGTCATGCTGTTTCATATTTTCAAACGCAGGTGATTTAGGTCCAAATACGGCGAATTTGAGCCTCTTAAAGCTTGAATGTCCCTTTATGATTTAAAGCTGGTGCGTTGGATATTTTCAACAAAATACCAAAACAAACCAAATAAATATGCTTGTGGTGTTTATGTCGGGTGGGGAAAGAATGACTTTGTTAGATATTTTCACTCTTAGCAATTGTGATAATGCATTTTTGTGTATTTTTTTTTAAATCCTCCCAGAAATGTCAATTTCATATTCAACAAAAAGCCAATTTGTTCCAAGACATTAGTCAAAATGAGGGACCAAATATAATTTGAAGTGTAGAAATCAATCAGCTTCCAATTAACTGATTGTTTCACACCAATAACGTCAATTCATGACATGTAACAATGATGTGGGATGGATATCTTATAATGCCATCTTCATTTAAGATAAATACAACTCAGCATGAATTAGGTCTTGATTGTCATTATACATGCTATTTGAAGGTGACGCGTGATATCTTATCTAAATAAAGGTATCCACACATGTGCAGATATTTGATGTCATGGGCATACACATACACCATTTTAATCCACACTTGGGACATCGCCTCCCAATGAGCGAATGCGTTCGTGCCTCTATCGCAAATAATTGTGTAATACCATTATCTTGCTTTAATTGATAATCCGTTATGAGGGTGCATAATCAACGGGGTTTACACAAGAGTTAGAGAGATTGTAAACACACCGTTAAGAACTTATTTTTTAAAATATCCTAAGTTATTGAAATACATTTGCGAAAATTTTTAGCGCATATAATACAGTTTTTCTTTCAGTTTGTGCCGATATCTTAAGTTGAAAAAATAAATCCTTGAATACGACTGAAATCTTTGACAAATGTTCACGTTGCGTGAAGCATAATCGTGCATTATACATGGCATTTTTCAACAAGAACACAGGACTTTAAATAAAGTAATTATGATGTATTTCACAGTGCCATAAGCAGTATAAAAATATTTCCTTTATGCACTAGTTGAATTTTTAAAGAAAATGTGTTTTAAAAAGTGTTAAAAACACTTACCGGTGTGTTTCTATACGTTTACGTTTAATTGGGAACCAACAAAGACACGTGAACCAGCATCCTGGTTATTTATGGACAAACAAAGCACGTTTTTTCGTGTGTTTTTTTATATTTTTTTCAGCGTTTATTTAAACTTTGTTACGAACATATAAGAAAGACATAGTTGGGAAATATAGAGAGCATAAGTGGAGCTATTTAAGTTTGTGTAAGGCTCAAGTGTTGTTGTTATTGAAAATGTGTATCGTTCATTTAAGATTTATGAATTAAGTAAATTTTGAGAACACACACACACTTAATAACAGACTATGGACTCTAATTGTCACTGTTATACGTAAATTAAATGATAATTTAAAAATAGTTACATACAAACGCTGATGTGTATTTTTCAATTAAAAATAATATGATATCGTACACCCTTTTCTAATGAATAGCTCCGGTGCTGGTTAATTTCAAACCACCAAATTCATTTCCGGCACGGGTGTGTTGTATTAGCTTAAAAGCGATAATTGAAAGATATCAATAGAAACACTTAAGTTTTAAACTTAACTAGAAACAACTTTTAATACAAATTTGATTCTACTTGAAATTTTACAGAGTTTCGTATAAATATAAATATAAATATGTCCGAACCAGTTTAAGTTAAAATCAAAAACTTCATTTCGTCTAAAGATTTTATATAACCTTTAAAGCGAAATATTCATAAATAAATAAAACATGTTAGACAAACAACGATATGTACTATTTAATAAAGTATTAAATCTTACAATATTTAATACTGAGTATCTCCGGAACTACATTTATATAAATAAATAATACAAGTATAAACAAAGGCAGATATCTACTGTTTAATAAAATAGTCTACCTCGGCCTTACATCTTTTAAAGTTTCACAATAAATATCTCCTGCACAATTTAAGCTGAAATCAAAAAATTTACTTCAGACTAGATATTGCTATAACCTTAATAATTATTCTTGAAAAATTACCTTCCATATAGAAAACAATACATTCTGGGCAAGAGCATTATTTAAATATTTGCTTAAAAAAGGTAGCACAGCCTTGCACATTGCATGTTGTCATTGGATATTCTTGCAGAGACATATATTTTATAAATATATCATGTGTATTTCTTATTTAACTTCTATTGATTAACGATGTATACGTATCGAAACTTTGTTCCATGTTTCAATTGTTTTCTACTAAGCGAAATCATTAACAAGAGCTGTCAGAGGACAGCGCGCTATTCGAGTGATTGACAGTATCACAAAAGCCATCATGGAGAGGGGGTATAATTTTCGGGGTGTGGTCATTTAATAAGATGATATTTCAAAAAAAGGAAAAAAAATGGGCGTGGGGGATGGTTTGGGTGGAGTACATTGTGGTATGTCAGGTAAGTGTTGTTTTATCAAAGTATGAATCAAATGTGATCATAAATAAAGAAGTTATGGCAATTTAAGCAAAATGTATTAATTTGACATTGATTGTCAAGGTCATTCAAACTTCAAGGTCAAATTCAACTTACCGGGTACAGTAACATCATGATTTTAAGAAAGTATTTGAAGTTTGAAAGCAATAGCATTGATTCTTTAAAAGTAAAGTGGATCTAAACACAAAATTTAACAAAATATTCAAAGTAACAAAGACAAAAAAAGGGCAATCATTCCGTTACAAAGCCTACCAGAGTTATGCAACTTGCCGTGTACAGTCCCCTTACGATAATTAGCGAGTGTTCTAATTTTAAAAAGCAATAGCTATGATACTTTAGAAGTAAAATGGACCAAAACACAAAACTTAATCAAATGTTCAATTATCTAAGTATAAAAGTGGCCATAATTCTGTCAAAATGCTTGATACAGTTGTCTGATCTTGTTTATACATTGGAGTCATGTTGGTAAAGAAGTATGCAAAATATGAAAGCAATATGTCAAAGGACATAGGAAATATTTGAGGTGGTACGCAAACTTTAACATAGAGTTATCAATAATATGCATATTCTTAGTGGAAAAAGGGCCATACTTCTTACAAAATGCTTGATACAGTTGTCTGCTCTTGTTTATAGGTTGGGGTCATGTTGGTAAAGAAGTATGCAGAATATGAAAGCAATATAACAAGGGACATAGGAAATATTTGGGGTGGTACGCACACTTTAACATTTGCACGCTAACGCTTACGCCGACGCCGGGGTGAGTAGTATAGCTCCGCTACATATATTCCATATATATTAGTCGAGCTAAAAACTGTATTGGTAACATGCGGATGTACACACTGATGAAGCTGTAATCTGCAAAAGTTGTCAGTACCGTAATGAAAGCGGGTCACGTGATAGCTGATATATTGGCGGTCAATTTATCGATTTTGGAATTGTCTTTACCAAAGATTGGACAAATAGAACGTATTGGAAATTCTCGCCGCGAATACGAGACTTGCCTCACGTGACATTAATCGGTCAGTCTCTAGTGTCCCTTTGTTATCTGGCGATATCATTCGCAATGGCATCGTATCTGCCCGCTTCATTCAAATAAATATAATTCAAAACTTCGCACAATAGAACTAAATCATGTTTTCAAAAATTCCAATATCTATAGTAGCGTTGATATATTAAAAGTTATTTAAAATTAAAAACATAATAGATTTGAAAAAAGTGTCTCTGAACTAACAGTAACGCAACAATACGTAATAATAGTATTTAACGTCTAGTGAGCATCTTACAAATTAACCTTTCTATACGCCATTTCCTTAAACTTTATTAGTTCGTTTTGGAAATAATGACTAAATTATAAGTATATAGCATATATCGAAATGTATAATCCATAAACTGTGCTTTTAACTGTAATATTCTCGCAGGTATTAAGTAAAAAAAAGAAAGATTTCAGGCCGAGTTAGACAATTTAAAGGTATATATCTGATTTTTCCAAAAACACTAATGTTTCTTTATAAATACTTCTGATTAACGTTTTATTTTAAAGGTAATAATAAAATGTACATGGCTAAGAAAACGTTTTTATTTTAATTTGAATAGTCTCGCAGATTTTCATCAGCGTATCTTTGTAATATTTCAGGCCGGTGCAGATTTTCTCCTGTTGAAAAGTTCATATCCGCCTTCGCCCAAAACTGTATTGTTTCTTTACAAATACTTCTGATTTACGTATTATTTTAAAGGAAATACAAGAGTTCCGCGGTCGGAGATGACCGCATTGAAGCCGGATTTTTTATTTAAATGACAGGAAAGTACCTTTCGTGTTTTTGTCAATGCAATACTTAAATTACTGAAATATTGTTCAAAGGTCAAAATGAAATGTAAGTACTTTTCAAGGCATGAGCAAACCTTGTGTTATGTTTTGAATGCATGCATATACATGAACAACAATAACATTTAAGGTCACAAATATGAACTTGAATTGACAATTAGGAAAGTTTGATCTCAATTTTTTTATTAGCAAATTAGTAACATATTGTTTGAAGTTTCCATCAATTTCATTATCAAATGTAAGTGACCTTGACCTTCAAATGAATGACCTTGAAATGTCCAGTGGTTACTTACTAGTTCTGGCCAACCTTCATGTCAAGTTTCAAGACTCTAGGTCCAAGCATACCAAAGTTATAACAACTTTAACATTTTTACATTCAAGGTCACAGTGACCTTGACCTTCAAATGAATGACCTTGAAATGTCCAGTGGTTACTTACTAGTTCTGGCCAACCTTCATGTCAAGTTTCAAGACTCTAGGTCCAAGCATACCAAAGTTATAACAACTTTAACATTTTTATATTGAAGGTCACAGTGACCTTCACCTTCAAATGAATGACCTTGAAATGACCAGTGGTCATCTGTTAATCCTGGCCAACCTTCATGTCAAGTTTGAAGACTCTAGGTCCAAGCATACCAAAGTTATACCATGAAATAAGAACTTTAACATTTTTACATTCAAGGTCACAGTGACCTTGACCTTCAAATGAATGACCTTGAAATGACCAGTGGTTACTAACTAGTTATGGCCAACCTTCTTGTCAAGTTTCAAGACTCTAGGTCCAAGCATACCAAAGTTATAACAACTTTAACATTTTTTATATTGAAGGTCACAGTGACCTTGACCTTCAAATGAATGACCTTGAAATGACCAGTGGTCATCTGTTAATCCTGGCCAACCTTCATGTCAAGTTTGAAGACTCTAGGTCCAAGCATACCAAAGTTATACCATGAAATAAGAACTTTAACATTTTTACATTCAAGGTCACAGTGACCTTGACCTTCAAATGAATGACCTTGAAATGACCAGTGGTTACTAACTAGTTATGGCCAACCTTCTTGTCAAGTTTCAAGACTCTAGGTCCAAGCATACCAAAGTTATAACAACTTTAACATTTTTTATATTGAAGGTCACAGTGACCTTGACCTTCAAATGAATGACCTTGAAATGACCAGTGGTCATCTGTTAATCCTGGCCAACCTTCATGTCAAGTTTGAAGACTCTAGGTCCAAGCATACCAAAGTTATACCATGAAATAAGAACTTTAACATTTTTACATTCAAGGTCACAGTGACCTTGACCTTCAAATGAATGACCTTGAAATGACCAGTGGTTACTAACTAGTTATGGCCAACCTTCTTGTCAAGTTTCAAGACTCTAGGTCCAAGCATACCAAAGTTATAACAACTTTAACATTTTTTATATTGAAGGTCACAGTGACCTTGACCTTCAAATGAATGACCTTGAAATGACCAGTGGTCATCTGTTAATCCTGGCCAACCTTCATGTCAAGTTTGAAGACTCTAGGTCCAAGCATACCAAAGTTATACCATGAAATAAGAACTTTAACATTTTCGAGCACGCCGCCCGCCCGCCACCCCGCCACCCCGCCCGCCCGCCCGCCCGCCCGCCCGCCCGACAACATCAATCTATAAGCCGAGATTTTTTCGAAAAAAATCCGGCTAATAAAAATGTACACGGGTTCGAAAACGTTTTGATTTTAACGTAAATTGTCTCGGAGATATTCCTAAGCGAATCTTTTGAACATTTAATGCCGATGCATATTTTGTATATTACTAATTGAAAAATACATGTCCGCCTTTGCCCTCAACTTTACTATTTCTAAATTAACATTTCATGTTTGAATGTGTAGAGGTTTTATAAAAAGCTATAGCCGAAAATATATTTAGCGATTTTACGAAAGTATTTCAGACCATATTCAGTGGAGAAACTTTGAAATATTTTAGGCCGTGGCTTACTTTTCTATTAAAAAGTTCATATCTGCCTTTGCCTTAAACTGTAATTTAATTTAAGTTTCTAAATCACGCATCATTTAAAAATTAATATAAAAACCAACGTTTGAATTATAATGGATTAATTTATAACAAACAGTTCCGGCGATATTTCCTAAATTTATATATCTGTACATTAAATTGTCCAAATAAAGAATACATTTAAGAGTAAACTATACAACATAATACAATATGTTGATTTTGCCTGCACTTATAAGTGAAAAATAATATTAGAAAGACAATAAACATTTTGAATACACATCTGCGATGCGAAGCATTCTCCTAAAGGGAGACCATGTCTTCATTGTGGATCTACAGCGTTTACTGGTATTCCCGTGACACCATATGACTGCACATGTGTTATTAATTTTATCACGATCAGATAACGCGCGTCACTGACTCAAGTGACTGTAATCTCGTCGCCGGGCGAATTTTCGTCAAAAACGATAACGCCAATATTTGATTATTGATGGATCTTTGTACATAGCCGCTTTAAGTTGACTGTTTGATATTTGAATTCCCAATATTCAAATATGCAGATTGTCAGGGTGTTACGTACAATTAATCATATGCTAATTAATAGCTGTAAACCACATACTATATGATTTTATGTAGGTATCATATCTATGTACATGCTGCAGAGAGTTAAATGGTCCTCATTCTCGTAATTTGCTCTAAACATATGGGGTAATCACGTGATATTCAAGATGGCGACGTCCATGGCGAGACAGTTTTTGTTGTTCGCCGTTTTATATCCGTGATTACTTTTTTTAAATATCTAAATGGCGCTCACTTTTCAGCCATATCAGTAAACAGATGATAAGCGTTTATTTTGTATTATAACTTGGTTAATTTTTCGCCTTTACTCCTCGCGAATGGTATTAGCGGAGATGTAATGAGTAAATCCCGCTATGATATTTCGCAGTGAGTAAGGTTGAGATATAGAACGAATATTAATATGAAATAAACGCTAGTAACCTTCCTGCTGATTTGGCTAGAAAATGAGCTGTATTTCAAAAAGTAATACAAGTTATAAAGGGTAATACACGTCGAAAAATACCTGTATCGGCATGCACGTCGCCATCTTGATCATCACGTGATTACCCCCTATGTCAAGAAGGTTCATTTGCCTCAACTAAAAAGAACATCACTTTCTGCATGAAATAAAAACTATGATAGCATAAATCGACATTATTTATTTAAATGTTCTGCGTGAATAAATATACGATAAAAAGCATTGATTCGAATAATACTAAACTGTATTTTCGATTGATTGAGTAGTACCTGAACGTCCTTTAAATAACAGTTAATCAAAAAAAAAAGAGAAAGGGTACTTCTTCATTGCTAGAGATAGAATTAACAGGTTTGTTTTTCACTGTGTATACCACCAATACATTCCAGTTTTAACCGGAATACGTCTGTGCGATTCTCAGGTGCTGCTTACTTATTGTCACCGTGTTTTTTGTAAGTTTACATGTTTTATTCACATAATACGATATTAAAAACGTGTTAATTTAATTAAAACATATTATGATGTAAAAGACACCTTTTGTTCGTATTTAATCAAATAGTTTTTTTATCTAAAATGTGTGCCAAAATGATAAGGGGATGTTAACTGTCTGAATCAATTTAGCATTTTTTGTAATTGGATTATCATCTTCATTTTTCAGCAATAAACCAAAACACAAGCTCGTAGTGCACTACAAAAAGGACAATACATTTCTAATGTATGCTTAGTCTGAATACAATTTGAATCACTATATTTAGCCTTTAATAATAAATATAATATTAAAAACGAGTAGAACTCTGAAATTCAGAAAACATCCTACCTGAGCACGCCCAGTCCACAATCAATTACACAATGCGATGTTTACCCGGCCGTCGACAAATATTGAATGCAAACCGCAATGATAAGAGCAAGTTTACATGAACTTCACGTGATATCAGGGTGCATGATCCCGTGACTTTGTGGGGTTCCCAATTAAACGCTAATGGATGTAAACACACCGGTTAGTAGTGTTTTTTTTATATTTCAAATAACGTTTTAAACAATTTTTCTCAAGCATTTCAACTAGTGCAAAAAACAGATGTTTATGCTGCTGGTGGCAACTTGAAATACATCAGAATTACTTTATTTAATAAGCCTGTTTTTTTGTTCAAAAATTCCATGTGTACTGCAAGGTTATGCTTCACGCATTTGGAAATGTTGACAACGATTTCAGACATATTCACGGATTGATTCTAATAGCTTAAGATATCGGCACAAACTCCAAGAAAACTGATTTGCATGCATTAAAGATTTTTGCAAATGTATTTAAATAACTCAAGTTATTTGCACAAGTAAAATTCATAACGGTGTGTTTACATTATGTCCAGACCGTGTGTAAACCCTTGAAAAATCCGTTGATATTTACCCTATTGATATCGTTCTGTATTATTCACATCTTAAATAATATCTGACGTAAACCACTCCATTGTTGAACACATATGGATAGTTTACATTATGGTTAATTGGTTATTATAACATAGTTTTTAATTTATCGCGCGATACTGAGTAAGGCATTTCAATAAAATGCTTTTAATTTATATTTTAAAAAGCAAACGCCTATATGACGTTATAGTTTGTGAATTTTGACGGTTGACAATTTTTATACATATCAAGCTTAAGGTGGCTTAGAACTGCTTTGAGATAAACACCCAATGAGAGGTAAATTTCGAACAAGAATTACTACTTGTAGTAAATTACTGGTCCATATTCTTTCGCATCATTCTGATGGTTTTATGTTTCAATTACATAAAAGTACCAACCGGTGATATATGTAACATTTATTGGGACTGCTATGTTATCAAATATATCCTTTGCTTAGTTTTGTCACAAACCTTCAGCAATACACAATTCACGCAGTTTTTGTTTATTTTTTTTATACCATGTTACGTAAATCATTATTATACTAAGCAATGCGTCATGTTAACTTGTATGTGCTTTGTTTTTATGTAACCTACTTAAGCGAGTTTTATCTCGATTGTTAATTAACAAGTCATTTTATAGGTCATTATATAACACGCTCGCGTTCGTAATATATCCGTATCATTTAATTGAAAATAAAATATTGGTGTCAGTTGTGTGTACTAATAGTCAAGCGTTGTGTTAAGCAAGTACTAGTAAACCTCACACAGAACATCAACATAAATACTCTAAAGATACGGTTCGGCTGGCTCCTTTTGGATAATTGGTGGACTTCAAATCCGAGTGGTTCCTACACGGTACACATATGTTTTGCAGGGATTCGTTCTGAAACAAATATTACGACCATTTAACCCTTTCATTGAATTTAAATATGACAGTTGTCAATAAATAGCGTAGGCATGAACGATTTATACTTGAAAACCTGCAGAACTAGGAAAAGTTTAATTAAGTTAACACTGACCGGCGTGATAACAGTGATATAACTTTGAAACTGCTGAATAAGGCATACCCCCCTCCTTGCCAATACAACAGCATATAGGACTTTTCTAGTTCTGGTTTATTAATAATATTTAGAGGCAAATCTGTGGTTCAAATCGTGGATGTATCGAAACAAATTCAGCCACAGAGAGCAGTTTTGTATTAGCACATGGCAATAACCATACAATCATGGTATTTATAATTATGCTCTTGTACACTGCACATTCTGTCAATAATATGCTTTTATCTATGAAACTTCATGTTGATCTCGGTGATAAATTTCAATATAAAAGTAGCAAAGATCTCCTTAACAAATCGTTCAAATTGTGGAGTTTTCGAAATAAAAACAGCCACAGAGAGCAGTTTAGCATTGACCATTAACACATGACAATAACCATGCAAACATGGTTTCTTTATCCCATTTGTATCCCATCTTGTTGAATATACCTGTCGCTTGCACGGATTACTTTTTATTCTACCACGGAATGATTTGTCATAAGAAATCTCTAGAATCGAGAAAACTTAAGCTTTAAAATTATACGAACTTCAACATTTAGATCTAGTCAAGGGACATAATTTTTTGCCATCTGTATAATGAATCAGCTGATTGACGGCGTCATAAAATGACATACGTATTGCGTCATTTTCCAAAAATATGTTATGTCATCGTTTGGTGTACACGAAACTAGTATGCGAAGTCAGGAAATTAAATCTTCGTGTTAATGTATCCTGGATGCAATTGTGAAACAATGCATATTTTATGGACTACTTACCTCGGATGGAACCGGTGAGACGAAGGATTTAGATCTACATGTTGATCAAGCGTATTCGTGTAATTGATTTTCAGAATATGCGTTCCTATTTGGATGTGAAATTGTGTGTGTAGAACATACTGATGGGTGTGCATTTTGGTTCAGTAGTCTATTCAAATTGTTTTCCTTTTGGATGTAAGTAAACGTAAGGGTATTGTCTTTGATGAATACACTTTGTCTTTGTTATTTTATCAAAGAAAGTCTATTCAGTAAGAATAACCCGTTTGCAACAAGTGTTTCAATGCTTAATATAATTATTACGGATTATCTTATGTTTGGGTCACAAACTACAGGATGTGAAGGCTAGATCTAGACGCCATCAAAATCTGCAGCGTCCATGAAAAAATAAGGAGAGTATAGTTTGTTGATCATTAATGTTTAGAACGACTCTTTGTGTAAATCTACATGTACATGTATGTTGACATCGACATTATTTTGTCAGGAGCAATCGCCGCCATATTGGATTTTGATCATTTTCTTTCGAAAATAAAATTAATTATGTTGAAGTTAAATCTTTATTTCGCGGTCGTAATGTGTTACAATTTGCATGCTGCGTTAAATTGAATCGAGGCATATGGTGATATTTTTTCTCGTTGTACAGTTTTTGTGTGAAATATTTTAAGACTATTTTGCGAACCAGAACAAATACATTCTCTTTCTTTGCAAATGGTTACATTCGTTAAATTTTGAGCGCTTTAACAAATGAATTAAAATTAGTGTTAAGGGTTTTAGATATATTTAGATTTATGTTAAATGTCTCGTTGAAAAAAATCAATGGGATAAATATAATACTAGGGTTACCGTTCAATAGAGAGAGGTTTATGTTGCTTTGCTCAAACACCGAACGTGTTCAAAGCCTCGCTTCATAAACTTCTATCTACTCAACGCTAACCTAGTATTCTCTATACAATTATGGCTCTCGTACACTGCACCATCTGTCAATAGTATACATTTATCTATTAAACTTCATGCTGATCTCAGTGATAAATTTAAACATAAACGTAGCCAAGCTCTCCGTATTTATTTAAACGCATACAACGCATTTACAACATTACTGGAGAGAAAACGCATTTAACGCATATAAAATGTTCATAATTGACCAAAACAGGTCAAACGTAAAATTAAGCAATATGCAGACGTATTACCATAAATGTCTTGAACACAAATATATATATAAAATCAGGAGTTAATTTAGTTGGACTGAAGTTAAATTAAACAAAACTATTCGATACGAAGTTAGTTGCACATAGACAATCAATCACAGATGTAGAGCAACTAGACTAAAAATAAAGTGTAGTAAACAGACGTTACGTTACCATATTTTTTAAACGCAAACAAGGATCAATATAGTTGTAGGAAACTGCAAAACACGCAGACACATAAACTTTAAAAAAAGCAATTGTCGATACGGCAGACATGCTCTCTCATTTCACTTTAGTTTTAAAATTGGCTCTGTGTGACGATGATCATGAAGATATGTGGAAATGTATATCACGCTTACAGTTATTTTATGGTTTAAATTAAAAAACGTTCTAAATCCATCAATATTATGGCTAAATAGTTCGTATTATACAATCTTCAAAACGCTGTCCGAGCCGGATCAGTTACAGCATTCAAGACCATAAGAACCTCTTTAACCTACTTTCGTTTCAACGAGAAGCGCTATGTCTCCTTACAGTGTTTGTGATGGGGCGTGTGGGAGGGGATGATTAGGGTCTAACGTTTGATGTTTTATGATGTCAGGATTATACAATAATAATGATAATCCTTCATTTATTTTCGATTTGTCGTAAGTAGCATAGAGTTTGTGTTATGGTAGTTGTATACTTACATCTTTTCATCGAGTATGGAATTGCATTGTAATTGATCTGCTGCAATCAAGGTTATTTGCCGGTGTGATTGATGTATTGGTTGGTATTTGGGATTTGTTGGTATTTGTTCTCACTCAGTCCCGAGACAGGTGTTCATTGTGGCTCAAACGGGTACCCAAAAATGAATCGGATTCGCTGATGAAAATAACCCGAGGATCATGAACACAATTTTTGCGAACGAACATGGGTCGATAAACTGTGAAAGGGAAGATTATCTATAGGCCGATTAATCAACTGGCGTAGACAATTTAATTGTCTTCGTAACTACTAAAAACGTAGGTCTCATCCCAAGTTGTGAGAATACACCAACCAAAAAGTGTAAATTTCTTTATTTCGGACATCTCAATTCGCTTTGGGCAACACGTAATTAAAAGCAGTTTTATTTTGTGTGTGTAAACTTATAACACTCCTTAACAGAACCGTCCTAAAATTCCTCTAGTGTTTTGTTTTATTTGAACCCACATACTCGACGGAAGATTGTGTTGACCTGTACAAGCCATAGTGCTCATGGGGTCTCAAGAAGAATACAACGGACGCCCCAACTTCAGAAGCAGTCCTGGTTCAATTAATTGCTCGATGTAGAGCATGAATTTAACAATTTAAAGAAAAAAAGGAATCTTCGGGCAGACATGTTGGCACTAACAAATACGCTCTTATGGACAATGTTGTATGCGGTTTCTAACGTTATATATAGAACATTTGTTTTTTCGTTCGTTAAGCTTCAGTGTGGCAACCTTTTTTCTCCAGGTCTGGTCACATATGACTACAGTATTGCTCGATTGGTCATTTTCGGCTTAGGTACTACGGAGGGATAGAAACAAAAAGCGGAAAGTAGCCATGTTACAGACGCTCTGCTATCTTAAGATGCTTGGTCGCCAGCTTCCGTATCGAGCAACAAGCCATAATAAACACTTGGACAATTAAGAAATTTGTGTTCGGACAACGGGGAAATACAGCAAAAAATTGCTTACATTTTTTTAAACGCTACGTGGACATAGACTTCTCAGAATATTTAGGTTCGGAACGACAGAGTAAAATTGTTGACTTTCAACTTGATCATTTCCTAGGTTGTGCATTGTGTCTGTGCATGTCATTTTCGCGTTTATTCTTGTCTTGGAAATTTGAGGTTGAAAACACTGTAGTAAATCAGCTGCAGCCATAGCCAGGTAAGCCATTTGCCCATTGGCAGTAGTACTAAAATAGCCATATATTTAGTCTAAAAAATGCAGTTATCAAAATGAGATGTTTACATAAGTCAAAATAAATTTCGGTACTTTAAATAACCTGGTTTTTAGTTGGGCCGGTTATAATCAGTACTGGATTAGCACCATAGAGGCCCTTAGGCAGTGACACTTTCGGGGCCCAAGACCCAGGCTCCTTGTTGGCCTGGTGCATACTAAAGCGTCAGTGCCCAGTCGGGTTCACTCGTTTAAATTAGCCTACCGGTGCCAAGGCTGGCAAGACATAAAATCTTACTATGCATTTAATCGTAAACATATCATGGATGAAAAATCATTGGATTTGTCAAGTCATAATATGAGGCTAAGTAAGTAAAATTTTTTATCCCATTTTCAACGCGACATTGACGGTATAACATCTTATGGAATATTCTAGCCTGTATTCAACCTTGTGGGATATACCTGTCGCGTGCACGGATTACTTTTTACTTTACCACTGAATGATTTTTCATAATTAATAAAGTCGAGAAAACTTAAGCTTCAAAATTATACGACCTTCAACCTTTATATCTAGTCATATGACATAATTTTTCGCCATCCGTATAATGAATCAGCTGATTGATGGCGTCATAAAATGACCAAAAATAGACGATTTATTATAAACGCGACTTATTTCACATGCACATGTACTGTATATCGACATGCGGTATTTGAATTGTCAATTGTCTATTAAAGATAGCAACTTGATATTTGGCATGCATGTGTATCTCATGGAGCTGAACATTTTGAGTGGTGAAAGGTGAAAGTCAAAGTCATCCTTCAAGGTCAAATTTCAAATATATGGCGTTTGTCCGTCCGAAAACATTAACATTGACCATAACTTTTTCAATAATGTAGATAAAGAACTTGATATTTGACATGCATGTGTATCTCATAAAGCTGCCCATTTTGAGTGGTGGAAGTTCAAGGTCAAGGTCATCCTTCAAAGTCAAAAGTAAAAAAATCAAAGCGCCGTTCTCATGAAGTTGCACATTTTAGTGGCGGAAGTTCAAGGTCAAGGTCATCCTTCAAGGTCAAAGGTAATTTTTTTTCAAAGCGGCGCAAAAGGGGGCATTGTGTTTCTGACGAACACAACTCTTGTTGTAAACTAAAATATTATTTTGTTTAATTGCACAAAATAACGATTTACGGTTTAAGTTGATAACTAAAAAATTTAAAATTCCCATTTCGTTTAACAGAATATAGTCACTATCTTATTGAACGCAAATAGTGCAATCTACCTTTTTAAGCGTCCAGGCCGTCTGGATCAGGAATATTTTTCAGCCGCTGTAAATTTGCGGAAAACAGAGGTCCATAATATTATAACTATTATAATAATAACTTTATTTCATGAAAAATTTACATTAAGAAATAATATATTTTGTACAATGTGGTCTTAAGTAACAAAACACAAGAATATATTTTGAAACATGCATACAAACATACAAGGGAAAACAGAAAATGAACTATACAGTTAAATGTTATTATAAATTCCTTATCAATTCCGACGACATCGACGACGACAAAGACGACAACGACGATGATAATGATGACGATGATGATTATGATAATACAAATATGCAAAATATGAGCCTATTTCAGACATTTGCAACAACGAACTGACAATATCCTGAAAGTCTCAAACCCTTATTTAGTACATGCCTAGCTGCCCAAACTGTCAAAGATTATTTTTCACAGTATTTGCAATGCACGTATACTCTTCAACATTTTAAAATGCAGGGGGGGGTTAGCTATAACCTGTTTGCGACCAAAACCGATACGTCTGTTACGACGACAAGAATTTAATCTGAGAAATGCTGGAACAAGTCATGTGTTTATCTTTATCAATCTCTTGCAAAACGGTTCCGTTGTTTGTGAGAGCAAGGAACGACAACTCTGCATGAATATTTTATATTGATGTGTATGCGAGAATTTGAATGTTTTGATTTGTAATATTCGCAGCAAGAACAGAAGTACGTCGAGAATCACGGAGCACATTAAGTTTTACAAATGGTGCTTGGGTGGAGAAGATACGGTTAACAACTATGGCTGGCCAATCAGAACACTGTCTTCAATATGAAAGGAGCTTGGCCATACTGATGTAAGTCATACCCTATGTGGGTTGATATTCAAGAGATGTTTGGATAATTGTTTAAACCAGGGACCTATACAAACAAAGGGATGCGCAACCTCGCGATATCCCGTTACAACACGCGAAATAAACAGGTGCGCGAGATTTGATAATCTCGATTGATTGGTCCCCGTTTAGCGATAATGCGGCTACACGATATCAATTGCGAGGGATTTGTCTTATAAAGCGGGTTACGTTTTTTCGGATTCAAATTATATTATGTTAAATAAACAAGTACCTATTCGTTCGATTGTTGCGTTTTTGATCTCAAATCAATCATTAATTAGTCTAATTATTAAGCAGTATGTCGAACGTGGATCCAATTATCGGACCCTTTGATGAACATTAATTGCCGGTTGTTTCGCCAGGGTTAAATTGCCGTTGTTTATCGCACGTAGGTGCATGTACAAAAGACCGGTCTTAATATAATTAAAATGTTACCATGTTTTGTTTAAAATAGTAACATAAACAAGAATTGTTAAGTGCAAACAGCTCATAATGTATAATTGTTCTTTTAACTTCCGACGCAACAAAGTTCCGCATGCCATTTTAATATTTAGAACCTGTGCAGCCAGACTAACCTTCATGTAGTTGAAGTAAAGCATATCGATTCATCGATTGCGAGCGATTTCGCTCATTTATGGTGATAGTTGTTTCGCAATATTCGACTTTTGTTGTTTAATAAACAAATACATATTTGTTCAATTTTGCCTTGCTTGTCTTGTAAATAAATAATTAGTAATATTAACACGCAGTATGCTACAGGGAACCCAATTACCGGATGCGTTGACGAGTACCAATACCATTTGTTTCTCGGGGTTTCAATTGCCTTGGTATATCGCACATATGTGCATGTAGCAAAAACCGGTGTTTTAATTAATTAAAAATGTAACTCTGCTGTGTGAAAAATATCAACATTATCAACGCCTGTCAATTGCTTGCAATTAAAATGTATAATTGTTCCTTATCATTCGAGACAGTGAAGGTTCGCATGTTATTAATATATTCTGTTGGACTCCTTTTGAACATGATATCCATAGTAGTACTGAAAGTCTTTTCGTGATTTCGTGTTCAAGTATTGAACAAAAATCAGCAGACTTTGAAGGAAAGGCAATTCTTAAAAGTCGTTTATGTTTTATTTCTCAGTATAAATCAGTAAATCACTGAAATATACACATTAGTACATGCATGATAGGTAATCTTGGTATTATTTAATTTTAAGAGTATGTGTAGCAATACATTCATGTTACTAAGTGTCATGAGCATTCAGTTAAAGAAAATATTTAAAAACTAAATAGCATGTGAAAAAAACAAATGTTTGAAAAGATTTTGCACAAGTTACTATTTGCAATGTGAAATAGAACTTAATAATAAGACTAACGATTTTCTATTTATTATTTCAACAACAAAAGACTGAGGTTCATCCTGACATGGTGATTCAGAAGATTTATTCAAAGCCTACATCAATACACAAAAAGCATTTAAATTAAATACCAAATTATATTGTTTAAACAAGTTTGATTTTTTTTTATATTTATAATGAGTTCTGGGAACACAATTTTGATTAACATGATCAAAATCTAACAGTCACGTTTGAGTTAAGCAGAGATATTCACTGCCGGAATGTGTTCATTTATGAAAAAATGCAACAGTTTAATTCAATCAATTTAATATTTATAAAACTAATTCAGATTGAATTTTCTTTGTCTTCGGCAAGTCTGAAGGTTTATGAAGATTGTTGTCTGCACTGCTTTATCTAGTAGAAATGAATATAATAACATCATCTTAGTGCAAGGATCAAATTACAGTTTTGAATCAGTATCAGTATCCTTGGTATAGCTGTGATCACCCATGTATGTCAGCACTATTTAAAGTCCACATTGTTTTTCAACCATTAACAGTTCTTAATGTGGTAATGACCTGGGTTTGTGCGCCTACGTTTCGCTGGCATCATGCCATTTTCCTTTACGGGGTCAAACTTTCCGTCTAAAGAGCAGGAGACCCTCTTTTGCTTCTTTTCAGCGCACTGTAAATATAAAACAATATGAATTACAAACATAAGTATGGCAATAGTATAAAAGTTAAGGCACAATGACAGCTCTTTAAACAACAGATATATATGCTCATTGAACCGTACACAATTATAGACAGGAAAAATTAACAACATGATTAATGTAGGGCTGGTATTGACTGATCTTTTCGAAAAAAGCTGCGACATATGTTGATCAAATTAATAGTGGTTATAAAGTAAAAAAATGACAAAAAATGTATTGGTTTTGAGCTAATACAAAATAAAAAATTTGTTAAAAAAATGCAAATTAAATTTGCACCACACATAGGATTAAAATGTAACGTTTGTAAAGATACCAAGATAATTAATATAGGGCTAGTATTGACTGAGCCTTTCCAAAAAAGCTGCGACATATGTTGAACAAATTGATAGTGGTTATAAATAAAACAATGACTAAAATTGTATTGTTTTTGAGCTTATACAAAATTATGATTTTTCAAATAATGCAAATGAAATTTGCACCTCACAATGGATTGAAATGTAATGTTTTTAAAGATACCCATGAGATTAATATACGGCTAGTATTGACTGAGCCTTTCGAAAAAAGCTGTGACATATTTGATCAATTTGATAGTGATTACAAAATAAAAAAATGACTACAATTGTATAATCTTTGAGCAAATACAAAATTATGCCTTTGCAAATAATGCAAATTAAAATTTGCACCACACAATGCATTGAAGTGTAATGTTTGTTAAGATACCAACATGATAAATATAGGGCTAGTATTGACTGAGCCTTTCGAAAAGAGCCACGACATATGTTGAGCAAACTGATAGTGGTAACAAATACATAAAATCACTAAAATTGTATTGTCTTTGTGCTCATTCAAAATCATGAATTTGTAAATAATGCAAATAAAATGTGCACCACACAATGCATTGAAATGTAACCTTTGTAAAGATACCTACAAGATAAATATAGGGATAGTAATGACTGAGCCTTTCGAAAAAAAAAGCTGCAACATATGTTGATTACACTGATAGTGATTACAAAATTAAAAAAAAATAACTAAAATTCTATAAAGTTTCAGCTTTTATAAAATAATAAATTTGCAAATAAAAGTTAATTAAGTTTTCATCACACACTGCATTGAAATGAAACGTTTGTAAAAATACCAACATGAAAAGCATAGAGCTTTTTTTGACCAAGCCTTTTGAAAAAAGCCACGACACGTTGATCGGATAATGGAAGTGTAAACAATCATACGCATGATTTGGTGAAACTACCCACCGATGTTTTTATTAGTAAATACAAAGCATAGTCGAATACAATTAAAATAATAAGATGTCTCACATTCAACAAACCTTTGCAATTAAAACTTCTTTGTTGGCAACACTTGGTTAATTTGTAATCTTAGTCTGACTTGATCGCTTTGTCACGGTCTCGGTCAAACAAAATGGCGGCTGTGAAAATTTGTCTAGTCGCGCGAAGTCTCGTTGGGTCGCAAAACTCGTTTCCGTTTTGCGTAACAACGCGTTAGCTTGTTCATCGGTTCATTGAAGTGTCACATCCCTTTGTTTGTATAGGTCCCTGTTTAAACCTATTAATTTAAGCTAAATTGCATCGAAAGAAAACGGCTTGTTTAACGCTTTTGAGTCCGCTTTCAGGGTAGAGTCGGTACTTGTTCCCTTGTGTCTAAACAGCGCTCAACAGTGGGGACCGAACACGTGATTTCCCTGTCGATAGGCGCACATTTTACACGCTACGCCACGGTGATCTTCATTTCTTTGCATAATGTACCAGTCCGCGGTTGTATACAGGTATCAGACTGTAAAACTTGTACAGCTAGTATAATGTTTACTATTTCGTACGCGGGAGAGATACTCCGATTAGGGTCATCAACCACTAAACGAATACAAATCGATCGACTTTGTGTTTGTCAATTTCGTTTGTCCAATAGTCTGAAGTAAATTGATTGGATTTTGTGATCACGTGCAATTATTAAAGTAAACAACTAAAATGTAGACAATTAGATGGTTATTTCACTTCTTGGTTACGAAATCTTAAATTAATATCAAGCACAAGTCATTTACTGGTTAACACATATTATTTGTGTCTATTTTGTCTACCGGTTTACTGCAACTCGCTTCTTTGTTACTAAGAATCTACACGTCAACTCATTGCTTCTTTACCAAATATCCATCGGTCTTTTACGACTCATTTAGTTGTTACCAAGTAATATACCGGTCCATTACAACCCAACTCAACTATTGTGTTTGTTCTTTTCAGAAACCTATCGATCTTCTCAAAATAGACATCGAAGGCGATGAATGGCATGCTATTCCTCAAATGATCGCATCGGGAGCGCTAGATGACGTCAAGCAAATCTCTATGGAAACGCATTTCCTTTCTGAGCGACCATCATCACCGAAAAACTGGGGCAGCATACCGCTTCCCGGCCATTTGCAGTTATCAGCCCTTAGACAGTTATACGATGCGGGATATAGAATTTTTATGCGGGAAAGGAACATGTGGTCTCACCAACAGTGGCCTTCGATTAGAGGATTTATTACAAATGTCAACGAAATTTCAGTGATAAGGCCGGTGACAAAATAGAAGAAAAGTCTGCTGCCATCTGTGGTATTTACATTGAATGTATTGTCGTGTATTGATTAGACTTGTTTATTTATGTTACTTTTTTGTTAAACATTTTATCTTGTAGTTTTTCAACATTTAAACCGCGTATTAAAAAATACGTTAATGCACATATGAAATTTTAGATAAAATACCTAACATATAAATTTAACTTCGGCTCAAATATGATCCACTCCGAATAACACGCTTAGCATCCACACTGATATTCATCGGCTAAAAGTGTTGAATATTTTGATAACGTTTTTCAGGCGTTCCTTCATAACGAACATAGTTCGTATTACCCTCATTAGTTTGGACTTAGGTAACATATTGCGGTATAAGGAATAACGGTATTTCATATTTAGGTATAACGTATACCGGTATAACATATTGAGGTATAAGGTATAAAGTTATGCTAGTTCACTTTGTAAGCTGAAATTTTGTGTTAGACATTACAAAAATACAAACATTTGTACGGGTGCGTTAAAATGTAATGATGTATTAATTCTTCATTATGTAGGAGCGTTTCATATAAGCTATAGGCTTGCTATGCAATACAGATTAAATAAATAGGTTTTAAAAAAAGTAAGAACAAACTTGCTTTTTTAGACATAAATCAGCTCATAAACTATGTGATGTACGCCTTATTAGCTTCGCTTTTTGTTACCGTAACGAACATGTACATTGACAATTTAATAGAATATTTTGTTGTTCTGTATTCAAGGAAGAAACGTCTGATATTCGTAAATATATGCCTTAATCTCAGTTTTGTAATCTGTTTGGGTATTATATTGTTGTATATTTTGAACATGAGGACTTTGCTTTCGAAAGGTACTATACTTTTAAACTTATATCGTGTCCGCCTTGCTAATGAGCAAGTATTTGTATCATTCGTCAAACTTCGTTTCACTAGAGGAGACAATTGAATTCCCATTCTTCGATTACGTGCTTAGGGATGGTTCGATTGTATACTTTACACAATGTTTTAATTAGATTATCTTAGCCCACGCCAAGGTAATTAAATGTTGTTTTTTATGTTATATGAAATCTGCTTTTGTATCTCTTTTAAAACAACTCATCGGGGAAGGGGGGGGGGTATAATTTCATGACAAACACGATGGCGATGTACATGTCGATACGGGTCTTTTTTCGCCGTTTTACACCCGTCATCACTTTTATAAACAAGAGGGCCATGATGGCCCTGAATCGCTCACCTGACTCATTAAGATCAGATGAAAACTATGACCTCTATTGTCTACACAATGTTTTTCTATGATTTGACCTAGTGACCTAGTTCCTGACTCTAGATGACCCAAATACAATCCCAATCCAGATTTCATCAAGATAATCATTCTGACCACAGTTCATAAATATTGGATGAAAACTGTGACCTCTATTGTCAACACAAGGTTTTTCTATTTATTTGACCTAGATTTTTACCCCAGATGACCCAAATACAATCCCACCCAGATTTCATCAAGAATTCTGACCAAATTTTATAAAGGTTGGATGAAAACTGTGATCTCTAATGTCTACACAAGGTTTTTCTATTATTTGACCTAGTGACCTAGTTTTTGACCCCAGATGACCCAAATAAAATCCCAACCCAGATTTCATCAAGATAAACATTCTGACCAAATTTCATAAAGATTGGATGAAAACTGTGACCTCTATTGTCTACAGAAGGTTGTTCTATTATTTGACCTAGTGACCATGTTTTTGACCCCAGATGACCCAAATACAATCCCAAACCGGATTTCATCAAGATAAACATTTTGACCAAATTTCATCAAGATTGGATGCAAACTGTGACCTCTACTGTCTACACAAACAAATTGTTGACGGACGGACGCACGGACACACGCAGGCACGCACAACGGACGCCGGACATCACACGATCACATAAGCTCACCGTGTCACTTCATGACAGGTGACCTAAAAATATGTGTCGGAGATAAACATGAACAGTTGTGGTTGAAATCCCATAGAAACAAGGGCTGTTTGTAAAACATGCATGCCCCCCTATATGGGCTATAAGTTTGTAGTAGCAGCCATTGTGTGAATACGTTTTTTGTCACTGTGAATGGTGGTGGTGGTGGTGGTGGTGGTGTAGTAGTAGTAATAGTAGTAGTAGTAGTAGTAGTAATAGTAGTTGTAGTAGTAGTAGTAGTAGTAGTAGTAGAAGTAGTAGTAGTAGTAGAAGTAGTAGTAGTAGTAGTAGTAGTAGTAGTAGTAGTAGTAGTAGTAGAAGTAGTAGTAGTAGTAGTAGTAGTAGTACTAGTAGTGGTAGTAGTCGTAGTAGTGGTAGTAGTAGTAGTAGTAGTAGTAGTAGTGGTAAAAGTAGTAGTAGAAGTAGTAATAGTAGACGTGGTGGTGGTTGGTGGTGGTGGTGGTGGTGGTGGTGGTGGTGGTGGTGGTGGTGGTGGTGGTGGTGGTGGTGGTGGTGATGGTGGTGGTAGTAGTACTAGTAGTACTAGTAGTAGTAGTAGAAGTAGTAGAAGTAGTAGTAGTAGTAGTAGTAGTAGTAGTAGTGGTAGTAGTAGTAGTAGTAGTAGTAGTAGTAGTAGTAGTAGTAGTAGTAGTAGTAGTAGTGGTAGTAGTAGTAGAAGAAGTAGTAGTAGTAGTAGTAGTAGAAGTAGTAGTAGTAGTAGTAGTAGTAGTAGAAGTAGTAGTAGTAGTAGTAGTAGTAGTAGTAGTAGTAGTAGCAGTAGCAGTAGCAGAAGCAGTAGCAGCATTACAAGACCAATACTTAAGAACGATCAAATGGGAAAAGGTAACCTAGCACTGGCAGTAAATATGGGGCTCATTTACAGGTCAGATTTGGAATCTCTGCTGTAAAATGAGATTTTGAATGAATTAAAGGGAGGCAAATCTGTAATAAAAAGAACATGCATAAACCATAGTTGTTTCCCTTGTTTGAACCATGCTAAATCCTTACAAGTTTGGAAAGGATTGGATGAATAATTTGGACTTTATTGCATAAACACCATTTTCTCAATTCAAGTGGAGGTAATTCTGTACTACATAGACCAATAATGCTCATTTTTTTGTAGGGTTCGTGTCCTCATTGATATAAAGACACTGTGCAAATTTGGAAAGGTTCGGACAAAAAATGTGGAAGATTTTTGAAAATTTTACAAAATAGGCAAAAACGAATAAACATGCAAAGTTCAACGAGCTCCTGCGGCCATGTTTTTTGACGAATCAAATTTCTTTGAACAACTTTTCAGGGGACCCTTCAAAGGTCATCCCTGTGAAATTTTTTGAAAATCTGATGAGCGGTTTCTGACAAGAAGATTTTTTAAGGTTTTTACCATATATGGTCATGGCGGCCATCTTGGTTATGTGATCAAATTTTTTTTAACAATTCTTTTGTCCCATGACCTAGGGGTGCTCCACATGAAATTTAGTTGAAATTGGCTCAATGGTTTAGTAGAAGAAGATGTTTACAAATTGTTTACAGACAGACAGACGGACGGACGGACGGACGGACGCCGGACGCTGAGTGATCACAATAGCTCACCCCGAGCTATCGCTCAGGTGAGCTAAAAACAACAAAAACGCTCACTTTCAAGCTATATCCGCAAGAGTCATATGTGTGTATTTCGTACTAATATTCGCTATATCTCGCCATCACTCGCTGCGAAATTTCTTAGCGGGATAACAAATTAACTGCTCCCGTTAAGAAAATTCGTAGCGAGTAAGTATGAGATATCGAGCGAGTATTAATACGAAATACACACTAATGACTTTCTTGCTGATATGGCTGGAAAGTGAATGGCATTTAAAACTATAATAAAATGTGTTTAATGTATGTATCATGTCAGCATCTATAATGTTTATATAGTTTGTAGTAATGTTAATAGTAAAGGCAATGAAATGTTTTATTTGATAAACTTATTTTACATGTTGACATGATTGATAAAGATACTCTATATGAATAACATTTCATATTTGATATTAAGCTGCAAACCGACAGAATTCAAATAATTGCTTGCACGATTATGATGATATTTGTTCATTGCTTATTTACACATTTTAAACGACGTTTTCTCTTCGCGACGCTTAATGTGAACACGCTTGCCGGAAGGAGGATGGCTAGGCGATTTGGCGGGCGGTTTTCCGCTCTCTAAATCGTACAGCTGACATCAAAATGTAAACACACTTTCTCGAAATAAATGTGAACATAAATGATGCCCATGTTCGATAATCATCCAATTCGCATATTAGCATTTCATGGATTGCTCGTTATTAATTTCACAAAAGTTAAAAAAACCACCGTCTCAGCTCTGTTCGATTACCAGGAAATTCGCACAAAGCGCTTCCATATAAAGCCCTTTATTTATACAAAAGGCGAAAATTCCCGTGTCCGCTCTCTTACTTTGATTTATGAGTAATGATCGACACTTCACCAAATGTTCAGCAATCTTTGTTGAGCTAAAATGGTGGCGACTTTCGATGAACAGCTCCATTGTGTTAGAGTTTATGTGTTATTGACATTTTTTATTCATAAAATGAAAAAAATGCCTTTTTAGCACTTTTCACCTCATCATAACCAAACTTTTCAGATATTGAGTCTACTTTTTGAGAAGGGCGTATATTTAGGTCAATGGTCCTGTTGTTTATTTGTTTTCTAGTCATTGATGTGGATTGATAATGCTTCTAAGAATTTATCTGTAAGAAAGGACTCGTGTATGGAGCTATCAAGCAATTAGGGCTGATAGTCCAAGACTGTTCGATCGCATGGCAACCAACAATAGTTGTTTTCACGTATGCACGTTCTTTCATACACACACACATATATATAATCTATATTTATATTATAGTATATATTTATATATAAAGCTCCCCAACGCTGAAATTTCGTATGCATGTATATATAAAATAAGTTATAGTATCAATACAATCTTTTGCGTTCAATTCTAAAAATTACAACCATTTCAATAAGTAGCGTCGTTCCTAAAATATGCATAATTTCAGCCTTATATTTATAGCAAATACACTTGTGTATTAAGGCATTACAATGCATTTATCAAATAATCAACCCAATGTTATTTTATTTTTATATAAGCCGTGTTTAAATGTGGAAGACAGAGTACATTACAGCATTTCATATTACAATCCTGGTTTCTTCTCTTGTTCACTATATTATATTTTGATTATTTACAATGTATCTTTAAAGTAACGTTACGGTTTTCGCTTGTTCATGTTGTTGTTTAGTGGAATAGAGTTGAATAACACTGTTGTGATATAGTCAAATCCTGAAAACATGCACGAACAAACCCGAAAATGGAAACGGGAATCAATTCAAGCGCGTATGTTTTGCTAACATAGTTCGCGAGTATCAGGTTTATATTGTAGGGCTATATATTGTGTAAATAATTTACTATAGTTATGCGGTTGGTGTCTTCCAGACATTAAATTTCTATTTTGAAAGTTGCGTTGGACCAACGTGTGCCTTGTAAAGATACATGTAATTGTTTAAATATAAATTACTATGTAGAGGTAAGCGGATGTTTATGCATATTATAAAACAAACCCTTTGTAAATAATATGTTTTGAAAACCGAAAGTCGTATGAATATTGATTTAGTTTTACTTGTTTTATAGTACAACTGTTTAACTTGTTCTGTAAATAAAATGAAGGGAATTGTTGCTTTATTTTGTATGAAACATGTTCAATGCATCACCGATATACAGCAATAACGATAGTCCAGACAATTCGACACAGTTGGTTGATTCTGAACTACATTATCTCATTTGTACTTTATGAAAAGTATTTAGAATTTGTGTCAACAAAAGAATAAATATATCATATAAGTGAGGCAGTTCGTCGTCGACATCGATATTTATAGATAAATTACAACTTGAAATAAGCGCCTTTTGAATGTTTACAAATAAGAGTATCTCATTGTGGTCAGGTAAATAACTCAATAAATAAACACTTTCAAAAAAACATAATTACATACGTAGCTGCTTGCGATCTTAAGCAGTGACTTGAATCCAACAATATTGATGGTGAAATAAAACGAAAAAAAGAGAGAGAATATTTTAAACACATAAACAACATACTAGCAACATACCAAGTAGACATTATTTTTAAAGCAGTTCGTAGTTTCTAAGCATTTTAACATGCGCAAAAGCTACGATAGGTCAAAATCTTGTTTAGGAAATCAACTGCGCATTGCTAAAGATATTTTATGATAAGCACAATTCATGCTTTATATATATCGTGCTAAATTTATGTTTAACTTAACCTACCGCTATGTTATGCTTAACATAGTAATGCCATCAAGAGATACGAATATTTTAGTTTGTTATACCAAACATATTAATATTTGATCAAGTCTTCTTTTCCTCGACTTCTTTTAATTTGAAATAAGTGAAGGGCTCCTCTTGAGCATCGACGCAATGTGGCAATACAATGTTTCCCACATTAAATATAATTGCAGGCGTTGTTTGAATAGAAAAATGCATTTCATTAAATAAAAAAGTTTTGTCAAACTTATATGTGCCTGTATATTTCCAGGGTGACAGCTTCAGAGTAGATTGTCACTATAACACCGTTGGAAAAACACAGCCAGTTTTGGTAACAAACACAGAATAGTATCTTACTTTTCTTGATAAGTTCTCTTGGATGTCATGATGTTTTCCGGCCAAAATACAACGATTATGTTGATGCGTATAAATTAAACAACCAGCGAGTCGTTTTACAATGGCAAGGTAACATTTCTGTAGAAATTTCGATTAACAAAATTAATTTTCTAAAAAACCCTACTTTAAATAACGCGTTTTTATGACAGGGTTGTCTGACAACTAAAGAAGAGATGTGCATGTCGTTTACTTACTACTTCCCGAGAACACCATTGGCAAACTGCATGTCGTTGCCGAACTATGGTATATACGGTGTCGATGCGGCATCGAAGGTACCTATTTCTGTTTTAAAAGGACCTTTACCGACGCATTTGGAGTAAATAATATAAGCCGCGTTCTGAGAAAACTGGGCTTTATGCATGTGCGTAAAGTGTCGTCCTAGATTAGCCTGTGTAGTCCGCACAGGTTAATCGGGACGACACTTTCCGCTTTTATGGTATTTTTAGTTTCAAGGAAGTGCCTCCTTACCGAAAATCAAAATTAAGCGGAAAGTGTCGCACATGCATTAAACCCAGTTTTCTCAGAAAAAGGCTCAATAAGTGAAAACAACATGATCATATACATAAAAATAAGATAGATGAAATAAATATACATTAAATGACCTTCAACGACAGTTTACATATGATATTTATAGATATGTGACCGTTCAATACTTAAAAGTGCTTAACATTTAACTTGCCATTAAGTTAACGTTCATAAATAGAAAAAGCCGAACAAAAGAGTTATTTGGAAATATAGTATTAGTATGTGTTGCATTATGAGACAAAATTGTCGGATTCCAAGCAAATTCCGAATCATTGTCACTTTTTTCCCCACCAACCATTTAGACCTGGCAGATGATTCTGAATGCGGACTGGACGAACAAGACCGTGTTAGACTGGTCCTATCAGCAGCAAAGCACCGGGCCCAGATTTGCATGGTGCGCTGGAGACGGTTTGAAGGTTACCGGTCTATTTAGAATGTTATCCCAATTTCTGTTAAGTGATATAGTAGGCGTTCAACGCAGTTTTTCTTTTCTTTCACGAGTAGGAACCAATTTTAATATGTGTGCTCTTTTTTAGCAACGTTGATTGTTTCGTCCTATATATCTTGCAATATGGCTTAGTAATGTTTAGCGATAAAGCTGACTATTGGCTCATCTTAAGCGAACCCACGCAATCCAATATATTTAATAAGTACACGAATTGTAATTGAAGTAGAAGAATGACTTTCAATAAAGTAAGCCGGTTTATTCGGAGGTGATTTGTCATATAAATAGTATACTATTTTGCACTCACATATAACGTTGATATCACTTCAGTTTCGTATATAAACTAATTACGTGAGTTCATTTGTTCTAGGTTCCTAACGACTTTAACTACCGGTTTACTGGCAATCTACCACCGCATGAATACGTTGAGCCCAGCAAGTGCCCGTAACGAATCATTGATTCTGATTGGACAATCGCTAATCACGTGTTGGTAACAAACCACCGATTCAGATTTAAGGACATATGCTGCAGTTTTAAATAAATGTTGGTTACACCTGGAATTCGATTAAAAAAATGCATGAACCATATGTGGATAGAAAAATAACAAAATACAAATCATAAGTCATCACTGATGTAAATTGTTTATTCGCGATTGAACAACAAGCATGGTAACAATTCACAAATAAGTTACTAAAAGTAAAAATTGAGTAAAACAATGAGAAAACTGTTGAACCCAACCTCTCAATATTCTCAATATATATAATGCTGATTTACTTTGACATCCACTTTTTAATGTTTTTACATTAAATTTTAAACAAAAATAAAAGCACCATAATTCATCGTTTGAAAATTAATAAAGTTCATATAAGTCATTTTTATATTAACATGACTTTCCATACCTAGATTTTGCCAACATTTACCCAAATGTTTAATGAGTTTTAACTTAATATAAAAAATAGGTCACGAGGGTCGCTTTTTCACAAAATACAATTAACAAAACAACACCAGTGGAAACCACGTACATGGTACAGGTCAAACACATATTAGTGCATGCATTTTGTATGCAAGTGCAAACGTATATTAAAGCATGTCAATACAGATTCCAACTAAAAACAAGATGTACACAAAACATTTTAAGGCATATCGTCGGTATTAATTGTAATTTTTGGCATGACTTGACCAATTTATTTATTATGTCAATGCAGCAGAATATTTTAATTTAATTGAACACACATATAATGTGTAGCGAAATCAGTTAAAGTAGGTTAAAAGCAAGTAAAACCAAGATGTATACAATACAAACAAAGGGACATTTAAACGGTATCAATTATAATTTTGAAATGACAAACTTTGTGCAGCTTGATCAAGACAAATACGTTTATTCGGCACCACAAACAAAATAAACTTTAATAGAAAAGAAAAGGGCATTTATATAGTATTATTTTGTAATTCTTGACATGACTTGACAAATGTATTGCTGTTTGCATAGGCAAGTGTAGATTTTAATATAATGAACATGCAAATAATTAATCATGTGTATTCGAGATCATCACAAGTATATTTAAAGTATAAATTGTGATTCTTGATATGCCTGTTCCAGTTTACGGTTTCTAACGTTATATATAGAACATTTGTTTTTTCGTTCGTTAAGCTTCAGTGTGGCAACCTTTTTTCTCCAGGTCTGGTCACATATGACTACAGTATTGCTCGATTGGTCATTTTCGGCTTAGGTACTACGGAGGGATAGAAACAAAAAGCGGAAAGTAGCCATGTTACAGACGCTCTGCTATCTTAAGATGCTTGGTCGCCAGCTTCCGTATCGAGCAACAAGCCATAATAAACACTTGGACAATTAAGAAATTTGTGTTCGGACAACGGGGAAATACAGCAAAAAATTGCTTACATTTTTTTAAACGCTACGTGGACATAGACTTCTCAGAATATTTAGGTTCGGAACGACAGAGTAAAATTGTTGACTTTCAACTTGATCATTTCCTAGGTTGTGCATTGTGTCTGTGCATGTCATTTTCGCGTTTATTCTTGTCTTGGAAATTTGAGGTTGAAAACACTGTAGTAAATCAGCTGCAGCCATAGCCAGGTAAGCCATTTGCCCATTGGCAGTAGTACTAAAATAGCCATATATTTAGTCTAAAAAATGCAGTTATCAAAATGAGATGTTTACATAAGTCAAAATAAATTTCGGTACTTTAAATAACCTGGTTTTTAGTTGGGCCGGTTATAATCAGTACTGGATTAGCACCATAGAGGCCCTTAGGCAGTGACACTTTCGGGGCCCAAGACCCAGGCTCCTTGTTGGCCTGGTGCATACTAAAGCGTCAGTGCCCAGTCGGGTTCACTCGTTTAAATTAGCCTACCGGTGCCAAGGCTGGCAAGACATAAAATCTTACTATGCATTTAATCGTAAACATATCATGGATGAAAAATCATTGGATTTGTCAAGTCATAATATGAGGCTAAGTAAGTAAAATTTTTTATCCCATTTTCAACGCGACATTGACGGTATAACATCTTATGGAATATTCTAGCCTGTATTCAACCTTGTGGGATATACCTGTCGCGTGCACGGATTACTTTTTACTTTACCACTGAATGATTTTTCATAATTAATAAAGTCGAGAAAACTTAAGCTTCAAAATTATACGACCTTCAACCTTTATATCTAGTCATATGACATAATTTTTCGCCATCCGTATAATGAATCAGCTGATTGATGGCGTCATAAAATGACCAAAAATAGACGATTTATTATAAACGCGACTTATTTCACATGCACATGTACTGTATATCGACATGCGGTATTTGAATTGTCAATTGTCTATTAAAGATAGCAACTTGATATTTGGCATGCATGTGTATCTCATGGAGCTGAACATTTTGAGTGGTGAAAGGTGAAAGTCAAAGTCATCCTTCAAGGTCAAATTTCAAATATATGGCGTTTGTCCGTCCGAAAACATTAACATTGACCATAACTTTTTCAATAATGTAGATAAAGAACTTGATATTTGACATGCATGTGTATCTCATAAAGCTGCCCATTTTGAGTGGTGGAAGTTCAAGGTCAAGGTCATCCTTCAAAGTCAAAAGTAAAAAAATCAAAGCGCCGTTCTCATGAAGTTGCACATTTTAGTGGCGGAAGTTCAAGGTCAAGGTCATCCTTCAAGGTCAAAGGTAATTTTTTTTCAAAGCGGCGCAAAAGGGGGCATTGTGTTTCTGACGAACACAACTCTTGTTGTAAACTAAAATATTATTTTGTTTAATTGCACAAAATAACGATTTACGGTTTAAGTTGATAACTAAAAAATTTAAAATTCCCATTTCGTTTAACAGAATATAGTCACTATCTTATTGAACGCAAATAGTGCAATCTACCTTTTTAAGCGTCCAGGCCGTCTGGATCAGGAATATTTTTCAGCCGCTGTAAATTTGCGGAAAACAGAGGTCCATAATATTATAACTATTATAATAATAACTTTATTTCATGAAAAATTTACATTAAGAAATAATATATTTTGTACAATGTGGTCTTAAGTAACAAAACACAAGAATATATTTTGAAACATGCATACAAACATACAAGGGAAAACAGAAAATGAACTATACAGTTAAATGTTATTATAAATTCCTTATCAATTCCGACGACATCGACGACGACAAAGACGACAACGACGATGATAATGATGACGATGATGATTATGATAATACAAAATATGCAAAATATGATACAAAAATCAAAATAAATCACATCAGATACATCTCAACAAAGTATTAACATAGAAAAATAAAAATAAATGAACATACATATATATCAATGATTTGTTAGTAGGTATTCTTTAAATTTTATTTTGAATGTAGTATTCGAAGACACTTGTCGGATGCTTATTGGAATTGAATTCCATATGGTTCGTGACCGAAACGAAAACGCTTGTTTTCCATAATTTGTTTTAAACGGAAAATATGATTTATCAGTGTGTGTGATAGACCTAAGTGCGTACATATTGTAATTTGAGATATGAATAACATTATTGAAATAAGAGGGCATTGCGCCTATTACAAACTTATGAACAATAGATCCAATAAGGAAAGTACATCTGTTATTGAATGTCAACCAACCAAGTCCTTTGAATAAGGGAGCTGAAGGAGTTGAATATGGTTTATTCATTATTATTTTAGCAGCTCGTTTTTGTATCGAATGTATGTTACGTAAGTGTGAATGCGGTGCTGAACACAATAATGCGCAACAATAATCCATAGTCGTTAATTTGTATGAGTTGTAAAATAGTTTGATAAAATCTATGTTATAGTTTGCGTTCTACCCCAAATATTTCCAATGTCCCTTGACATATTGCTTTCATATTTTGCATACTTCTTCACCAACATTACCTCTAACCTATAAACAAGAGCAGACAACTATATCAAGCTTTTGTACTAATTATGGCCCTTTTTGCACTTAGAATATGCATATTATTGATAAATCTATTTTAAAATTTGCGTACCACCCCAAATATGTTCAATGTCCCTTGACATATTGCTTTTATATTTTGCATACTTCTAAACCAACATGACCCCAAACTATAAACAAGAGCCGACAACTGTATCAAGCATGTTGTAACAATTATGGCCCTTTTTTCACTTAGATTTTCTATGTTAAAGTGTGCGTACAACCTCAACTATTTTCTATATCCTTTGGCATATTGCTTCTATATTTTCCATACCTCTTTACCAACATGACCCCAATCAAAAAACAAGAGCAGACAACTCTATCTAGCATTTTGTAAGAATTATGGCCCTTTTTCCATTTACAATAAGCATATTACTTTAGTTACATTGACATAACTTCTTTATTTATGATCAGATTTTAATAATACTTTCCCAAAACAACACTTACCTGAATACCACAATAGATTCCACCCAAACAATACCCCACGCCCCAACCCAGAATACCTGTCCATCCCCCCCCCCGCTTCCCCCCAAAAATTATTTTTTTTCTTTTTGAAAGATCATCTAATAAATGACCACACCCCACATTATACCCCCCTCTCACCCCCCTACCCTCCCCCCCAATTGTTTTTTATTTTTTTATTTTTGAAAGATCGTCTAATCAATTATTGAATATGAACAATTTCCCCATGATGGCTTACGTTGTACTGTCAAGCACTTGAATAGTCGAGCGCGCTGTCCTATGACAGCTCTTGTTTTGTTTCATAGTTAATAAAATAGTTAATTCGTTTTAATAAGGCCAGTTTAAAGTTAAGTTTACGACATACACTGCTTATGTGAGATTGCCATGTAAGATGCTCATCAATCGTAACTCCAAGTTAGGTCCATCATGTTGCTCTAAAATAAATGTAATAAAGGTATAAATTCAGTGCAACAGATAAAATGTCTTGACAATTAGTGTTCACTACAAGCGTGTTGTAAGAAATATTTTTTTTCCTTAAAACGTTTTGTCAATTAGTTTTAAATAATTGTATAAACGCTATAAATATATATGTATTTCTGGATTATATAAGCGTTTTATGTTACAGATTGATAATTCTCAGGACTTCTTATTTCAATTAATAAAATTGTTATGTAAATGGTTGTTCTTTACTATTTATAAATTGTCTATTGGCAAATGGATATGGATAATATATTTTGTTTCAAATGCACATTTCCTAACACCCTCCTTCAAAAACAAGCAGTTGAAGTTCATTTTTATGCCCCCGGATCGAATGATCGGGGGTATATTGTTTTTGGCTTGTCTGTCTTTCATTGTATGTGTCTGTCTGTCATTGTATGTGTCTGTCACAAACTTTAACATTGGTTAAAATTTTCAAATAAAGTTTGCAATATTGAAGATAGCAACTTGATATTTGGCATGTATGTGTATCTCATGGAGCTGCAAATTTTGAGTGGTGAATGGTCTAGGTCAAGATCATCATTAAAGGCGAAAGGTCAAATATATGTCTTCAATGCGGTGCAGAAAGGGGCATTATGTTTCTTACAAACACATCTCTTGTTCATTTTTCAAACTCGGAATCGCCGCGGCGTTTCTATTCGAATATATAAGAAGTAGGAATATGTCACCACGTGCGGTATTAAATCTGATAGTAACTCTTCACAACGTTTTTTCCCGACGTTTGATGTCGCATAACGAATTGTAAAACATTGGGCACCACTTCGTTAATAGAAAAGCGCGTCTGCGTTAAGCAGCCGACATTTCCATTACCTTTTGCAACGGAAGTAAATTGTTATATAGATACCGTCCCGAAAGGGTGTCTATTTAGCCATAATACAAATATTATGGCCGCTGTAAAGATCACAATAAACTAATTCCAATCGAGCGTGGTATGGAAAAAACGGTACAACTTACACTCCCAAGAATCGATTGCAAATTGTTTTTTCATAATCGTTTTCCTGTCAAATTTAGATCGTAAACACTATAAAATGATTAGTATCTGTTGCCCCGTATATTTATCTGGCTTGTGAGCCTATTTCAGACATTTGCAACAACGAACTGACAATATCCTGAAAGTCTCAAACCCTTATTTAGTACATGCCTAGCTGCCCAAACTGTCAAAGATTATTTTTCACAGTATTTGCAATGCACGTATACTCTTCAACATTTTAAAATGCAGGGGGGGGGCTAGCTATAACCTGTTTGCGACCAAAACCGATACGTCTGTTACGACGACAAGAATTTAATCTGAGAAATGCTGGAACAAGTCATGTGTTTATCTTTATCAATCTCTTGCAAAACGGTTCCGTTGTTTGTGAGAGCAAGGAACGACAACTCTGCATGAATATTTTATATTGATGTGTATGCGAGAATTTGAATGTTTTGATTTGTAATATTCGCAGCAAGAACAGAAGTACGTCGAGAATCACGGAGCACATTAAGTTTTACAAATGGTGCTTGGGTGGAGAAGATACGGTTAACAACTATGGCTGGCCAATCAGAACACTGTCTTCAATATGAAAGGAGCTTGGCCATACTGATGTAAGTCATACCCTATGTGGGTTGATATTCAAGAGATGTTTGGATAATTGTTTAAACCAGGGACCTATACAAACAAAGGGATGCGCAACCTCGCGATATCCCGTTACAACACGCGAAATAAACAGGTGCGCGAGATTTGATAATCTCGATTGATTGGTCCCCGTTTAGCGATAATGCGGCTACACGATATCAATTGCGAGGGATTTGTCTTATAAAGCGGGTTACGTTTTTTCGGATTCAAATTATATTATGTTAAATAAACAAGTACCTATTCGTTCGATTGTTGCGTTTTTGATCTCAAAATCAATCATTAATTAGTCTAATTATTAAGCAGTATGTCGAACGTGGATCCAATTATCGGACCCTTTGATGAACATTAATTGCCGGTTGTTTCGCCAGGGTTAAATTGCCGTTGTTTATCGCACGTAGGTGCATGTACAAAAGACCGGTCTTAATATAATTAAAATGTTACCATGTTTTGTTTAAAATAGTAACATAAACAAGAATTGTTAAGTGCAAACAGCTCATAATGTATAATTGTTCTTTTAACTTCCGACGCAACAAAGTTCCGCATGCCATTTTAATATTTAGAACCTGTGCAGCCAGACTAACCTTCATGTAGTTGAAGTAAAGCATATCGATTCATTCGATTGCGAGCGATTTCGCTCATTTATGGTGATAGTTGTTTCGCAATATTCGACTTTTGTTGTTTAATAAACAAATACATATTTGTTCAATTTTGCCTTGCTTGTCTTGTAAATAAATAATTAGTAATATTAACACGCAGTATGCTACAGGGAACCCAATTACCGGATGCGTTGACGAGTACCAATACCATTTGTTTCTCGGGGTTTCAATTGCCTTGGTATATCGCACATATGTGCATGTAGCAAAAACCGGTGTTTTAATTAATTAAAAATGTAACTCTGCTGTGTGAAAAATATCAACATTATCAACGCCTGTCAATTGCTTGCAATTAAAATGTATAATTGTTCCTTATCATTCGAGACAGTGAAGGTTCGCATGTTATTAATATATTCTGTTGGACTCCTTTTGAACATGATATCCATAGTAGTACTGAAAGTCTTTTCGTGATTTCGTGTTCAAGTATTGAACAAAAATCAGCAGACTTTGAAGGAAAGGCAATTCTTAAAAGTCGTTTATGTTTTATTTCTCAGTATAAATCAGTAAATCACTGAAATATACACATTAGTACATGCATGATAGGTAATCTTGGTATTATTTAATTTTAAGAGTATGTGTAGCAATACATTCATGTTACTAAGTGTCATGAGCATTCAGTTAAAGAAAATATTTTAAAAACTAAATAGCATGTGAAAAAAACAAATGTTTGAAAAGATTTTGCACAAGTTACTATTTGCAATGTGAAATAGAACTTAATAATAAGACTAACGATTTTCTATTTATTATTTCAACAACAAAAGACTGAGGTTCATCCTGACATGGTGATTCAGAAGATTTATTCAAAGCCTACATCAATACACAAAAAGCATTTAAATTAAATACCAAATTATATTGTTTAAACAAGTTTGATTTTTTTTTATATTTATAATGAGTTCTGGGAACACAATTTTGATTAACATGATCAAAAATCTAACAGTCACGTTTGAGTTAAGCAGAGATATTCACTGCCGGAATGTGTTCATTTATGAAAAAATGCAACAGTTTAATTCAATCAATTTAATATTTATAAAACTAATTCAGATTGAATTTTCTTTTGTCTTCGGCAAGTCTGAAGGTTTATGAAGATTGTTGTCTGCACTGCTTTATCTAGTAGAAATGAATATAATAACATCATCTTAGTGCAAGGATCAAATTACAGTTTTGAATCAGTATCAGTATCCTTGGTATAGCTGTGATCACCCATGTATGTCAGCACTATTTAAAGTCCACATTGTTTTTCAACCATTAACAGTTCTTAATGTGGTAATGACCTGGGTTTGTGCGCCTACGTTTCGCTGGCATCATGCCATTTTCCTTTACGGGGTCAAACTTTCCGTCTAAAGAGCAGGAGACCCTCTTTTGCTTCTTTTCAGCGCACTGTAAATATAAAACAATATGAATTACAAACATAAGTATGGCAATAGTATAAAAGTTAAGGCACAATGACAGCTCTTTAAACAACAGATATATATGCTCATTGAACCGTACACAATTATAGACAGGAAAAATTAACAACATGATTAATGTAGGGCTGGTATTGACTGATCTTTTCGAAAAAAGCTGCGACATATGTTGATCAAATTAATAGTGGTTATAAAGTAAAAAAATGACAAAAAATGTATTGGTTTTGAGCTAATACAAAATAAAAAATTTGTTAAAAAAATGCAAATTAAATTTGCACCACACATAGGATTAAAATGTAACGTTTGTAAAGATACCAAGATAATTAATATAGGGCTAGTATTGACTGAGCCTTTCCAAAAAAGCTGCGACATATGTTGAACAAATTGATAGTGGTTATAAAATAAAACAATGACTAAAATTGTATTGTTTTTGAGCTTATACAAAATTATGATTTTTCAAATAATGCAAATGAAATTTGCACCTCACAATGGATTGAAATGTAATGTTTTTAAAGATACCCATGAGATTAATATACGGCTAGTATTGACTGAGCCTTTCGAAAAAAGCTGTGACATATTTGATCAATTTGATAGTGATTACAAAATAAAAAAATGACTACAATTGTATAATCTTTGAGCAAATACAAAATTATGCCTTTGCAAATAATGCAAATTAAATTTGCACCACACAATGCATTGAAGTGTAATGTTTGTTAAGATACCAACATGATAAATATAGGGCTAGTATTGACTGAGCCTTTCGAAAAGAGCCACGACATATGTTGAGCAAACTGATAGTGGTAACAAATACATAAAATCACTAAAATTGTATTGTCTTTGTGCTCATTCAAAATCATGAATTTGTAAATAATGCAAATAAAATGTGCACCACACAATGCATTGAAATGTAACCTTTGTAAAGATACCTACAAGATAAATATAGGGATAGTAATGACTGAGCCTTTCGAAAAAAAAGCTGCAACATATGTTGATTACACTGATAGTGATTACAAAATTAAAAAAAAATAACTAAAATTCTATAAAGTTTCAGCTTTTATAAAATAATAAATTTGCAAATAAAAGTTAATTAAGTTTTCATCACACACTGCATTGAAATGAAACGTTTGTAAAAATACCAACATGAAAAGCATAGAGCTTTTTTTGACCAAGCCTTTTGAAAAAAGCCACGACACGTTGATCGGATAATGGAAGTGTAAACAATCATACGCATGATTTGGTGAAACTACCCACCGATGTTTTTATTAGTAAATACAAAGCATAGTCGAATACAATTAAAATAATAAGATGTCTCACATTCAACAAACCTTTGCAATTAAAACTTCTTTGTTGGCAACACTTGGTTAATTTGTAATCTTAGTCTGACTTGATCGCTTTGTCACGGTCTCGGTCAAACAAAATGGCGGCTGTGAAAATTTGTCTAGTCGCGCGAAGTCTCGTTGGGTCGCAAAACTCGTTTCCGTTTTGCGTAACAACGCGTTAGCTTGTTCATCGGTTCATTGAAGTGTCACATCCCTTTGTTTGTATAGGTCCCTGTTTAAACCTATTAATTTAAGCTAAATTGCATCGAAAGAAAACGGCTTGTTTTAACGCTTTTGAGTCCGCTTTCAGGGTAGAGTCGGTACTTGTTCCCTTGTGTCTAAACAGCGCTCAACAGTGGGGACCGAACACGTGATTTCCCTGTCGATAGGCGCACATTTTACACGCTACGCCACGGTGATCTTCATTTCTTTGCATAATGTACCAGTCCGCGGTTGTATACAGGTATCAGACTGTAAAACTTGTACAGCTAGTATAATGTTTACTATTTCGTACGCGGGAGAGATACTCCGATTAGGGTCATCAACCACTAAACGAATACAAATCGATCGACTTTGTGTTTGTCAATTTCGTTTGTCCAATAGTCTGAAGTAAATTGATTGGATTTTGTGATCACGTGCAATTATTAAAGTAAACAACTAAAATGTAGACAATTAGATGGTTATTTCACTTCTTGGTTACGAAATCTTAAATTAATATCAAGCACAAGTCATTTACTGGTTAACACATATTATTTGTGTCTATTTTGTCTACCGGTTTACTGCAACTCGCTTCTTTGTTACTAAGAATCTACACGTCAACTCATTGCTTCTTTACCAAATATCCATCGGTCTTTTACGACTCATTTAGTTGTTACCAAGTAATATACCGGTCCATTACAACCCAACTCAACTATTGTGTTTGTTCTTTTCAGAAACCTATCGATCTTCTCAAAATAGACATCGAAGGCGATGAATGGCATGCTATTCCTCAAATGATCGCATCGGGAGCGCTAGATGACGTCAAGCAAATCTCTATGGAAACGCATTTCCTTTCTGAGCGACCATCATCACCGAAAAACTGGGGCAGCATACCGCTTCCCGGCCATTTGCAGTTATCAGCCCTTAGACAGTTATACGATGCGGGATATAGAATTTTTATGCGGGAAAGGAACATGTGGTCTCACCAACAGTGGCCTTCGATTAGAGGATTTATTACAAATGTCAACGAAATTTCAGTGATAAGGCCGGTGACAAAATAGAAGAAAAGTCTGCTGCCATCTGTGGTATTTACATTGAATGTATTGTCGTGTATTGATTAGACTTGTTTATTTATGTTACTTTTTTGTTAAACATTTTATCTTGTAGTTTTTCAACATTTAAACCGCGTATTAAAAAATACGTTAATGCACATATGAAATTTTAGATAAAATACCTAACATATAAATTTAACTTCGGCTCAAATATGATCCACTCCGAATAACACGCTTAGCATCCACACTGATATTCATCGGCTAAAAGTGTTGAATATTTTGATAACGTTTTTCAGGCGTTCCTTCATAACGAACATAGTTCGTATTACCCTCATTAGTTTGGACTTAGGTAACATATTGCGGTATAAGGAATAACGGTATTTCATATTTAGGTATAACGTATACCGGTATAACATATTGAGGTATAAGGTATAAAGTTATGCTAGTTCACTTTGTAAGCTGAAATTTTGTGTTAGACATTACAAAAATACAAACATTTGTACGGGTGCGTTAAAATGTAATGATGTATTAATTCTTCATTATGTAGGAGCGTTTCATATAAGCTATAGGCTTGCTATGCAATACAGATTAAATAAATAGGTTTTAAAAAAAGTAAGAACAAACTTGCTTTTTTAGACATAAATCAGCTCATAAACTATGTGATGTACGCCTTATTAGCTTCGCTTTTTGTTACCGTAACGAACATGTACATTGACAATTTAATAGAATATTTTGTTGTTCTGTATTCAAGGAAGAAACGTCTGATATTCGTAAATATATGCCTTAATCTCAGTTTTGTAATCTGTTTGGGTATTATATTGTTGTATATTTTGAACATGAGGACTTTGCTTTCGAAAGGTACTATACTTTTAAACTTATATCGTGTCCGCCTTGCTAATGAGCAAGTATTTGTATCATTCGTCAAACTTCGTTTCACTAGAGGAGACAATTGAATTCCCATTCTTCGATTACGTGCTTAGGGATGGTTCGATTGTATACTTTACACAATGTTTTAATTAGATTATCTTAGCCCACGCCAAGGTAATTAAATGTTGTTTTTTATGTTATATGAAATCTGCTTTTGTATCTCTTTTAAAACAACTCATCGGGGAAGGGGGGGGGGGGTATAATTTCATGACAAACACGATGGCGATGTACATGTCGATACGGGTCTTTTTTCGCCGTTTTACACCCGTCATCACTTTTATAAACAAGAGGGCCATGATGGCCCTGAATCGCTCACCTGACTCATTAAGATCAGATGAAAACTATGACCTCTATTGTCTACACAATGTTTTTCTATGATTTGACCTAGTGACCTAGTTCCTGACTCTAGATGACCCAAATACAATCCCAATCCAGATTTCATCAAGATAATCATTCTGACCACAGTTCATAAATATTGGATGAAAACTGTGACCTCTATTGTCAACACAAGGTTTTTCTATTTATTTGACCTAGATTTTTACCCCAGATGACCCAAATACAATCCCACCCAGATTTCATCAAGAATTCTGACCAAATTTTATAAAGGTTGGATGAAAACTGTGATCTCTAATGTCTACACAAGGTTTTTCTATTATTTGACCTAGTGACCTAGTTTTTGACCCCAGATGACCCAAATAAAATCCCAACCCAGATTTCATCAAGATAAACATTCTGACCAAATTTCATAAAGATTGGATGAAAACTGTGACCTCTATTGTCTACAGAAGGTTGTTCTATTATTTGACCTAGTGACCATGTTTTTGACCCCAGATGACCCAAATACAATCCCAAACCGGATTTCATCAAGATAAACATTTTGACCAAATTTCATCAAGATTGGATGCAAACTGTGACCTCTACTGTCTACACAAACAAATTGTTGACGGACGGACGCACGGACACACGCAGGCACGCACAACGGACGCCGGACATCACACGATCACATAAGCTCACCGTGTCACTTCATGACAGGTGACCTAAAAATATGTGTCGGAGATAAACATGAACAGTTGTGGTTGAAATCCCATAGAAACAAGGGCTGTTTGTAAAACATGCATGCCCCCCTATATGGGCTATAAGTTGTAGTAGCAGCCATTGTGTGAATACGTTTTTTGTCACTGTGAATGGTGGTGGTGGTGGTGGTGGTGGTGTAGTAGTAGTAATAGTAGTAGTAGTAGTAGTAGTAATAGTAGTTGTAGTAGTAGTAGTAGTAGTAGTAGAAGTAGTAGTAGTAGTAGAAGTAGTAGTAGTAGTAGTAGTAGTAGTAGTAGTAGTAGTAGTAGTAGAAGTAGTAGTAGTAGTAGTAGTAGTAGTACTAGTAGTGGTAGTAGTAGTAGTAGTGGTAGTAGTAGTAGTAGTAGTAGTAGTAGTGGTAAAAGTAGTAGTAGAAGTAGTAATAGTAGACGTGGTGGTGGTGGTGGTGGTGGTGGTGGTGGTGGTGGTGGTGGTGGTGGTGGTGGTGGTGGTGGTGGTGGTGGTGTGTGGTGGTGGTAGTACTAGTCGTAGTAGTAGTCGTAGTAGTAGTAGAAGTAGTAGTAGTCCGTCGTCGGGCGTACGTCGTCGTCGTCGTCGTCTGGTCGTCGTCGTCGTCGTCTCGTCGTCCGTCTCGTCGTCGTCGTCGTCGTCGTCGTCGTGGTCGGTCGTCGTCGCCGCCAGTCGTCGTCGTCGTCGTCACGTCAGCGTCGTCGTCCGTAGTCGTCTCGTCAGTGCTCCGTCGTCGTCGTCGTCGTCAGTCGTCGTCCGTCGCTACGTCGTCGCCTTCGTGCCGTCGCCCGAAAGCAGTAGCAGCATACAAGACCAATACTTAAGAAACGATCAAATGAGGAAAAGGTAACCTAGCACTAGGCAAGTAAATATGGGGCTCATTTACAGGTCAGAATTTGGAATCTCTGCTGTAAAATGAGATTTTGAATGAATTAAAGGGAGGCAAATCTGTATAAAAAGAGAACATGCATAAACCATAGTTGTTTCCCTTGTTTGAACCATGCTAAATCCTTTACAAGTTGGAAAGGATTGGAGATGAATAATTGTGGACTTTATTGCAATAAACACCATTTTCTCAATTCAAGTGGAGGTAATTCTGTACTACATAGACCAATAATGCTCATTTTTTTGTAGGGTTCGTGTCCTCATTGATATAAAGACACTGTGCAAATTTGGAAAGGTTCGGACAAAAAATGTGGAAGATTTTTGAAAATTTTACAAAATAGGCAAAAACGAATAAACATGCAAAGTTCAACGAGCTCCTGCGGCCATGTTTTTTGACGAATCAAATTTCTTTGAACAACTTTTCAGGGGACCCTTCAAAGGTCATCCCTGTGAAATTTTTTGAAAATCTGATGAGCGGTTTCTGACAAGAAGATTTTTTAAGGTTTTTACCATATATGGTCATGGCGGCCATCTTGGTTATGTGATCAAATTTTTTTTAACAATTCTTTTGTCCCATGACCTAGGGGTGCTCCACATGAAATTTAGTTGAAATTGGCTCAATGGTTTAGTAGAAGAAGATGTTTACAAATTGTTTACAGACAGACAGACGGACGGACGGACGGACGGACGGACGCCGGACGCTGAGTGATCACAATAGCTCACCCCGAGCTATCGCTCAGGTGAGCTAAAAACAACAAAAACGCTCACTTTCAAGCTATATCCGCAAGAGTCATATGTGTGTATTTCGTACTAATATTCGCTATATCTCGCCATCACTCGCTGCGAAATTTCTTAGCGGGATAACAAATTAACTGCTCCCGTTAAGAAAATTCGTAGCGAGTAAGTATGAGATATCGAGCGAGTATTAATACGAAATACACACTAATGACTTTCTTGCTGATATGGCTGGAAAGTGAATGGCATTTAAAACTATAATAAAATGTGTTTAATGTATGTATCATGTCAGCATCTATAATGTTTATATAGTTTGTAGTAATGTTAATAGTAAAGGCAATGAAATGTTTTATTTGATAAACTTATTTTACATGTTGACATGATTGATAAAGATACTCTATATGAATAACATTTCATATTTGATATTAAGCTGCAAACCGACAGAATTCAAATAATTGCTTGCACGATTATGATGATATTTGTTCATTGCTTATTTACACATTTTAAACGACGTTTTCTCTTCGCGACGCTTAATGTGAACACGCTTGCCGGAAGGAGGATGGCTAGGCGATTTGGCGGGCGGTTTTCCGCTCTCTAAATCGTACAGCTGACATCAAAATGTAAACACACTTTCTCGAAATAAATGTGAACATAAATGATGCCCATGTTCGATAATCATCCAATTCGCATATTAGCATTTCATGGATTGCTCGTTATTAATTTCACAAAAGTTAAAAAAACCACCGTCTCAGCTCTGTTCGATTACCAGGAAATTCGCACAAAGCGCTTCCATATAAAGCCCTTTATTTATACAAAAGGCGAAAATTCCCGTGTCCGCTCTCTTACTTTGATTTATGAGTAATGATCGACACTTCACCAAATGTTCAGCAATCTTTGTTGAGCTAAAATGGTGGCGACTTTCGATGAACAGCTCCATTGTGTTAGAGTTTATGTGTTATTGACATTTTTTATTCATAAAATGAAAAAAATGCCTTTTTAGCACTTTTCACCTCATCATAACCAAACTTTTCAGATATTGAGTCTACTTTTTGAGAAGGGCGTATATTTAGGTCAATGGTCCTGTTGTTTATTTGTTTTCTAGTCATTGATGTGGATTGATAATGCTTCTAAGAATTTATCTGTAAGAAAGGACTCGTGTATGGAGCTATCAAGCAATTAGGGCTGATAGTCCAAGACTGTTCGATCGCATGGCAACCAACAATAGTTGTTTTCACGTATGCACGTTCTTTCATACACACACACATATATATAATCTATATTTATATTATAGTATATATTTATATATAAAGCTCCCCAACGCTGAAATTTCGTATGCATGTATATATAAAATAAGTTATAGTATCAATACAATCTTTTGCGTTCAATTCTAAAAATTACAACCATTTCAATAAGTAGCGTCGTTCCTAAAATATGCATAATTTCAGCCTTATATTTATAGCAAATACACTTGTGTATTAAGGCATTACAATGCATTTATCAAATAATCAACCCAATGTTATTTTATTTTTATATAAGCCGTGTTTAAATGTGGAAGACAGAGTACATTACAGCATTTCATATTACAATCCTGGTTTCTTCTCTTGTTCACTATATTATATTTTGATTATTTACAATGTATCTTTAAAGTAACGTTACGGTTTTCGCTTGTTCATGTTGTTGTTTAGTGGAATAGAGTTGAATAACACTGTTGTGATATAGTCAAATCCTGAAAACATGCACGAACAAACCCGAAAATGGAAACGGGAATCAATTCAAGCGCGTATGTTTTGCTAACATAGTTCGCGAGTATCAGGTTTATATTGTAGGGCTATATATTGTGTAAATAATTTACTATAGTTATGCGGTTGGTGTCTTCCAGACATTAAATTTCTATTTTGAAAGTTGCGTTGGACCAACGTGTGCCTTGTAAAGATACATGTAATTGTTTAAATATAAATTACTATGTAGAGGTAAGCGGATGTTTATGCATATTATAAAACAAACCCTTTGTAAATAATATGTTTTGAAAACCGAAAGTCGTATGAATATTGATTTAGTTTTACTTGTTTTATAGTACAACTGTTTAACTTGTTCTGTAAATAAAATGAAGGGAATTGTTGCTTTATTTTGTATGAAACATGTTCAATGCATCACCGATATACAGCAATAACGATAGTCCAGACAATTCGACACAGTTGGTTGATTCTGAACTACATTATCTCATTTGTACTTTATGAAAAGTATTTAGAATTTGTGTCAACAAAAGAATAAATATATCATATAAGTGAGGCAGTTCGTCGTCGACATCGATATTTATAGATAAATTACAACTTGAAATAAGCGCCTTTTGAATGTTTACAAATAAGAGTATCTCATTGTGGTCAGGTAAATAACTCAATAAATAAACACTTTCAAAAAAACATAATTACATACGTAGCTGCTTGCGATCTTAAGCAGTGACTTGAATCCAACAATATTGATGGTGAAATAAAACGAAAAAAAGAGAGAGAATATTTTAAACACATAAACAACATACTAGCAACATACCAAGTAGACATTATTTTTAAAGCAGATCGTAGTTTCTAAGCATTTTAACATGCGCAAAAGCTACGATAGGTCAAAATCTTGTTTAGGAAATCAACTGCGCATTGCTAAAGATATTTTATGATAAGCACAATTCATGCTTTATATATATCGTGCTAAATTTATGTTTAACTTAACCTACCGCTATGTTATGCTTAACATAGTAATGCCATCAAGAGATACGAATATTTTAGTTTGTTATACCAAACATATTAATATTTGATCAAGTCTTCTTTTCCTCGACTTCTTTTAATTTGAAATAAGTGAAGGGCTCCTCTTGAGCATCGACGCAATGTGGCAATACAATGTTTCCCACATTAAATATAATTGCAGGCGTTGTTTGAATAGAAAAATGCATTTCATTAAATAAAAAAGTTTTGTCAAACTTATATGTGCCTGTATATTTCCAGGGTGACAGCTTCAGAGTAGATTGTCACTATAACACCGTTGGAAAAACACAGCCAGTTTTGGTAACAAACACAGAATAGTATCTTACTTTTCTTGATAAGTTCTCTTGGATGTCATGATGTTTTCCGGCCAAAATACAACGATTATGTTGATGCGTATAAATTAAACAACCAGCGAGTCGTTTTACAATGGCAAGGTAACATTTCTGTAGAAATTTCGATTAACAAAATTAATTTTCTAAAAAACCCTACTTTAAATAACGCGTTTTTATGACAGGGTTGTCTGACAACTAAAGAAGAGATGTGCATGTCGTTTACTTACTACTTCCCGAGAACACCATTGGCAAACTGCATGTCGTTGCCGAACTATGGTATATACGGTGTCGATGCGGCATCGAAGGTACCTATTTCTGTTTTAAAAGGACCTTTACCGACGCATTTGGAGTAAATAATATAAGCCGCGTTCTGAGAAAACTGGGCTTTATGCATGTGCGTAAAGTGTCGTCCTAGATTAGCCTGTGTAGTCCGCACAGGTTAATCGGGACGACACTTTCCGCTTTTATGGTATTTTTAGTTTCAAGGAAGTGCCTCCTTACCGAAAATCAAAATTAAGCGGAAAGTGTCGCACATGCATTAAACCCAGTTTTCTCAGAAAAAGGCTCAATAAGTGAAAACAACATGATCATATACATAAAAATAAGATAGATGAAATAAATATACATTAAATGACCTTCAACGACAGTTTACATATGATATTTATAGATATGTGACCGTTCAATACTTAAAAGTGCTTAACATTTAACTTGCCATTAAGTTAACGTTCATAAATAGAAAAAGCCGAACAAAAGAGTTATTTGGAAATATAGTATTAGTATGTGTTGCATTATGAGACAAAATTGTCGGATTCCAAGCAAATTCCGAATCATTGTCACTTTTTTCCCCACCAACCATTTAGACCTGGCAGATGATTCTGAATGCGGACTGGACGAACAAGACCGTGTTAGACTGGTCCTATCAGCAGCAAAGCACCGGGCCCAGATTTGCATGGTGCGCTGGAGACGGTTTGAAGGTTACCGGTCTATTTAGAATGTTATCCCAATTTCTGTTAAGTGATATAGTAGGCGTTCAACGCAGTTTTTCTTTTCTTTCACGAGTAGGAACCAATTTTAATATGTGTGCTCTTTTTTAGCAACGTTGATTGTTTCGTCCTATATATCTTGCAATATGGCTTAGTAATGTTTAGCGATAAAGCTGACTATTGGCTCATCTTAAGCGAACCCACGCAATCCAATATATTTAATAAGTACACGAATTGTAATTGAAGTAGAAGAATGACTTTCAATAAAGTAAGCCGGTTTATTCGGAGGTGATTTGTCATATAAATAGTATACTATTTTGCACTCACATATAACGTTGATATCACTTCAGTTTCGTATATAAACTAATTACGTGAGTTCATTTGTTCTAGGTTCCTAACGACTTTAACTACCGGTTTACTGGCAATCTACCACCGCATGAATACGTTGAGCCCAGCAAGTGCCCGTAACGAATCATTGATTCTGATTGGACAATCGCTAATCACGTGTTGGTAACAAACCACCGATTCAGATTTAAGGACATATGCTGCAGTTTTAAATAAATGTTGGTTACACCTGGAATTCGATTAAAAAAATGCATGAACCATATGTGGATAGAAAAATAACAAAATACAAATCATAAGTCATCACTGATGTAAATTGTTTATTCGCGATTGAACAACAAGCATGGTAACAATTCACAAATAAGTTACTAAAAGTAAAAATTGAGTAAAACAATGAGAAAACTGTTGAACCCAACCTCTCAATATTCTCAATATATATAATGCTGATTTACTTTGACATCCACTTTTTAATGTTTTTACATTAAATTTTAAACAAAAATAAAAGCACCATAATTCATCGTTTGAAAATTAATAAAGTTCATATAAGTCATTTTTATATTAACATGACTTTCCATACCTAGATTTTGCCAACATTTACCCAAATGTTTAATGAGTTTTAACTTAATATAAAAAATAGGTCACGAGGGTCGCTTTTTCACAAAATACAATTAACAAAACAACACCAGTGGAAACCACGTACATGGTACAGGTCAAACACATATTAGTGCATGCATTTTGTATGCAAGTGCAAACGTATATTAAAGCATGTCAATACAGATTCCAACTAAAAACAAGATGTACACAAAACATTTTAAGGCATATCGTCGGTATTAATTGTAATTTTTGGCATGACTTGACCAATTTATTTATTATGTCAATGCAGCAGAATATTTTAATTTAATTGAACACACATATAATGTGTAGCGAAATCAGTTAAAGTAGGTTAAAAGCAAGTAAAACCAAGATGTATACAATACAAACAAAGGGACATTTAAACGGTATCAATTATAATTTTGAAATGACAAACTTTGTGCAGCTTGATCAAGACAAATACGTTTATTCGGCACCACAAACAAAATAAACTTTAATAGAAAAGAAAAGGGCATTTATATAGTATTATTTTGTAATTCTTGACATGACTTGACAAATGTATTGCTGTTTGCATAGGCAAGTGTAGATTTTAATATAATGAACATGCAAATAATTAATCATGTGTATTCGAGATCATCACAAGTATATTTAAAGTATAAATTGTGATTCTTGATATGCCTGTTCCAGTTTACGGGATCCCATGTGTATGCAAAAATGTATATATTAGCAGTAATATATTATTGAAAATGCTAGGGCTATATATATGAAAATCAATTTTATCTTCACACTTCGTGTACGATAAAAACATTTTCAACAAAATAATTGCGTTTTTAGGAAAACGTTTACATACTACAACAAAGTTTTCATTAGAATAGAGATACTACAGAAGGCAAATATGACGTTTATGTTTTACAATCATTAACTACCACATCATTCGCTATTCACATGAACTTTGTTATCTAAAATGAGATTTTGAAATTATAATAATCTATTAGTTGTTACAACGCCACTATAATGTAATAATACTTAAATCAGTATTTAACTTTTAAATCTACCATGACTCACATATTTAGTACGGAATATATTTTAAGGACATACGCGGTAGTTTAAATTATTTTGTATTACATATTTTCACACATGTAAAAAAAAACTGTTAAAAATAATGTAATTCTTTGTGTACATTTATAATAATGATTACAATTTTACTTCATATCATACAACCTCAAATCAATATCAACAACTGAATTTTTTTAAGTATTTTTTTAAACTTTAACCTTTAATACCTTCCCGCGTATAGAGTTTATCCCAACTTACCCAAATAGCTCATGGGTTATAAACAAAGAATTAAGAACACAGAGACAAAATAAAACTGGCAGTCAATTAATAAATGCTAATTTCTAACACATCTTTACTGAAATTGCACTACACAATTAAATATCCGATCCTGTTTGCTCAATATAAGTGGGATCATGTTTCTGGCAAATGTTCGAAGAATGCATCTTATTGAGAACCCAATACACACTAGTCTTTAAAAGTCTTTAAAAAGCTGATGTTTTCCCAGAACTCGATGGGTATGCGGATACAGATGGCACTTCGATACCAGATAACAACAAAAGCCACGCGCGAGAGGTAAGTTCATCAGTTTTTGAAAAAGTTATATCATAACGATTACTTTTTTAGACAAGGCGCATGGTCGAGTTTATAAACGGTGTATCCTTTTCTATTGGAAAAAAAAGATCACGAAATAATAGTAGATTTCCCCTCCCCCCCCAAATGGAAAATTCGGTCGGAAAACAGCATTAACTTGATGAACAGTAAACATTTCAACAAAATAAAACTACTTAGAAATATTGCAATAAATTATTTGATATTCCAACATGAAGAGTAATCACTGTGCTTCAAATACTGAAATTTTGATAGTATTCAATGAAATATAAACGAAGATAGAACATGTTTTAATAGGTGGTATGCATGAAGATTCGGACAGTTTGATTCCCGATATAGGGCACTTCGGATAGCAGAGACTTTCAACAAATTGGGCACTCTGAAAACCGAGTATTATCTTCTTACTGAAATGCATTTATGTATATTATGGCTATTCTTACCAAACATTTTGAAGTACGAATCAATTTGCATTGTCAAGCGCGACACATTGGGAATATATGCATAACGTAATTACATACATATGTAAAATATAACCAATGGCGTTGTTCGTTTTCAAAAATCGTATTACTATTAGTTTAGATAATTTTTATTATAAGTGTAAATGTTAAATAAGATTCAAATGCTTATTTTCTGAAGAAATATATTTCAAGTAAAATCTTGATGATAGCATTTTACATTTTCATTCAGACAACTAATCCTTTAAAATTCACTTCAGCAGAAACTTCCCTGTATCTTGCAAATGGACTTTCAACGGAATCGGCACTCTCGTTTTATTTACTGGCATTGGGCCAAAAAAGTTCCAATAGAATTTCGAACCTGCATCGCCGCTTACAGTTAGCTGTAAAGTGCAGTTTTAGCAGAGTGATGTTTCATGACACGCTAACTTGTATATAAGTAAATGGCCTTAGTACCTTCGATAGGACATAAATATAAATGCTTTAGCTCAGCCGTTTTGCTACAAAGACTGTAATTTAAAATTACATAGTACACGAGGTTAAACAATTTTAAATAATCATTTTAAATATGTATGATGAGTTACATTTTAAATGTAATTTAAAACTGTTTAAGCTCGTGTACTATGCGAAGATCCAGCTCTTGGGTGACTCGAAAACTGGAAAATTTATGGCCATATAGACTGTACTCATCAGGCATATCGAATTCGTTTTACGTGTGTCTTTCACATTTATACAAAATCATTATCATGTTCCAAAAGGATAAGAACATGTTTCGGTAATTCGTTTTTAATTTACGTCAGTACATACATTTTTATTTATTGCCTGGTTACTATTACAGTATCCCACAGCGAATTCTGCATTTCTGATTCACTTAATAACGTGTGATATATCTGATAAAACGTGTCGAGTAATCTGGAATCGAAGTGCCATTGTCTTTGAGATGATCGGTAAAATAAGTGTCCATGAAAATTTGGCATTCGACTCTTAAAGCATTTAAACTTCCTCAAATACGTTAGTTAACTAAAATTTAACAAGTTGTAACATTAATGGACATATTGAACTTTTATTTCGATTAGTTGACACGTTCTTAATTTCGTTCTTGTGTGTGACAGTTTCAGACCTAACTATGATACTAATAAATTATGTAGATTAACCAGTTCATATGTTTGTTTTGAGATAAGCGCACAAACACATTCGTGTATAAAGAAAGAAATGTATGAAAGAAACTTCGGCCTGAAATATAAATATTTATGGATAGACATTGATTTCTTACAAGTGATTTTTGTGAAGAAAAACGAATGGACGTCTAGGAGTTTCATTGAACATTCGAACACATGTTCGAGTTCCTAGTCATAAAGCATAGAAGCGTGTCTACTTGAACAAGGATAAGTAATGCTAGGGTTGTGTTTTACGTTTAAATGGCGTCCTTTCTTAAAGCATAAATGTATATAAAAAACAATAATAACAATATATCGTACATGTATATGACGTTATGCGGCGGCGTCACACGACGTCGCGCCAACGGCGGCGTCACACGCCATCGCGCCGATTTCTCAACATTCTCCTGCCCGCGAAATTTTTATAAGCACTCACAACATTATGAGTATTTAAATACATTTACCAAACCTACTTGTACTTTTGAAATTTCAAATATCCATGACACTGGAAAGAGTTAAACACTTTATTGCACACAATTAAAAGTCAGTTGGCGTCACATTCTACTTCTAGATTGTATAGATTTACGATATGTCTGGTGGTGATTCCACCTGATGTATGGAGGCGCTTGGCCCTCGTCATTCCATCATTTCTGGTTAGAAGCTCGTCTACCACAGCAGGGTCCACTGAAGTATCGGTTTGAAGTCGTCATGTACGATAACAACGTAGCCCAAGCTTATCGGCTGATGGTTTTTGTCATTAGTTGTCTGGCTCGTTAAGTATATCCGCTGGAATGAAGAGTTCAATGCGATATTTAGGTCACTCGATATTGACGACCATATGTCAACAATGTCCACCGTTAGTGATGTGTTCCAGTCATAGCCGTTCTTCCATGGATTTTGTACAAGTATTTTTGCACAGACAGCCACTGGACTGAGCATCCCCATTGGGTCGTACATTCTTGACGTCTGTGGAAGAATGGTTCGTTTTGCAGCCGTGCTTGATGCTTATGTCTCACGGGAAACTTACTTCGCCAAGTTGTAAAATTCTTTAATAAGACTTACCTTACTACTCTATTCATAATTTCGACTTAATATTATTCACAGTAGTATTCTGTGTGAAAAACAAATCATGTGTCCCCACTCTATCTTATATACAGTTATGCAATCAAATCAGAAAAAAATGGTTAAGCATTACGTAATTAGAAAATAAATCAAGATGTATATATATATACTTTCTGTAAGAACACATATGCAATATGGTAAACAGAAGTATAGCTCTATTCTTTTTTATGGAAAAATCCTTTTAAACGGCACAAAAGGATGTAACAAAAAATAACGGAAATATCTGGAATAAAAATTGAGGTGCAGTATGAAATTTTAGAAAAAAAACCACTAAGAGTGTTGATTGGCCTTACCGCTCTTCTGACTACAAAACAAAAACAAGCACGGTGTTTCTTGGCTTCACTTTTCCTTTCGCTCTGAAAATATAACAAATATTAATATGAAAACTACAGAAGATTGCATTAAGAAGTGTCGAATAGACCAAAAAGGGAGTATAAAGGGACATAGGTTACTGTTAATATAATCGATACATATAAAAAATTGTTAATAAAAATAATACAATGCTTAAAATCTCCTATCTGAAATAAATAATTAATATACACATAAAAACACAAAGAGAAATTGATTTTTTAATGTCTTGTACCTTATAAAATATCTAAATGAAACTAGCTTACATATAATACAGCAAACAAGATAAGAACAGCAGAAGCCGAACTGCTGATAACATGCCCATTTATATCATAAACCCTGTATTTGAAAGAACATTATTGCATCACCAAAGTTATGCTATTTATTTGGCACAGCAAACGTTGTGACAACGTTACAATTGGAGAAGTAATGGTATAGCACAATGACGGTTTTTGCTTTTATAATTTGACGTGCGAAATTAAATATTTAAGTGTTAGGATCTTTTTTAATACATTAAGTATATTAATAAAGGACAGCCACAGTGGTCAACACCAAATTGTACAGTCGTGTTAAACTGTGTAAGATGTTTTTCATTTCAGTAAATACCTGCCTTATTTACGTAAAATTAGATTTCGGTTATAACTGTTGATTTGACATAATACAGGGCTACATGTCTAGCTTGGTTTCGCCTTTACTTGTAGATTGTCATCTTTCCATTTTGATTCAAAAGAAATGTCAAAGACTAATACAAAAACGTATAGTTTGAGACCAAACTTTAATTGCTTATTCGTACATGTAAATTGTCAATCTCATTACAACTAAACGTGAAGGATGGATCCTTTATTTTGAGTGAAATGCATACAAAAAGCGTTGGACTGGAGATCATAATAATTAGATTGCGCAAAATGTAGTCCTCTGGCACAGCTATTCATAGAAGACACTCTCAGCTTTATTGTATTGTCTGTTTAAGAGACGTCCTCGTAAATAAAAACAAATTGTTGGAACCTTCATAAGCCAGCGCTGGACAACACTACTTTTAATTAAAATGTCTTAACTAATTTCCTTTGAGAAAAGTTTTCCAAACCCAAACCTCATACTTAAAGACATATTTTCTTACTGTAGGTATGCATTAGATGCTAAATAGCATGGTCTACCAATATTAACTAGTGAAGCTCCAGCTGCTGGAGCAGTATTGCATTCCCATTATAAACAATATGTTGGTTCTTTATTTAAGGCAAGTTACTAATTAACAGTACGAAACAGCACAATACAAAACAACATAAACACATAGAGGAATAAAGCTTGGGCAACAGCCTTGGAACGGTTAATGCAAAGCATTGGGGGTTTAAACCGGTTTTAGAGCGCTAAACCTCACACTTGTCCCAGAAATATTAATGATATATATAAGTGTAAATAAAATTAAACCTCATAGCATTGCAACACAAATTAAACAATAATAAAAGGGTATTAAAATGCATTGAATTCAATAACCATTTAATATCTCAATGGTAAGAAGGAGACCAGAGCAACAGAGTTACAACTTTTTTAGGAACGATGAAATAAAATTACGAACACGTGTCAATTATATCACTTATTTTAATAAAAAGATTTAAGAATATCGCATCATACAGTTAATATTTCAGATCATCATCGTGCAAATACAGGAAGAAGCAGATGGGTGTAAGAGATCCATATAACATAGCTTGGTTGTTTATGTGACTGCTTAAACAGAAAATCAAACAAGAAACGCCTTTCTGAGAGAAAATATTAATAAAGTTTAACGATATAAACCCAAGATCGGCACCCTATGCAAAAGCCAAATGGGTCGGTAATTTCCCAACTATATTTTAACATCAGCAACCGTTAATTCCGCATACCCGCCGAAAACATTCCTTACACGTTACCATCTGGCGGTGGAATTCGGAAAAAGGATGAAAACACTGTTAGAGAGAAAGCATTAAAATTGTGTACTGGGCGCGGTTTTATCAGGACATACATTTAAATCATTGAAACTTTGACTTTTTAAAAATATCTCTTATATAAAATGTTCGAAATGTTGCAGGTAAATAATGGTACATTTTTGGCATTTATTGACAGCAATATGCAATTTGTACCTCTAAGCTTTGATTCCTAACACTGTCACTGTTGTTTGCTTATGTAAGAGAAATGCTAACCCATGAAGATCAATTCTAACCTGAGAAACAGTATCTATTTGACTACGTCTTTTTACTTATTCGCTTACATTGTTTGTTCGAGATGTCAATTAAATTTCTTCTTTGAACTCCCCGATGTCATAAATTGTTGAGCCTCAGGACTTAATTTCATAAGCATACACTTGCAGTTTCAAGATTGATGATTCTGTGCGAAACAGTTGCATCACCTTCTCAATATTCAATACCATCAATAACAGTTGTTTATCATCCATCCAAACGTATTGTGTTTGGTATAATGAATGAAGCTCGGACTCACTAATAGCCGACTGAAAGCCATGAACCACGGTATTTCGAAACCATGCGCGTTGTTCGAATGTAACAATTTCCAAAACGAAACTTGTTTATTTGTTGTAACCATGAGCTGACAGGCGTAACCTTCATCTATCTACTGTTTTCTAAAAATAACACTATTAAACCACCCTTGATAAGTAAATTAAACCATCTCATTATGCATCATGAAATAAATACTTGCTTGCCTTCAATGCCCTGATAATTCGTAACCAGAAATACCGTCATGCCGGTTTACTAAATATAACACCTTACTGAAATTAAAACATACATAGCTTTTAATTAAGAGGTATAACATGTCATAAGAGACACCTTAAACTTAGTTACTTTTGCCCGAATCTTTGAAACAATTCCAGCCACATCTGCCCCTGGGATGTATAGCAGCGGGCCGGTAGTTCCGAAAGATCCCCTTCAAATGTACATGTCTACAGGATTCGCCCCGCTGCTTTTGGTTCCACCAATACCTGATGAATTTCAAAACATCCAAATATCAAATTTTAGGTACTCTAGCAGAAATGTCAAAATGATTTGTATAAAATTGATTATAAAATGCCCATGAGCTAGCATTGGTACCTCATAATGCTTAAATTAGACTGGGGAGTGGTGTTTTACCATGTTGGGAATGTGTCTGGGTTCTTTGGATTGGGGACAAATGCGTCCTTTTGAAAAAGGGACTTTGGTGTTGTTGTTTTCTTTATATTTTGTTTTTAATTATAATAACAGTGTGTTTTATGTTATACAACTTAAGTTCAACCTTTAGACGGGAGGGGAACTAAATTTTGAGAACTATTCTAAAACAAAGACATGTAAATAAGCGGGATCCGTCAATTGCGAATGTGTTAGTGTCATTTGTGAAACATATCTAGTTTCTGACATTAGAAATGGGGCCGAATTTCGACAGAAAAACATCCAAAAGTCAATACTCATAGGTGAAAATTTGGACGTCCGAACAATTTGAGTCACAAAAACAATTTTCTTCACACAAAAAGTATGTATGAAAACTTATAGTGTTAAAAAACAAGTAATATTGATTACAGTAGTTACTTTCTGAAAAATATGACACAATTTAGTATCAAATTTTGACTTTATCTATCACTTGGAGTCTTCTAACGAAAAAAAGTATTCAAATCAATATAGCTCCCTTATTTTATAACGGATTGTGTTGAAATTTGGATTCAGACTAGTTCAAGACACATCTTATACTTCATGTAAATTTAATTGAAATTGATCAACACTAAAATATCAAACATAACAAATTAAAATAATCACTGGAAAAGAAAAATTATCAAAATTGTACATCATGAAACAATAATGTGAAAAGTAACACGCATTAACGTACACGTCTAAATGACCGACCGGCTTGCAGCATTGCGCTCATGAATATTCATACGAGCCATATTGTTTTTATGTGGTGTAAAAGCCCACCAACAATGGTGAAATTGAAATTAAATTGGAAAAATAATATAGCGTTGTACTGTACATGGTACCTTTTCGAATGCACTATATTTTAATATATTTATACTTTAATATCTCAGTTAAACAAAATATTTTGATTCAAAATTGTACATGTGATCTTTTGACTACAGTATGTGCAAACAAACAATAGTACATGTGATCTTTTGATTACAGTATGTGAAAACAAACAATAGTACATGTGATCTTTTGATTACAGTATGTGAAAGCAAACAATAAAATCATTCTTCCGTGACGATCGGATGCTTCAGCAAGTTGGGAAAGTGCCTGCAACATGCCGGTTGCACTGTTGCGCTTCTAAAAGTTTATACGGCACATATCGATTTTAAAAATAAATTTATGTTTCCTGGTGTATCAACCAACCGTTAATGAAGAACTTGAAATAAAATTAGAATCAAACCGCGTTTCAACATGTTCACGCCCAAAACAATGAAACCACGGCTACCCCAAGGTTAAAAGCGCCCTTTTGTCACGGATGAATGATTTAATAATAATTTTGCACAGAAAATTGTCAAATATTCACATATGCAATTTTAAATCAAAATCTAAACTCTTTATTGAGATATTTAAGTTCGAAAGTGTTGCTTTAGAAAATTCTCCAAGTGTACTTGTATTATTAATATTCAATCCTCCTACATATGGGAATGTTAAACGAATCAAACCAACCATTATAACACAGCACAAATGAGCCCTAACCGCCTGGGGCTTTGGACGTACTGTTAATGAAGCATCATTATTCTTAATGGCGTTTTAAAAGTATAATGGTAAATGATGATGAGTGTTTGAAAAAATGCATAATAAATGATATTTAATAGTGACATCATATGTCAAATAGAGCATGATATAAATGCATCATGACTATGAAATAAATGGCTTATTTTAAAGGGCACATAGATCACGAACATTTCGATTACTGCTTGGAAAAATCGTGTTTTTGTTTGCACACCTGTACTTCATGGTAATCATATTAGTTCACTGTCATTCGATAGCTTTACATATGTACAAGTAGTTCCCTCCACGACTTTATAACAGTTTAATTGTAGCGATTGGCAAAAGACAAGTATGACATTTGAAGATCTAAATACATTTATTAAGAAGAAGTGTGTGTAGGTATCTCAGGAACAGAACGCACTTTTTTAATATTTCATGCATCAAGTAGATTCATGTCAAATGCAAATCTAAGTTAGAAACGTTAGTAGGTTCGGCTGCAGCAACATGTAAAAAGTTAAGTTCGCTTTTTCAGCCTCGTCCATTTTCTATCACACTTTGACCCTACACTTGTACCAAGAAGTCTATACGATGGATGTAGATATCGACATAAGTCAATGGAAGTGTCAATGTCAAAAGTTGACATCGGCTAGAGATCTTGTCCGCACATTATTGCTAACGCAGTGCAGATAATGCATTGTCGACAGGACATTTTAGGCTGCGTAAAATCAGCCATCGTCAGTTGCATTTTCTCGCTGTCGTCGTGATTCGCTGACATAAAAACACACAGATTTTTGAACCAGCTTCATGTGATTCGCCAAGGACCCCATACTTACGTATTTGTAAGAGAGCTCTGTTGGGGAAAAATTACATTCGACTTGTCCAGAAACTTCAAAAACATTTTCGAAAACAAAATACTGCAAGTAAGGATACTTTTTTCCGTCTCATGCAATCTCTCTAAAATTAAGGACGTGTTTGGTGAAAACGGTGGGAAATTTCCTTATGCACTCATTGCCTTCCCGCGTAGACTGATCATAATCTTCCATATTGTTGCTAATTTGTTCGGTAGTTGTATGTTAAGAGCATGCATACGATCACGCGAGGCTGTTAACACATTTACGGAAAAACACGTGTTACATTTACGGTAGCTAGATACAGAGCACACCACGATTATCAAAGACACATCTTTGAGTCTTTTCACGACGCTTTCAATACATTTAATTATACAACAATCCAACGATATATAGTCATAAAATGTCATGCATTTCAATTAGTTTCTTTGATAGCATTTTAAAAACAATCTAGAATCGGTAACATTAAAGTAATACAATTGTTAATAAATAAATCTTTATTAATGTAAACGCCAGAGACTTTGTTTGCACCTTTATTGTCTGTGAAATAGGCCTTTTCACAGAATTTCAAATTTAAAGGAAAATACCACAAAGTATAATTTAGCCTGCAATCCTGTGTTCTCGCGAGACTAATGGAATCATCATTTGCGTCAACGCGTGTACAAATATCGGATACATGAATTTCATAGGGAATCATATATGACGTTATTTCATTTCATTATTACTTTTTTAAAACAAAAAACGTATAACCGCGGTAAACAGGTTAGATAGCACTAATAGTAAATCAAACATGATTAAGCACAGAACTGATATACCATCAACAGCATGACTCAATTAATTTTCTATAAGTTTGAATACATGGAATGCACGACACAAAATTAATAAACAATACAGTTACATATATTATCAAACACTGTCTATTTTTTATCTATTAAACTCTGAAAATACAAATATTAAAAAACCTTACTCGCACAAATTACAAAACTAAATATGAGGAGTGCAAAACAAACTTAATTTTATAAATGTCTTAACCAAGCTGACGTACACACGCACATCGAAAAGTGGAGAAGATCAATTGGAAATTTCATTTTAAAATTTAATTTCCAAGAGTCCATTTATACCTGCAGAAATAAATGTGTTCTTGCAGATGTATAAATTATATGCCGCGCAAATTTGTTTATTGACACAAGCCAGGAGCATTAATAAAATACCACAATAATAAAGGGTAAACAAATCTTAACTATTTTGAACAATATATATTACACTAAACAGATAAAACAAAAATATGCCTGCCGTGGGGATCGAACCAAAAACGTCAAGAAGCAAACGTCAATGCGCTATTACAACACCACGAATGCTTTTTATATTCAAATGTAGTCTAAACCCTATTTTGGTTATAGGCGTTTTTTTTAATTATCGTAATAAAGCGCTAATAAGCTTTACAAATGTTACAGTTTCTTCCTCTGGTTATCAATAAACAAAACATACTTTTAAGATGTTAACGGACGACTTGTGACCCAGTGATCAGGGAAAAACATGTAAAGCGCCTTTGAACGCACCCGCGAGTATGTAAAGGGCGCTATATAAATGTGGTATAAAAATGTTCCTTTTATTAATTATGATACACACATTGTTTTCTCCATGTATGACATGTTTTTGTATTTATTTTCGTTTTGGCAAAATGTGAAAAAGTCCATTTAAGCTTCAAGTGTTAGAACTTTTTCAGAACTTGCAACCAAGAACAAATATTATTAAATTCTGCGACTTTTTCCTTCGATATAAATTACCTGTAAAGCCACTTTCCCATTCATTAAACATTTCAAATTTCCAATTTTCCGTCCAAAAACTTTTCAACAGAAAAGGCTGAACAAAGAACATTTAGATGGCGTTTTGCAAAAGACCCGTTTATTTCACGACGCGAATTTTTCCAATTGTATAATGCGTTTGCGCATTTTTTAAAACTCACGAGGAACCTGTACCTTTCACAAATGTGCAAACAGAATCGCTGAAATTGTATGTGATTTATATGACCACACAGACAACCACTTTTTCTAAATAACATAACATTAAATGATCGATAATTAAAATTTATTTACATAAAGACTAAACAATTCATATCATTAGATCTGAAAGTGATAATCCGAACTCTAAACCGTTGCTTCAAAATACACATATTACATTTAAAATAATTTTCAGCCAAGGTCGACCCGTTTCGTTTCCAATACAACATATAGTAGGTGAATAAACATCACACGCTTTTTCGGATTAATAACTCATCCCGTACTGAAACACGCTCTAGATATTAACATTCGTTATCTTACACGACGGTTAAATTACATGCACATCTATATTGTAGGTAGACATTGTTTATAGATGTCAATGTACTTCGGTGTTGCGCTTTGAAAGCAGGACGCGACTCACATTAAGGACGATATACTAAAACTGTCTTTCTGGAATAATCTGATTTGATTTAGAGTACGTACGGAAGCCACTTAGTTGGAATTGTGGCGAAAAATACGATGCTTCACGTTTTTTCACTATTACAACATAGTTACATCCCTTAGTTTACCATCTAACATATGGAAATGTCATGCGTATTCACAAATTGAGGTAAGTAGTGATATGTTAGGTATTGCATATGTTAGAAACGTATTGCAAGACATCTTTCTTTTAAATTAGGGTGGTGGTTTTGTTGGTGAATGAGAAATATAATTTGTAGTAATCGTCGAATGCGAAGAGCAGTCGGAAACGTTTAAGTGTTCAAGTCGTGATCTTCTGATAAACAAGCTCGGATCCGCTCGAATTGCCTATGTATAATTGCTCGCAAATCGATTGTCAGTCATTTTGCCGTCTGTCCGGCGAGCACAGTGGTTGGGCCACTCGCTTTTGACCTAGGCGACCCGGGTTAATTTTCCGTTCCCAGAAGCATGTCTATTTTGTTGGTTGTCACCATACCGGACATGTGGGGTGTCTTATTGGTACTCCTATTTTCGACAACGACACAAGACCACAACAATCAGTGCAAAATCTTTTAGAAACAACGAAATAGCTGAGAATTTAAGCTATCATTCAAAATTATTCAAATTTTTCGTGAGTCTTGCACGCTAATTATGCAAGAGTGCCAGGGCACATCCCGGTTCCACACATAATGTAGCCTTAGACTCGAAAAAGACGTTATAAAACCCAAAATAGACACATTGTAAGACAATTTCAACAAGCTGTCATCTAAGCGCAACGGTTTGTATACGCGCTTCTCACCTATGCGACCCGGCTTCAACCATCCTTCCCGGAAGAAAGTAAGTTTGATTGGTGGTCACAATACCGGACAAGTGACTTTCCTCCTGGTAGTCAGGTACCTCCTACCCACCAACATTAGACCACACTTAAATAGCAAATATATATATCAGTAAAAAATCAAAAGATAGACATTGCTGTTAGAATTCAAAATTTGTATCAACTTTCGTGAGTCAAGTAGTTAATAAGGTAACACAGCTAGAACACGCTCCGGGTCCACATATAATGAAGCGACAAACGCGGAAGGATACCATAAACTTTAAAATCGACTTATCAGCCAGTGTGCGGTACACGCGTGTTTCATCTAAGCGATCCGGGTTCAATCCCCTCTCCCGGCGCATGTGAGGTTGATTGGCGGTTGGGATAAGTGGAGTTTCCAGCGGGTACTTCGGCTTTCCCCATGCACGTTGGCTGCACATTACAGTTTCATTACGGTGCTGCCAGTGTTGCAGAGGTGGTTTTGAAGCCGATAGAAACTTCGGAGACCATTCGAATGGCCCAAAGTATCCGTGGTGTATTCTAGGTAAGGTGTCTTGGAAAGACATGGGGTGTCACTGAAATAAGTAGCCTCATTTAGGTGCAGGTCAGCTTTGTGGAACCCAGTAGCACCATTTAGGCATAAGTTAGCTTCGTTAAAGCCAAAGGCCTCCGGGACGAAAAGGACACCGTCATTAAATCAGGGAGCTTAACTGCGCCACTGGTCGACCTCAATTATGTAGTCCACATTGTACGTCGCACTCTAAATATGCTAGTGACTTCATTTTTTTTGTCAATAAAAGGCAAGGTATCCAAAGACAAGTTATTAATCATATTGTTGCTCATGTAATTGGCCAGAAGGCACATCGGAATTGTTAGACCGCAAAGCGGTCGATGGCTGCCTCGGTCGATGGCTGCCTCGTCCGCTCGCTACACAATAATCTATTCCCTGTTGTTGACCATCCAGGTCGCTTAGTATGTACTACTTAAAGCTTAAGAGGACTTGTTTACATATTTCGCAGTTTTGGAAAAACGGCATTAAATATCTTTAATTAAACTTATATAATTTTAAGAAATTGTTTAACCAAGAAAAACAATAAATAAAACATATTGTCATCCTCGTGTTTCGAACCCGAGACCTCTGAAAGCAAAATCCAACGAGCTAGCGCTGCGCCTCGTCGTCGTTCTTTTTGTGAGGCGAAACAGACCCGCTTTAGTAATGAACGACGTTTTTGTTTCGAAATTATCTATGCAAAGCGTTCCAAATGCCTCATAATGTTATCGATTTGGAATGATGAGTACGATTATGACGTTAATGAATCAATAGTTCAAACATTGTTTATAGTCGATAGCGTAATATCGTTTGATTTAAGATAATGCATACAATTTGTTGAATATGTACGACAATTATTTAAAAAAATCGCTATTTAAACAAACCGTAATCAAGTTCTGTTGAAGCATTAAAGAAGAAATAGGAAACGACCCTTTTCAATGGATGAGATAGTATCTACTACCATGGCCGAATCACAGATGTGTTATAAATTTGTCTATAGATACAACGTAGGCGGTAGACAATGAGCGATAAAATGCAATACTAAAAGGTTGAACGAATAATTCGAATTTAATCCATAAACAACAACGTTTCATTTAAAAACAACACTTTTAACACTGGTTAACAGGGAAATATCAGTTATTTACAGACGAATATTCGCCTTATCAAAAAATATCCTGCTTACAAATGCAAGATAAAAGTAAAAAATATCGATCCATTTCTTTTTTATTGTTTTTGTACTCAAAAATATAACCCTTTAAACATATATTAAAGTTGTAACGGCAGTTAAAAAGAGTTCCGCGGTCGGAGACAAATGCGCCCCCCCCCTCCAAACAGGGCTTTGAACTAGTGACCCCAATTGTCAATAGGAGCCAACTGCTGTCTAAGGCGAATGCACATGTGAAGTTTTAAGCCAGTCAGTCAATTTGTTGACGAGTTATTGATCGGAAACGATTTTCACACTTATTGTGACAATGAGCTTGAACTTTGACCAAGTGACCCCAATTTTAAAGGGTTCATCTGCTTTCAAAGGCAAATGGGCATGGGAAGTATCAAGCCAATCGGTCAATTGGTTGACAAGTTATTGATCAGAAACGATTTTGACACTTTTTCAGACAGTGACCTTGATCTTTGAGCTAGTGACCCCAATTGCTGTAGGGGTCATCTACAGTTCAAGGCCAATACACATGTGAAGTATCAAGATAATCGGTCAAATCGTTTACGAGTTATTGATCGGAAACGATTATGCACTTATTGTGACAGTGACCTTGATCTTTGAGCTAGTGACTTAAATTTCAATAGAGGTTATCTACTGTCCAAGGCCAAGTGACATGTGAAGTATCAAGCAAATCCGCCCATCCGTTTACGAGTTATTGATCATAAACGATATTCACGCTTATTAAGACATTGACCTTGACCTTTGACCTAGTGACCCGAATTTGAATAGGAATCATCTACTTTCCAAGGCCAATGCACATGTGAAGTACCAAGCCAATCGGTCAATTCGTTGACGAGTTATTGATCGGAAATGATTAACACACTTTTTGTGACAGTGACCTTGACCTTTGACCTAGTGACACCAATTTCAAGAGGAGTCATCTACTGTCCAAGTCCAATGCACATGTGAAGTTTCAAGCCAATCGGTCAATCCATTGACGAGTTATTGATCGGAAACGAACTGATCTACCGACAGACCGACAGACAGACAGTCTGACCAACATCCAGCAAAACAATATGCCCTCTCTTCTTCGAAAGGGGGCATAATAAAAAGTAACGAAATTGTTTGTTTTCGGTCAATATCGATTTTTATTCAACCGTAATCATATATAATAACTATTTTTAATAGAATCATCATTATTCGAGTCTGGACACCTATGGTCGAATTAATTAGTCATTTTAATATCACCACTGTTCTACACGACTCGTCATATACGAATTTCGTTCTGGGAAAACTAGGCTAAATGCATGAGCATTGAGTGTATCACAGCTTGGTCTGAGCAGTCCGCACGGTCTAATCAGGGACAGCGTTTTTCTTTTTTATGGAATGTTTGTTAAAACGAAGTCTCTTCTAACCTAAAATACACTTAATGCGTAAAGTGTCTCCCTGATTAGCTAATCTGTGACGATACTACGCAGATGCGTTAAGCCCACTTTTCCCAGAACAAGTCTCATATGGCGACCGTGATCTGTGTTAAAATATCAGCAATATCACAGGAAGTCGGAGATTAAAGAAGCGAAATTCGAAAATGAATGACAAGTATCTTACACTGTGATTAAATTATTATAATATTTGTTGTGCAACAGTCCACATTAAAAAACACACATACAATTAGTTAAATCTTTTATTTATTTAAATTTAACGGCGCTGGATGATTTCTTTGCGTTTGATTGTGTCCGTACTTTTCATATAGCATGCGTTTTTCTACTGTTTTGTATCCTCTGCATATTTTACTTGTGTAAATAAACATACGAAAACTACTTACACCGTTTTCATTATTCTGCAAAGAATCTAAATTAGACAAACACCAATTGCAGTAGAGAGTGCGATGTATATATTAACTTTCAAGTATAAAAGGTTTGTAACTTCTGCACTTGCTGTTTTTTTCATATTATATATGGGTTTATACTGTGTTTATTACTACTTTATATGTTGACTGTAATACAGTTAAGTTTGACATCGTCTGCATCGTTTACTTCTCTAAAGAAATATGGTTTAAACCATTGCAACTTGTTTCATTGTATGTGATATTTCACTTTTTGAAAGTAATATTATGTATTTAATGTATATTGTATGCACAAACATCTTTAAAAACAATTTAAGATTAAGATATGAAGATAGCTCATTCATAAATGTCCGGTATTTGATTAAGGCACATATGTTTTGATTGTGAAGATAATACTTAATTCGTTGAGGTACACATGTTTTAGATGTGCACAACGGTGTTATTAATACAAAATACAGAAATCAATATTAATTACATATGATCCTATACGACAAAAAGGCAACAAACAAACATAAAAAGAAATAACCAAGCGCCATGAAAATAACGATAAAATGATTATTCAGACTAATTTTAACAAAGAATTTCCGTTTGTATTCATTTGTTGTTAAACCACACACACATTTTTTTTTAATTTACAGACTAGTTATTAATGTATGAATTTTCGTTCTTTAAATAAAACCCAGATATATAAAACTCTCACACGTCTAAGTTTCCTACAATGTTTGAAAACATGTTAATGTTTTTTTCATATATATGGGTGTTCAATCTTTATCTATATTGAATGCGTGTTATCGTATGCGCTTAAGCCAACGTAAATCGTTATATTGTAGTTGATATATGGTAACATCTTTTAACAACTGTTATATACAAACAAACTTAATAAAGATATAATATATATCCAGAAAATATTATAAACAAATCACCGTTTACATTCATAAACAGAATTTCTCGTGTGTAGGCTGTTCGTTTTTACCACGGAATAAACAACGTTGGCATTGCATCGGACGTCACCAATAACGAATGCGATATGGGTTACTGGAATAAGGCGACAGTTTGAACTTCCTACGTGTATTTCGACTTCTACACACAGCACAAGACCATATCACAATTGATTTTTTTTTTCAGTTCAAACTAAATATCTGAATATCTAAATATCCGAAATATTTATTTCAAATTTATAGACAAAACACAGGTGTACGGATGCACAAAAACACAGTAAAAACACACATGAATATATTTGGGGTCACCGCCTCTGAACGCTGAATGCACATCCGGTTGTAAGGAGTCCAAACCGTATATTGCAAACCCGTTTGTAAGGAGTCCATACCGTATAATGCAAATCCGTTTGTAAGAAATCCAAACCTGATATTTGGCTCAGAGTCACAGCCAAAACATGTGTTTATAAAGATAAGACATGCGTTACAAAAATGAAGATAGCCATTCTAGCCAAGAATACAATATAGAACTAAATACTATTATAGATTTATTTTAGTACCTGAAAATAATCTGAAACTAAATGAAAACTAAAAGGTATACACCTTTTTCTTGTTGCATCTTAACAATTAAAACACACACACACATGTATGTATATGTGTGTGTGTACAACAATATGTAGTTACTGCTATCTGTAATGACAAACATAAAGATCAACATGACACACACCGTCTGCAAGAAGCAATTTAACACATTATTATATTATTCATTCTAAGACGACAAGCGTTTGGAATTCTATAGTCAATAACGGATGAAATGTGTTGGATATTCTGCAATATTCATGGCTATAGAAACTTTTTTAAGCAGTTCTGGAATATGTTCACAAGATGTACATATATATATATATATATATGCTTAAACGAACTAAAAACAACGCATACATATAATTTGCTTCGCACATAAATTTTGCAGAAAAAACAGTACATGATAGCCAGTATATTGGCTATGAAATGAAACTGCGTGACGTGTTGGAATTTATGGTGTTTGTATACTTTAAATACTTTTACAAAATTGGCATGCATTTCATCAAACATTTTCCATTTATAACATTTACACACCAATAACACATCACAAAAATGTTAAGATTATTTAAACTTGTTGAATTAATGTTTTACAATGCCTACTGTCTATGTATGCTATCCAAGAGAGATATATCATTCTTATTTAAAATGTTCCAGACATAATGAATACAATTATTCTCGTTATTATCACGTGTTGCAGTCGCATTTATCGACGAATCATGAGTTTGAGGATGGAGTAATCAGAAGTCGCATTGCAATTCGATTAATGATTCCATTGCTTATTGAGTCGGCGGTTGCGGTAACGAAGCTTTTATATGCAACATCGTTTACATTATCATCATCCGTTTTATCGTCTTGGACACCACCAATGCCACGTACGGACCAAGGGGATGCGGCATCATACTCACAAAAATTGTTTTTTCTCCGGTGTAATATTCGGAATCGTTTCACGGCAACATGATTCAGAGTCCCCAGTTCTTGTTGGATTGAAATGTATTCCTCTGGTGGAATTGATTTTACACGTGCATCGTTGAAAGAAGCGCAACCGAATTCCAGCTTACTCTCAACTGTACGAGTACATGCAGACAGTGTGCCCACAAGTTCGTGTAATTCCGATGGAAGCAATGTCACGCAGTAGATATTTAAATACTTCAATGATTGAGGTAGCTTTATGTCGATATATGTCCGCAAAAATATTGAAAGCTTTTCAAGCTGTTTAAGCGATGATAGTGACTGTGCTGTCGTCTCTGCATGCTTAACATTCAAATATCCGTGCCGATCACTCAGAATCAGACTCTTGATATTCAGACCATGGAGAGCCTTCCACAGACCGGGACTGTCATCATTCACTTCAATACTAAGCGTGTCCAGGTGAGTAAGCGATAAAAGTGACTGGGATATCGAGTCTGCATAATTAACGTTTAATTTTCCATATCGACCCCTCAGACTCAGACTCTTGATATTCAGACCATGGAGAGCCTCCCACAGACCGGGGCTGTCATCCTCCACTTCAATACTAAGCGTGTCCAGATGAGTGAGCGATGAAAGTGACTGGGACATCGAGTCTGCATAGTCTACGCTAAAACCTCCATATAGACCACTCAGACTCAGACTGATGATATTCAGACCATGGAGAGCATCCCACAGACCGGGGCTGTCATCCTCCACTTCAATACTAAGCGTGTCCAGATGAGTGAGCGATGAAAGTGACTGGGACATCGAGTCTGCATAGCCTACGCTAAAACCTCCATATAGACCACTCAGACTCAGACTGATGATATTCAGACCATGGAGAGCCTCCCACAGAAAGGGGCTGTCATCCTCCACTTCAATACTAAGCGTGTCCAGATGAGTGAGCGATGAAAGTGACTGGGACATCGAGTCTGTATAGTCTACGCTTAAACCTCCATATAGACCACTCAGACTCAGACTGATGATATTCAGACCACGGAGAGCCTGCCACAGACCGGAATCGTCAAAACCCACTTTAATACTAAGCGTGTCCAGATGAGTGAGCGATAAAAGTGACTGGGACATCATGTCTGCACAATTTATTACACTTGTATCCAGACTAAGGCTCTTTATATTCAGACCATGGAGAACCTCCCATAGAACGTCGCACTCTTGTAAATTAGGATAGCTCTTGTATGCTAATGTTTTCTTTAAACACGATAATGTTGCGGAAAGAATAAATGTACCTTGACAACTGACCTTCCTCAGTTCACACACAGCATTTTGCTCTAGTGTCAGTAATGTGCTGAACAGACTGCGTAGCCAGGTAGACGAACATGTAATATCTTCCAATTCAATCCATTCTATGCAAGGCAGTAGTGGTGGAGGATCTGCACACTTGGCTGGATTTGCACTATTTAGTACAATACACACCGGAAGTGTCGATGAGACCGAACTCGACGAATCTGTAAACATTCACTTACATTTATAACAGTAACGAACATATTAACAACGTTAACAAGTGTTAACGTGGTAATAATTTTGATAAATTTAAAACGTTTGAACCTATTGCCATACAAAAATACAATACATTGGGAAGTATTACTTAATACTTTTACATTTTCAATCGGTGCATAAGTATTATATGCGTGTTGTTTATATTTCTTATTACATTTTCCTTCCCGTGTATATACTTGTAATTGTTTGATCAGTATTTGAAAACGAAGTATCCAACACATATTCGTTTTTAATAAAATAGCATGATCCAAGGGTGGCACCAATATAGATGTTTAACAAACTCTTTATAACGCTTTTGACCCCTATTTATTGTACAATTTCAACTGACATCAAAAGTAAAAGATTTATAATTAATTATTGGAAAGATGGTTACACAATAAATCTGCGCAAACACGTGTCTAATTTAAACATGCAATCAGATCTTCAAAATTATGAAAAACATTTGAATATAAATACATATTGAAACTAAAAAAAAGAAATATACTTTGCATAGATTCTTATCACATTGTAATCGACTAAAATCGATAGATATCAAATCCTCAACATGTCAATCACGTTTAAAGAGCATGTGGTACACGGTTTATACATTTTTACTCTAATATTTTTGATGCTCAGGATTTTGTTTTGATGTTAACTATCATTTATCTGGGTATTTATGTATTAGCCAATGTATAATTACGTAGATAACATGGACGGATATAACATATTGTCAGTATATGCTTGTCTTTTGATGCTTTTATTTAAATAAAAAATATTTCTCATATATCCGTCTTTAAACATGTTCAACACACTTTAAATTGTTAAAATGTTTTAAATAGTTGATTAGCGTTTAAAAACGACTTATTCAACACAAATTATTTTCAAATAAATTTCATTATCTAAGGGAGAAACCCATACAGTTTTATCAAAAACGCTTCATAAAAATTACGTCTCCTATAAGTTGAAACATTACAAGCGCAATTGCAAGTAAAATCCTTCCAAATATGATAATTTTGATCATTAGAAATGTGCTCTTAATAAAGGGATCTTTTCACGTTTGGGTAAATTGACAACAATGAAAAAAGTTGTTTCAGATTCGCAAATTTTCGTTTTAGTTATGATATTTGTGAGGAAAACAGTAATACTGAATATTAACCAGGGTCTAATATAGCCATTATATGCATCTTTTGACGATTAAAAAACCTGACAATTATAAATCGTTGCAACGCGAAACGATTGAATAATTTGGAGAGTTCTGCTGTTGTCGTTTAATTTTGTGAAACTACGAAGATTGCTTATATAAAGTATAAAATACGTCTTTCATATATACTTGGCAGGATGACCGAGCGGTCTAATTGGTTTTTTGCTCCAACGACTCCGGGGGTCACTGGTTGGAGCCCTGATGTGGTCTACATTTTTGTCCTTTTTTAATTTTATTCTTGATTTTTTACTGGAGCTGGATCCAATGTTGACATTTATCAATATAAAGCATTTAACTTCAAACTTCAAAACATGCCAAAATCTGTGAAAAGGCCCCTTTAAAAACGAATCGGAAAAAATAGTTGGCTAATAAAGAATATAGAAACATAAAAATTGTTAAAATCTTTATAATAGAAAAATAATTTGAATAAATTCGTATCGCGTGAAAATAAAATAACAGCGTATATATAAAGCCTAACAAGTGCATCACGCAGCCATAAACGTAGTTAACAAAATGTACTTTTTTTTCAGTGTTCAGTATTACTGTTACCTCAAAATATCATAACTTAAACGAACATTTGCGAATATGACACAATTTTTATAATTTTGTCATTAAAAAAACGTAAGGCCCCTTTAATGTTACCCTTTTTAATTTGAACTATGAACCTATTTTTTACGTCAAGTAGCATAATTTCAAATATTGGCACAATAATTTAGTACATAGGGACACATGTTTTGAAACTGTTTTATACAGATTGGAAAATAAGATTTGCTAATAGCGCATTCATAGCGCATTAACAATGTGTCACTATGACCATATACGGAAATCCGCATTGCTTCCTGGCGGTCATGTTTTCAAAAGGGACCAAACAATGTTTAACTCGGAAGAGATACTATAACACAAATGTTCTAAACAAGTATCTTAAAACATAAGACGAAAATGAGGCTTCTAGAGTATCATTTTTAAATTATAGCAAATTGATGAAATTGCCCAACCCCCGGTCGGCCATGTTTTCGTTCGACAAACACACACCATTTTGGAAACTGAATGGAGACGTCATTACAACAAATGTTCTTACCAAGATTCATAAAGGTTCGACTTTAAATGTGATTTCGAGAGTGTTTATAAGCCGTTTGTATAATTTGACATAGTGATCTAATGTTTGCCTACACGTGATCCAGTTTCCAACTCGGCCAACATATTTTTGAGACAAACGTGTTGACCAGGATTCATGAAGTTTTTGTCCAAAAGTGTGAACAATTTAATATTGACGACGGATGAAGCACGGCGCAGGACGAACGACGGACAAAAGGCAAGTACAATAGCTCACTATGGACACGTTATACTAAGGTGAGCTGAATAATAACTTAACTGTCACCCTAACATATATTCACTTTCAATAACTTCTGTTGGTACGCGAGAGTACAAAAACAAGAACCGGTCATAAAATGAAATGAAGGTTGAGCGATGCAACAATGCGTAATTACCTAGAGAGGTCTTGACATGAATAACACGATCATGCATTAAAATAAGTCGACTGCTCTCTTAAATTCGTTTCGCGATCTCGCCCTTATTTATCAAAAGTTTAAAATGGCAAACCAACAGCAACAAAAAATATCAATGTTTTGCAATGTATCTCGCGGTCTCGAATCGTATTACATTAACCACTAACCGTAATCTTGCGATCTTCCATCTTATGTTCGCATTCACAAATCGCATTTTCAATCCCTCGAATATATTTTAGCGCACACGATTGTGTTTAATGATTGTGTTTGACAAAATATTGCTTAAATACGATATGAACTCAAGAAAACCCAATGCGAATTTGCGAAATGAAATATCACGGTTTCGCATCGTGTTTTCGTTCTTTTCGCATTTACATCGGTCGAGATTTCGTGCTCTTAATGAGAACACGATATTACAAGCACGATTCTAGATTAAGAAAGATATTACAAAATCCCGCATTGAAATCTGGCCAACACACTTCAACTTCTAAAAATAGGAGGTCGGCATAATCCACATTCCGTTTCATACCAATAATCATAGGAATCAACTCACCGATCACGTAGAACAATTAAAAAAGCCCGTAATTGTATTATGCTCATTCGTTTTCAGAGATGCAAAACATCAACGAATGGTAGTAAAGGACCAGCGTAAATTTTTAACAAGAAGGAACCATTAATATAATTACATGTTTCATCGAAAGTGTACACCTTATAAGAAACTTAAGTATTTTTTACACTATGCAGTAGTAACGGTGAATGTGCATTTGTAACGGATATGAAACACATTTATGTTATATCCTGTTCCATCGCTAGCTTACATATGATAAAAACGGACGTATTTTTAACAATATGTCGGGCTTTGCACATGTTTTTTTAACGTCCCTTGTCATTATGGGTGGGTTAGGTGCCCACTGCTTACGTTGATATTTTTCACAATAAGCATGTTAAATGACGTTATTTGGTTCGTAATAACATTTAAATAAACCAGCTATTAAGTTATTGAAACGATACGTTGTTACTGCGTTCCGACCTTTCCACTATACATGCACTCACAATACTTTGTAGAAGTTACTGTCATTCACATGTTTAATAAATAGGCAATTCATTCGTAGAATGTTCCGTTTCTTCGCTAGTGTAAACTGAGGTAATTTTAACATATCGCACTAGTTACTGTAAATGCTAACACAAACAAGAGGGCCATGATGGCCCTGTATCGCTCCACTGGTTTTTATGCGACAAAAAACGCGCAATGCGCATGGGTTGAAATGTACTCAAGCATGTGACTTTCTCTGTCTCTCCCTCGTCCCACTGGGCACCTAAAGTTGGAAGGGTGAGCATTTTTATATATGGAAAAAGTTACTACCGTGTTAACTAAACAGACTAAAAAGCCCGGGAATTGTTCCTTTGAAGCACAGTCCCATTGCTTATAACGTAGGTACATTTATCTCTCCAAAAGACATTGTCGTTCTTTCTATTTCACATATTTTTGGATGATCAAGATCAAATATACGCATTTGATTTGAAACAGATTCACAAGACCCGTAGGAATCAAAATGCCTTAACCCTTTACCAAACGACACATTTTGGACTTTCCCAATTTGAAAAAGGTTGCAGATTACAATTAAATTGTAATGGAATATTAAGGAAATAATCAGGTAGAGTAGAAATAATTGTGATAAAAGGAGAAATTGCTCATCTTGAGCAATTTCTCATTTTATCATAATTATTTATAAAGTCGTCAACTATAAACCCGTAAAATCCTGTTGGTGTTTGGTAAAGGGTTAATAATCTCTGGTTCCTTCTTAGAGCCTTTCACACATTTATAACAAATACAATAGTAGCATCTTTCTTTGTAAAGAATCATCTCAAACAAGGGCTGTTTGTAAAACATGCATGCCCCCCCCATACGGGCTGTCAGTTGTAGTGGCAGCCATTGAGTGAATACGTATTTTGGCACTGTGACCACGACCTTTGACCTAGTGACCTGAAAATCAATAGGGGTCCATCTGTGAGTCATGATTAATGTACCTATGAAGTTTCATGATCCTAGGTGTAAGCTTTCTTTAGTTTTCATCCGGAAACCATTTTACTCTGTGAAGTCACCGTGACCTTGACCTTTGACCTAGTGACCTAAAAGTCAATAGGGGTCATATGCGAGTCATGATAAATGTACCTATGAAGTTTCATGATCCTAGGCGTAAGCGTTCTTGAGTTATAATCCGGAAACCATTTTTTTAAGTTGAGTCACCGTGACCTTTGACCTAGTGACCTGAAAATCAATAGGGGTAATCTGCGAGTCATGATCCATGTACCTATGAAGTTTCATGATCCTAGGAATAAGCGTTCTTGAGTTATCATCCAGAAAACATTTTACTATTTCGGGTCACAGTGACCTAAACCTTTCACCTGAGAATCAGTAGGGGTCATCTGCGAATCATGATCAATGCACCTATGAAGTTTCATGATCCTAGGCATAAAACGTTCTTGAGTTATCATCCGGAAACCATTTTACTATTTCCGGTCACCGTGACGTTGACCTTTGATCAAGTGACCTGAAAATCAATAGGGGTCATCTGCGAGTCATGATCAATGTACCTATGAAGTTTCATGATCATAGGCATAAGCGTTCTTGAGTTATCATCCGAAAAACATTTTACTATTTCGGGTCACCGTGACCTTGACCATTGACCTAGTGACCTCAAAATCAACAGGGGTCATCTGCGAGTCATTATCAATGTACCTTTGAAGTGTCATGATCCTAGGCCAAAGCGTTCTTGAGTTATCATCCAAAAACCATCTGGTGGACGGACATACGGACGACGGACGGACCGACATGTGCAAAACAATAAACACCCTCTTCTTCGAAGAGGGGCATAGATATAATTAACAACCCACACGTCCCTTAGACCAACAGGCCTGAGAATTTATGATAATCTAAAGAGTATTTCTTATATTTATAAATGTATTTAATTAAGTAATACATTTGACTTCTAAGATCAATTCATAATTTATATTAAAAAAATTATAAAATGATCATAAATTTATATGGATCGTTGAGCAATTGACAATCATATCTCCACAATTCATGAGTCACAATTCACAAATGGAACAATGAATCCTTAGTTATTAAAAAGCAACATATACGATAGTTAAGAACATTGCACTTCATTAATTCCAACACCTCTTGGCTACAAAGTTTGAGTTTACAATGCAGTATCATATATTGACTTTTCTGGAAACAATTATGTTCGTGGAAGTTGTGTTTTAAAATCAATAAGATATTATTAAACTGGTTTAAACACTACAAAAAGACATTAAATAAACATGTCATCCGATTTTTTTATCCGGATATATGGTCACTTTTGACATATTTAAATAAATCCCGACTTTTTTCAGTTTATAAGAAAAACATTCAGAACAAATGTTCTTACTTCAATTCCTTTGAAAGCAGTCACCATCTGATCTAAAATGGCACTAAATGACAGGGTTTTATCTCATGTTTACAAGATGTTGTTGTTGTTGTTGGTCACAGCCACACGGCCGCAGTAATCTCCCCTGGTAAACGTCATATGTTCAGTTTTGTGACCTCCCGGGACAGGGTCAAATTTGAGCCCTGGGGAATAATTTGAACAAATTTGGTAGAGAACTATTAGATATCACAACATACAAAATTTCGTAGCCCTAGGCTCTATAATTAAGAACAAGAAATTTTTTGAAGTTTGCACAAAATAGGCCTTATTTAAGCATATGTTCATTTTTGTGACCCATGGGGCAAGGTCAAATTTGTTCCCAGAGGCATAATTTGAAAAAACTAAGTAGAGAACTATCAGATGTCACTAGCTACCAAATTTGATAGAAATAGGCCCAATGGTTATGGACAAGAAGATTTTTATAGTTTGCACAATATGGGCCCAATATAAGCACATGTTCAATTTTGTGACCCCATGGGGAAGGGTCAAATTTGATCCCAGGGGCTTAATTTGAACAAACTTGGTAGAGGACTATAAGATGTCATTACATACCAAATTTGGTAGCCCTATGCCATACGGTTATGGACTAGAAGATTTTTAAAGTTTGCACAAAATAGGTTTTATATAAGCAAATTTTCGATTTTTAGACCCCCCAGGGCGGGGTCAAATTTGACCCCGGGGGCATAATTTGAACAAACTTGGTAGAGGACTATTAGATGTCACTACATACCAAATTTGGTAGCCCTAGGCCCAATGGTTATGGACAAGAAGATTTTTTAAGTTTTCACAAAATAAGCCTTATATAAGCCAATTTTCAATTTTTTGAGCCCCCGGGGCGGGGTCAAATTTGACCCCAGGGGCTTAATTTGAACAAACTTGGTAGAGGACAATAAGATGTCACTACATACCAAATTTGGTAGCCCTTGGCCAAATGGTTATGGAGAAGAAGATTTTTAAAGTTTTCACAAAATAGGCCTTTTATAAGCAAATGTTCAATTTTTTGACCCCCCGGGGCAGGGTCAAATGTGACCCCAGGTGCATAATTTGAACAAACTTGGTAGAAGACTATAAGATGTCACTACATAGCAAATTTGGTAGCCCTAAGCCCAATGGTTATGGACAAGAAGATTTTTAAAGTTTGCACAAAATAGGCCTTATAAAAGCAAATTTTCAATTTTTTAACCCCCCGCCCCGGGGCAGGTTCAAATTTGACCCCGGGGGCATAGTTTGAACAAACTTGGTAGAAAACTATAAGATGTCACTACATAGCAAAATGGTAGCCCTAGGCCCAATGGTTATGGACAAGAAGATTTTTAAAGTTTGCACAAAATAGGTCTTATATAAGCAAATTTTCAATTTTTTGACCCCCCGGGGCATAATCAAATTTGACCCCAGGGGCATAATTTGAACAAGCTTAGTAGAAGACTATAAGATGTCACTACATACCAAGTTTGGTAGCCCTAGGCCCAATGGTTCTTGACAAGAAGATTTATAAAGTTTGCACGAAATAGGCCTTATATAAGTAAATTTTCAATTTTTTGTCCCCCAGGGGCAAGGCATATTTGACCCCAGGGGCATAATTTGAACGAATTTGAAAAAGGTTCACCACAGGAACATTCCAGAGAAATTTCATCAGAATGGGACCAGTAGTTTATGAGAAGATGTCTAAGGAAAAAGTTAACGCACGGACGCACGCACGCACACACGACGGACACAGGACCATGACGTAAGCCCCGCTGGCCTTTGGCCAGTGGAGCAAATAACCAACAATAAAGTGTGTTAGTTCTTAAGACAATTTAATTTCCAACTTTAATGTGGGCGTACTGACGGATTGAATTATGTAGTTTTATCACAGAAATACTCCCAATATGGATTTTATCGTACCCAACATGACACAAAACACTTTGATTTAAGGCTGAGACACACCTCTCAATCGAACAATAAATTTTAAATAGATATATATTGATTATATCCAAAATAAATTAATCAAAACACATCCCAATAAATCAGATTAGTATGTTATTGTATTTTGAATCATATATTGAAATTACATTTATTATGGCGGTTAATTACGCGTGTAAAACATATATCTACACTGATAACTGAAAATTTGAATCTTTTCGTATGAAGAAATAACGATTTTTACATAAATTTACTTTAAATAAAATAAGAATCTCCATGTTTCCAAATATTCTTGCTAGTAACGAAACCCAACTGTATCACTTTGTCCTATTTTTGCAAGAATCGGGAAAGACGGACGTTTTAAATGACTCCCGGAACGATGTGTATATTTGTTTTCTTTAACATCACAAACCTAATTTTTAACAAAAAAAACAAATTCGACATCAACACTAACAAGGTAACTCTGGATTTCGGATCAAATAGTGCTGTACCAAGGTGCAGGATCACGCGACTTTATGGGGTTTACAAATCGATGTTAATGGATGTTGACACACCGGTACGTGATGCTTTGTTCAAATAACTTTTTAAAACTATTTTCATAAGCATTTAAACCTGTGCATTAATTGCAGTTTGTATACGGCTAATGGTAATGTGAAAACCATCATAATTACTTTATTTACTTAGTCTGTGTTCTTGGCAAAAATTCGATGTAATCAGCCATTCATATACACGGTAATGCTGCACGCAACGTGAAATGTTGGCATCAAATTCATACATTTTCAATAATAAATTCTTAAATCTTAAAGGGACCTTGCCACGTTTTGGTAATTTGACACAATTAAAAACAATCCGATCCGCAACTTCTCGTTGTAGTTATGATATTGAGTAAACAGTAATTATGCACATTTACCATGTTTTAAAATATCCATAATATGCAAGTTATCGTTATGTTTTGTGAAACTACGAGGGTTGCTTATATAAAGTATAAAATACAATACTCTTTGTATGATCACAAATTGCCGAGTAGTCTAATAGTTGGACTTTTACTCCATGGGTCAGTGGTTCGATTCCAGCTGAGGGAAATTGTTTTCTTTTATTTCATTCTTGTTTTTTTTACTGAAGCTTTTAAGATCCAATGTTTACATTAATGAATTAAACATTAAACACCAAATTTCGATACATATCAAAATCTGTGAAAACCACATTAAAATAACGGCACAAACTGCAATAAAGACTGCAAGAACAGTTGTAAAAACATGTATCTCTAAAAGTATCATTATGCAAGCGCAATGGTGTCTATGATCAAAAGTTTCAAAATCACGGTGTGTATTTCCAAACAAATAATGGTCAAACCAAGAAATAAGTAATTGATCCAGTTCAGGAAAATGCATTTGACATCATTTACGTGATACGGGATATTATTATTTGAACTTTATGTATACCGACCATAGCACGTTATTATGCATGTATAGAATAGCTTTATGAAATATTGATGTTAATAGCATAACAAAACTGAACACTCTGATATAAATTTCAATTATATTTTTATTGATTTTTCATTTTTGAGATATAAAAAAACTTGATCGAAAACCTACTATGTTGTTTTGTTGTATATATTACCTTGCAAGTGTATGCCGCTTCCAGAAAGTACCAAATCTTTCAGATTTAGGCACGATGACAGGTCAAATTCAACCTGCGATATTGGCTCGCTATGTGTAGATGAACTATGTATGGCATGATCCGTTTCGTCGTCTACATGTATTTCCAAAGCCAGAGCATTGGACTTGTTTTCTCTCCATATGTTGTTCATGACCATTAAGTTGTTCCCATCGATATCAAAGTTCCCATCGATATCAAAGTGACTGAGTCTGAGGAGAATGCCAGTTTGGTCATTTGAAACAGCCTCTGTGTATCCTGCCTCTATGATGCTTTGAAACGTATCGTATTCATATGAAAATTTGTTCATATCAATCATATTAATATTATTATGTTCATTCATAATGCAAGATTGTTCATTCATAATGCCAGATAGCTTATTGGCAGCCGATATGTTCAGTCCACATAGGAATATGAACACCTGGGATATGTCGAGATATGCATCCGAATGACGTCCCAGATATCCGGAAATGACATCATCAATCAAATGAGCATTGAGGGCAATATGATAAGCAGCCAGGAATTCCTGCATGCTTTTGTGGATAAATGAGATGGACGAATTCAAAGTTCTTTTGTTTTTCCGTTTTGATATCAGTCCCGCTTTGAGAGCAAACTCTTGTTCAGATGGTGTAAGATAGTTTGACAATTCTTGATCGTTGAATACAATAGACTTTTCCTTTTCAGGAGAAAACAAAATATGAAAAGCAGCTTTTGACATGACATCTACGTTTTGAATGATAGGCCGAAGGTAACTTGTTTTTGAAAAACACTTCACATGAGGAGGGTTTAAATCGTTAAAAAAGCCAGTTGTATCGTTCGCCTTCTTACACAGGCTTTCAAGAAAAGTAGTATACAATGCACACAATGAAGATCCGTTCAAATGTTCCTCCTCCTCCATAGTGTCCACCCACGTGCAAATAACAAGTGTGTACAACATCGGTGAATTTGATAACCAGGTCAGCCGACGCTCCTCTATGAAGCTCTCAATTTCCCACGCGGTTGTCATAAGATCCTTGCTCTTGTCAAGTATGCACCGCAGTACTCTTTCACTAAACGTATATGAATCGCTAATACCCTCGATCTCTACGAGGATGTCGATCCGTGAATTCTTGATACGCTCATCAGCAAGTTTCCATGGTCGAGAAGTTGTAAGAACCGCGCACTTGTCCTTTGGAAATCCCGCCATAGAAGGTTCAGCAAGGTTACTACCGTCAGGAGCCACCCATTCATCTAGACCATCACGTATTACAAGGCATATTTCCGTCTCTATTATTCTGAGTAAAAGAGTGTACATGACATCACGTTTTTCATCAGAATACATTGTGTCGATGATTTGTTGCTTTATAATATGCGTTACTTCGGTCTGACCTCTTGATTCTCCCAACGAGAGGAAAAAAATGAACTGGAAATTTTGAATGATTAACACGTCATCAAACGATGCATTTTTGTTGGGAGCTGCCGTTGAAGGCCGATTTTCGTCGCACCAATCATGAACTAACTTGGCTGAAAACGTTGACTTGCCGCTGCCGGGCTCGCCTTGTACGTATACACGTCGATTTGACTTTGTGTCGTCTGTGTAAAAGAGATCCTTGTATGTCAGTACTATGTCCTTTTTAACACGTTTCCCATCACTTGCTATATCAAAACGGTGCATTTTTGGCGTTGCATATATATCGGTTATACGTTTATCAAGACTCTGATCCAATACTGAAAGAGGCACATTGCTCGAAGTGTCATTGTAATGTTCCACCAAACGACGGCGAAAATCTGTAATGATAATGAAACAATGCCTTACATCAATACCAAAAAAGTACGCCATTTTAATTTATTGCAAAACACGAAAGTGAAACTCGCAAACAAAGTCGCTCGCTACAGTCAAAGCATTTAACAACTGGTTAGATAATTTACATGAAGGACGCTACTGTAAATTAGCACGTATCTATATCAAAATAACACTCATGTTACCCATAAACAAATAATGGTGCGGTCTACGTTCACAAGACTTGATATTTACGATGTGGTTGCTGACACTGATTTTAAAAGAAAGTGTAATGGATACACATGGCCCATGCTCTATTTTGCTGTTAATACTGTAAATGAATGCATCCACTGAAGTGATATACATATCAATATGTAACTATATAGCTTTGTTACACGGTATACATGGAGAGACTTAAAGGGGTCTTTTCCCAGATTTTGACATGTATTAAAGTTTGTCATTAAAATGCTTTAGTGGATAAATGTAAACATTTGATCTAAATAGCTCCAGTAACACCAAGAATAAAATTAAAAACAGAACAAAGTAACCCTCAACTGGGCTTGAACCACTGACCGCTGAAGTAAAAGTCTATCGCTTTGACCACTCGGCCATCCGTGTTAATACAATGAGTGATGTATTTTATACCTTATATAAGCAGTCCTCGTTGTATCAGAAAATATAACGACAACAACAGCACTCTCCAAATTAGTTAATAGTTTCGCGTTGCAACGCTTTATAATTTTCAGGTTTTTAAATCGTAAGAAGATGCATATAATTGATATTTAAGAGAATGGTAAATGTTCAGTATTACTGTTTTCCCACAAATATAACTATAACGACAATTTGCGAATTTGAAACATTTTTTATTTTGTCAATTTACCAAAACGTGAAAATGTCCCTTCAACTAATTAAACAAATACAGCAATCAATGTACATCCGTGTCCATGTTATTAAATTTAGCCGTGTCCATTAAGTAGACTACTAAACGAATAAACAATAGCATTTAAGAGATTTTTTTAACTGTTTGTTTCCCACATTAGTCTTATGCTATGCCGTGAAGTTTGAAGTAAAATAGTGCTTATATCCATCTTCATCTACTATTAACTGTTTTAGCTTAAATTTAGAACAGCAATTCCGTTTCCTCTTTACTGCTTCACAACATAAGTTAGTCAAATGTTGCGTAATTAAGAACTAGTATGTTTGGAGATGTACTTATTCAGCATGGTATCTAAAACTTGCTGATTATAAAAACAGATTGAAATGTTTTCATCAATTGATTATATACAAGTAAATTCGTTGAATTGATATCCCCCCCCCCCCAAATAAATTGTGTTTATTATTCTTGTGCAAAGCACTTTTTTCCATGGATTTCTACACATATGAAGCTTCATGTTGACATGTTGTATCGTATCTGAGATATAGCCCTGAAAAGTGCCATCACACAAAAACAACAAATGGCATTAACTCTTATTTAAGAAAGTGAAGGGTTATGTTTTTTAAGCATGGCACTTCTCCTTATTATTATCAATACACCTATGAGGTTTCATGTTGAATTCCTGCATGATATCTGAGATATAGCCCTGAAAATGTACAAACGGGCAATTACTCTTAATAAAGAAATGTATGGTTATGGTTGTTGCACAGGACATTTCGCCGCATTGATATCTATACACCTATGAAGTTTCATGTTCACATCTTATATAGTTTCTGAGATATAGACCTAAAATAATTGTGACAGACAGACGGACTGACAGACGGACGGACAGGGCCAATTCTTTATCCCTCCGCCTGTGGCGGGGTATAATTAACAACATCTTTCAGAACGAGTGTTTATTGATAACAGTTCACAAAGAGAAATAATATCACATATATCTAAAATATGGTCATTGCGTCATAAAAAATATATGCGTGAATCAATTAAAGAGACGCATTTAATATGAACTTACTAACTTGTATGAGGCTATGTTTCTTTTGCTTTTGTATGAGCATTACAATACATACACACGACGAATAGTTATTTATTGCTTTACATCTGCTGAGACGAGTTAAAGGGAACACGAAATTGCGGGACTTTATTCTGTACACTTGTTATGATATATTCAATAACTGTGATTATTTTTTTTATATATAATATGCTTCTAAAGCAACGTAGGATGTTTTAAAGTGCTGCCAGTAGTAGACAGGCATACTCGTGAATTGGAATTTAATATGTATAAGCCTGCTAAGTAATAGATCAGATATAAAAGAATTGGTCAGTAACCTGAAAGATACTGGGTAGTTGCCATTGAGTATAAGGTATAGTAAAACATATATAGTTATGTCGCACGCACCCCTTAATCTCATAATCGTATGTACTCAACTGCATTGTTTTAAATGAAAATATGCGTTTTGGGCTTTGAAAAATGCCTAAAATGAAGACTCCAAAACATATTTTTAGTTTTAAATGGATATGATTTGTAAAGATCCAGTTCCAATGGACTACCCATTGTTGTTGCAAGAATAGGTACTTGCACGCATAAACATAACTCTAAAATTCGAAGTATTAGAAGCGGCATCGCTTTGCTAAATGGTACGTCGGAGTTTTCAGCTTTGGTATGTTTAACATGCGTTTTAAATGTCTACAACATATGTGAAGTAGTTACAGGGATGCCCAATGTTTGAACGCAGACGTTAGTTTTAACACCACATCGGGGTAGAGATAGTATTTTTTCGCTTTGCAGAAGCTCACAAGAGAGGGCTGGTACACTTGGTTCTCACCTGACACTCAAATCTTACTTCTGATTCCGAGACCTTGACACAACAACACCATGGTAACCGCTTCTGCTGACCAACGAAACAAAAATGGGTGACTGGCACATTTTCTATGAACAGATGCAATTTCTTCGACAGAAAATTTGCGCCGCCAAGATTTATTCAAGCCTTTGGAAAGAAAATGAAGAAACCAAAAATACAGAATACAAAGCGGGCTCGGTCGGGGATTGGAATAACCATGATCGCGCACTCCACTGTGTGTCCCCAGGGTGAATGCGACAAGTAGGATAATAAAGTTTACCAAGCGATCAAGATGGCAGCAAAGGGATCAATCATACACACGTGAAACGTAAGAACACTCCTTGCATGCGGAAAAATCCACATACTGAAGCATGAGCTGAAGCACTACCGCTTGGAAATGTTCTTACTAGCCGAGGCCAGGTGGCAAGGCTTCGGAAAAACATCAACGGACGAACGACACAAGTTACGGATCATGGGAGAGAATTCCAAACATCGGGTTACCCCAGGCATGGCGAAATTAGAAAAAATCTGCCGGTCATCCGGACAGGCATTTCAGAAAATGTGCCGGTCCGGAGAAAATTTAGCCGGACCGTAAAGCAACAACAACTTAACTAGAAAATTCAAAAATGGCAGCGATCACATCTTGATCTCTTTATTCAACCGGCCGTTAAATTGATTTTAATCGCTTAGAGGTTACACTGGCAGCTAATTGGTGTTAATCGGTTGTGTAATGTCAATCATGTTGTGAAAAATTCGCGTGTCAGTTTTTATTACATGTATTCCCTATTAGAACGGTTCGGTGCGATAATTTCAATAACGTATGTGCAAGCCGAATAATTATCAAATTAAAGTTATTCGAAACGATTTAAACATTCTTACTTTAATATGATTTCAGTTTGGAGCGGCTGTTAAAATATACTGCGCACAGTACAAAACACGTTACCTGACATTTAATGATTAAGGCATTTCATTTTTCAGAACGTTTACTAGTAATTAATTAAATAAAAAAGACGATTTATTTACATGCTAACGCAGTGTAATTGTTAACAGAGATTCATTTTCATTTTTGACCAGTATCAGAAAGTCCCCGTTTTTTTACATGGCACTGCATATGATGCAATAAAAACATTTCTTTGTACATGTATCGTATTGCATTCAATCTAAATTTAAATTCGCTCGTCCAATGAAAGCTCTGCCCCATAATGCACTGTACTCTTTACACTTATGAAAAATGGCGTATGCATATGGTTGTGTTTATCACGATACCATATTTTATTGTCCTTATCCTACTCGAAAAATATGTCAAAGCTATCAAGATCTTTTTTGTTAGAACGCAGTTGGCGATTTTGCAAACGAGTTTAAAGTAGGTGTTGTGTAACAAGTTGGATTTGCTAATTGTACGTAACAAACCTACAGCAAACATCAAAACAACGAGCGATTTCATTTTCATGATGTAGTAAGCGATTTGCTCTTCGAATTTTCAACTTGAAAAAAAAAAGATTTGTTTGCAATCATCCACATTTTGCCGGTCACCAGGACCGACATTCTTGTTAAACCTGCCGGACCAAATTGAAATCTGCCGGTCAGGACCGGCGGACCGGCAATTTCGCCAAGCCTGCCGGGTTGCTTACATCGTTAGGAAGGAGGTAGCCAACATAAGTTGCATCCCATTCTCCAGGAGACTCATCTCCATTTGTATCTCAGCTAGACCTCACAATATCAACATCATCAAGGTCTACGTACCGATATCAGACTACGACAACGAGGAGAATACATATACTATCTGCATAGATGTTGCACACTAAACTTAACCCTAGCATTTGACCAACGCCTGCAGACCAGTAAACAGTACAGATTAAAAGCATTAACAATATGTCCATCTACAATTGCCGGAAAAAAGTCATTTTTCGTTAAATAAAACCCTCTAGTGTTATACTGCGGACTATATACAAAAATATACAATGTTGTGTCATTAAAATTACATTACAAGAGCACCGCCTAGCGGGTGCAGACCGCTCATCTATTTTCTTTTTAAAGGTGAAGGAACTCTCAATTTCAATCACAAAGGAGGGAGGGGTGGATTGAAGAGGGGTTTAAGTGTGGGGGTGTGGACATTTATTACATTATCTTCCAAAAATGCGGAAAAAAGCAAAAAAAAAATGCAAAAAAAAAAATTCGGGGGGGGGGGGGGTGGGGGGGGGGTGGATTGTTGGGTGCGATGGTTGGACGGTATTTCAAAAATAAAATAACAAAAATAAATATTTGTGTTTTTTAACCGTTTAAAAAAAATGGGGGGGTGGGGTGGGGGGGGGGGGGTGTAGTGTGAGGGTGTGGTGGTCATTTGTGAGATGATCTTAAAAATATATATATATATATTTAGGGGGGAGGGGGGAGGATTCGGGAGAGGAGGGGTGGGGAGGGCACGGGGGTTGGTTTGGGTGGAGTCTATTGTGGTATGTCAGGTAAGAGTAGTTTTGTCAAAGTATCAATCAATTCTAATCATAAATAAAGAAGTTATGGCAATTTTAGCAAAATTTAATAATTTGACCTTGAGAGTCAAGGTCATTCAAAGGTCAAGGTAAAACTCAACTTGCCAGGTACAGTAACCTCATGATAGCATGAACGTATTTGAAGTTTAAAAGCAATAGCCTTGATACTTCAGAAGAAAAGTGGATCGAAACACAAAATTTAACCATATATTCAAAGTTACTAAGTCAAAAAAGGGCCATAATTCCTTAAAAATGACAATCAGAGTTATGCAACTTGTCCTTTTACAGTACCCTTATGATAGTTTGCGAGTGGTCCAAGTATGAAAGCAATATCTATGATACTTTAGGGGTAAAGTGGACCAAAACACAAAACTTAACCAAATTTTCAATTTTTTTAGTATATAGGGCCCATATTTCCGTCCAAATGCCAGTCAGAGTTACATTACTTTGCCTGCACAGTCCCCTTATGATAGTTAATAAGTGTTGCAAGTATGAAAGCAATAGCTTTGATACTGTAGGAATAAAGTGGACCTAAACAGAAAACTTAACCAAATTTTCAATTTTCTAAGTATAAAAAGGGCACATAATTCTGTCAAAATGCCAGTCAGAGTTACATAACTTTGCCTGCACAGTCCCCTTATGATAGTTAGTAAGTGTTGCAAGTATGAAAGCAATAGCTTTGATACTTAAGGAATAAAATGGACCTAAACACAAAACTTAACCAAAATTTTCAATTTTCTAAGTATAAAAAGGGCACATAATTCTGTCAAAATGCACGCCAGAGTTATCTAACTTTGCCTGCCCAGTCCCCTCATGATAGTAAGTAAGTGTACCAAGTTTGAATGCAATAGCATTGATACTTTCTGAGAAAAGTGGACCTAAAAGCAAAACTTAACCGGACGCCGACGCCAACGCCTACGCCGACGCCAAGGTGATGACAATAGCCCATAATTTTTTTTTTAAATAGATGAGCTAAAAAACCAAAGCTCCTACGGAAAGGTTTCATTTAGTAATATGTAATTGTTATATGTAAACATTTCCTATAGCTTATATATTAATGATCATTTTTAATCAATTGATACATAATATGCTAACTTAAAATGGTTATTATTCTAATTATTGCAGGACATGTTGTGTGCCTTTTAAGTGACCTAGTATTAGACATATTTAAAGTTCAAAGAGAATAAAATGCATACACACTTTTTACAAACAAAACACCTAAACCTGATCATAACGCTGACGAACAGGTCAGAAGTGTAGCTAAATCAACTCCTGTACAAATAATTGTGTAGCTAAACACGTCTTTTTATGCACAAAATATATGGATTTTTGGCCAAATTTAAATCCTTATTGGCTAATTGGGTTCACTTTGTTTTTGAAATGATAATTTGTAAATGGATTACCTATATTGAGACGAACTGGTGTGCAAAATAAAACCTGTTTACGAACCTGCTACGTCTCGTTCATAGTCTGCTTGTGCAGTTTTGTTTGCTGCCTGTTGCATGCGCTCAATGCCATGCTGTACACTGCTTTCAATTCTCTGTGCCCCAAATTGTGTCTTTCTTTCAAGGCGATGTTCCCCAAATTTCGTCTTGCTATGAAGGCGTTGTTCCCCAACTGTTGTCTTCTTTTTAAGGCGTATCAGACCCAACTGATTAGTAGCATCCAATTTCTGCAGATGTTTTGACAAGGTCCTTTCCGCAATCTTAGAAAAACGTTTGCCGGTCTTTTTTGCTTCTTCAAGCGTTTGATTGACCTCTTTCAACAGCTTGCCCAGTTCTTCAAAGGACATACGATCATTCTGCAACTGCATGCAAATCCAAACAAATATTGTGTTGTGTTTGTCCAAAACAAATATTAACAAGGGCTGTTTGTAAAACATGCATGCCCCCCATATGGGCTGCCCGTTGTAGTGGCAGCGATTGTGTGAATACGTTTTTTGTCACTGTGACCTTGACCTTTGACCTAGTGACCTGAAAATCAATAGGGGTCATCTGCGAGTCACGATCAATCTACCTGTGAAGTGTCATGATCCTAGGCAAAAGCGTTCTAGAGTTATCATCCGAAAATCATTTTACTATTTCGGGTCACCGTGACCTTGACCTTTGACCTTGTGACCTCAAAATCAATAGGGGTCATCTGCGAGTCATGATCAATCTACCTGTGAAGTTTCATGATCCTTAGCATATGCGTTCTTGAGTTATTATCCGAAAACCATTTTACTATTTCGGGTCACCGTGACCTTGACATTTGACCTAGTGTCCTCAAAATCAATAGGGGTCATCTGCGAGCCATGATCAATCTACCCATGAAGTTTCATGATCCTAGGCGTATGCATTCTTGAGTTATCATCCGGAAACCATTTTACTATTTCGGCTCACCGTGACCTTTGACCTAGTGACCTCAAAATCAATAGGGGTCATCTGCGAGTCATGATCAATGTACCTATGAAGTTTCATGATCCTAGGCCCAAGCGTTCTTGAGTTATCGTCTGACAACCACCTTGTGGACGGACCGACAGACCGACCGACCGACCGACATGAGCAAAGCAATAATTATACCCCCTTTTCTTCGAAGGGGGGCATAAATATGTCAAATCATGTTGAAAAAAATACGGTTTGATGGATATGTGTTTATGTTCTTGAGAGATCGTAGTATCATTTCATGAATGGTAACATTTATTTTTCACGAGTTGCAGAGCCATTGATGAAGTCATATCTTTAATATGACTTATACTTTTATAAAACAAAATCTTATATTGAAACATATTGAAACATAACATTATTTTAACTAATATAACTGTTTAGTCCATGCCAATAAGTTTCGTGAACTGTGACCTTATAAATGCGAATTAGTATGATTTTATAGAAATGACGTTTAGTGAAAAAAACTGTACCATTGTGCTTCAATTTCTTCATCCTCGTCAATTGTCCCTCAATTACTACATACTCGTCAATTTATTACATTATTATTTTTCAACTTTATTTTACGTTTTCTATTTTACATGTTTATATCAATTATACGATTTACAATTAATATTAATACATTCATAGCTGAATAATGATCATGTTAGTTGGCTCTTCGACTCAGTTTCTTTACCACAAAACTTTATACACCATTTTTTTTACAGCAAACCAACATTCTGTTTTTGAAACTTTGCGCGTGTGCATAATCCAAAACATTTATATATTGTACAAGATAAGTATTCAAATGGCGTCGGGAATTTCAGTGTAAAAGGCACTCAATGAAGTTACATGGAACGCTTTTTTTCTACTGTAAATATTAATATATTGGCCGATTATTTTAAACAAAATAGAAAAAGATACTGGTATAACCATTATCTCTGATTTTGTGTTATAACCCAAAATAAACATTATCTATAAAGTTGTGTTATAAACTCCAAATAACCATTATCTATGATTGTGTGCTGTAACCCCCAAATATTTCATAGTTCATTTTATTTACATTGGTTTCCTTTTTTATTGGCATCCGAGTGCAGTTTTCATTAATGGAACAGAACTGTGTAGGTCTTAAAAAATCTGCTTCTTCTTGTATGCGTAATTAATAAATTTCATATTTTTCTCAACTTCAAGGGGAGATGATTCTGAACTTATTCTTACGTTGCTCATTTACGATAGGGGTTGAGTACTCATTGATATGAAAACACTGTAAACGTTTTAATGTTTTTACAACCCCCCCCCCCACCCTCTCACACACATATTTCATGGGCACAATAAAAACAAACAAAAGATGTGTTTGTCAGAAACACAATGCCCCTTAATGTGCCCTGTTTTATTATTTTTTACCTTTGACCTTGAACGATTACCTTGACCTTGACATTTCAACAAACAAAATGTGCAGCACCATGAGATACACATGCATGCCAAATATCAAGTTGCTACATCTTGTATCTTCAATATTTCTAAAGTTATTGCAAAACTTGAAAGTAAGGTTGTTGTTTTTTACCTTTGACCTGAAGGATGACCTTGACCTTGACCTTTTACCACTCAAAATGTGCAGCTCCATGAGATACACACGCATGCAAAATATCAAGTTGCTTTCTTCAATATTTCAAACGTTATTGCAAAACTTTTATGTAAGGTTAAAGTTTTAGGTTTTTTTACCTTTGACCTTGAAGGATGACCTTGACCTTGAACTTTCACCACTCAAAATGAGCAGCTCTATGAGATACACATGCATGCCAAATATCAGGTTGCTTTGTTCAATATTTAAAAAGTTATTGCAAAACTTTAATGTGAGATTAAATTTTTGATGACAGAATGACATAATGACGGACAGACAAGCCAAAAACAATATACCCCCGATCGTTCGATCAGGGGGCATTAAAATGGTTACAATAAAATAGCATATTTATTTAAACTAAAATGTCTACATCAAAAAAAAAGTTAACATAGAACATAAATAAAAAAATTTGATTCTACTGGGGCTCGAACCTTGGGCCTCTCACATGTGAAGCGAGCGTGTAACCACTACACTACGGAACCGCTTGAAAAATCACCTTCTTACTAAGATATTAACAAGTGACTGTAGTGTAACGGTTATCAATAAAGCAATACACCGTGCAATTGCTGTCGTCTTGTAAAATTGAAGAAAATACGCGTTAACCAAAACTCTAACAGCAATAGTCTGCGCTATTGTTAGAAAAACCACAAGAAAAATATATTTTGATTATGTTTTGTTGTTATACAAAACCAGACAGTTTCACCGGTTCGCGTATTTGCCAGTCCCTGTGATCTTTTATTATTGCCCAGTCCCTGTGATCAGTTATTAATTTTAAAAATTAGCTTTGCATTATTTGCAATACATGTTGTAGTTAATGAAATAGGCATAAATGCAGTACTTATTTACACTAATTAACACAAAAAATCACCACTGTGCAATCATAATTATAAAATGTGCAGCGGATACATATAACGAATTTCCTAGATGAGTTTAATAAAATATGGTATGATATGACAACGAGTGTCAGATCTTTTTTATCACATGCTTTTAAGTAAGCAAATTAAATAAATATTTACGCAAATGATAAATCCCGAATGTTGTTTACATTTCTTGTCGTCATTTGAGGTTGCAACGTCATTTCAGCAAAATAACAAAATGCGATTGGTCGATAAACGAAAACTAAGCCAATGAAAACGCTTAAAACGTATATTACACATGTGTATGATAAAATTATATGTAATGGTTATATTACATGGGACACAGGGTATGGCATGTGATAAAATTCCATCCTTTATGATCAAACACCCATTAAAACGATTAAGCTGTGAAAGTTTGAGCGAAATCGGCCAAGAAGTTAAAGACAATCAGAGTAGACACATTGTATGCATGTATAATATATAATTGTAAATAGTGGAAACCAAGAAAAAACACAATTCTCCAAACTCATGTTGCAGCCAAATTGTGTACGATCATCTCCACATTAAGGTAATTCAGATGTGAATATTATGCGAAATAAACTCAAGAGAAGGAGCTTCGGGGCGGTCTCACGTATGTAGGTACGGACGAAAAAGTGCAATACTTATTGCCTACCCATTTCTGGGAAAACAACGGTATGTTATAAAACATTTATTTTGCCTTATGTGTCGTTGTTAATTGTATTATAGTTTTATAATGTGCACTATTCTTTGCTGTTTGACAGACGTTACAAACCATTCTAAATTTATAAATATATAAACTGGTCCCTTTAACTTACATCACTAAGTCTTGTACATGCTATGATGGCTGAAGGATCCTGTTGTAAGCATGGTGGGTCAGCCAGGAGCGTGGACAGTGTCTTAAAATAGTCCTGCAAGTCAGCATCTGTAACCTTGCAGTCGGATGTGTGTCGCACATCTCGGCCAATCTGACGAACCTAAGAAAAAACTAATCATGATAAATAAACAAGTATTATATTCGAATTTTAAAGCGAGTATGTAGAATGTTAATGTCCACATTTCTCTCTCACAATTTTATAAGCTTATCAATATGATTTGTGCATGTTAATAAAGTTTATGAAAAATAAAGGACCAGCAATGAAATAAAGTATACTGCAGTATACTGTATACAGCAAAATGAACGCCAAACCGACACGTTTATTATTACAAACCAAAGCGTGTCTACGTGTCGTATGAACAAAGCTGCGTCAGCTAATGGGCATTTCCAAATAGAGAACAATTCTTGTGCACATGAAGGATTTTTTTACGTAAACAATAATTGCAATTTAATCAAACTTAATTTATTAAATGGTACTGCTTTTTCTGAATTGTTGTGTTTGTGTTTGATGTTTTATAAGTTTTGAAAACAAGTACATGTATAAAGATCGTAAATACTCGCTTTGATGTACACATGTACTTGAAATGACCAGTGTGCGTTAATGCAGTATTTAGAAAGTCATACAATAGAAGTTAATGAAATATGCCACAGCTTTTATGAAATACTCTTTAATTTTCGCAAACACATTCAGATATGAGTAAAACAAATAGAAACACTACTGTTAAAACACTTAACTTGTGCTTTGTATTACCTTTTCTAGAGGACATTGCTTATCAGGCGGTGGAGGTGATAAACATAAGGGGGAGAGGCATGTCTGGAAATGTAGGCAATTCAACATGATGCTTATCACACCATTACAGTCTGATTCCTGGACCGAGGAAATGCTGCTATATCCGTCCGGAGGGAGGTAGCATTTGCCTATTTCCCAATAATTTAATGCCCACTTTTCCGCACGAGTGTTTCTCCAGGAAGGTCCGCCATATCTGTGTTGTAATATGATATTATGTTTTACATTATCACATATTGGGCATGGCTGCGGTTTCTGTGATTTGTGAAAAGGACAATAATTCCGTTTCCTCTTGTTACAATATGGGTTTGTCGGACATTGTATGAGGTTTTCAATTGGGCAGTTTCCACAACTTCTACCAACAACGGTGTGTACTTTCTGTAATTCTGCGCAAAGAAAGTTAGTGAGTCCTTCCTTCGTAACATTGAGTCCTATGCACGCTTTGAACCAATTATTGGTCTCCTTGTCGCCGATCAGGTGTGTGTTAGCGGCCATACTGCACTTCTAGCATGTACCGGTTACTTGCTTTGTTAATGGACAAGCATAAACACGACATACATTTCTTGATATGTTACATTCCTCTTGTCAACATAGTCTCCGAGTATATGGCCTTTTGAGTGGAATTCATCATCTACAATAAAAACCGTCCATGAACAAAACTCATAAATTTGATTTAGATTATAACTGTTTAACATACATTAGTTTATATGCATGCTATTAGTGCATAAGCATAAAGTTTATCTTTTCACTCAGTTATACTGGCTAACTGTATACATATGAGCTCTGCTTCATGAAATCCTGTCATGACAGTACGATGAGATTAGTCGAGATTGGCATTTTTGACGCCACATATAATATTGCCTCTGCATTTGAGACGCTCATTGAGAAAGCTGTTTTGAATCAAGCCGATTTATAAAAAAGCCTTTGTGTTGCTATTTGAAACCAAGGAAAGTACACACTTATCTAAAGGACGTATACATCGGATTTCACAGAATTTTCCAGCAGACTTTGTGTTGAACGATGATTTAAATTAAGTCACTTATCAGTCGCTTGTTGCAAGTCTCGAGGTAGATTTGGTTAAATTAAAAAAAAAAGTATTGGTTTAGTAAATAATCGCTAAATGTCAACGTTCTTTTCCACCAAAAACATGTATAATTTTTTTGTGAGTACAAGTATTTGTTTTATTGTAAACCAAGTTTTAAAGCTAGTTTGTAATTATCAGTACTGGCATGTATTTCAAATGTTGAAAGAGTTTAACTATATTTGCTTTTAAAAAAGTTGAAATTTGGGAACTCAACATGATTTATAACAAGAGCACCGCATAACGGGTGCCACGCTCGGCTGCGAAAGCTTGTCAGATATTTTTTTTAGAGGACACAGTGACCTTGGCCTTTGACCTAGTGACCCAACAAGAGATGTGTGTGTCAGAAACACAATGCCCCCTACTGCGCTGCATTTATCATTTGGCTGGTATAGAAATCATCTCCCTTTAAAGGTTTTTCTTCCCTTGAATTTTTTCCAATTGAACCGGGGGGGGGGGAGGGGGGAGGAGGGTCTCGCAGTCAATTATGACCATGTCAGACATCACTGACAACCAAGGCCTGTGGTTTAAAAGAGATCATAGCCAGAGTTGATTTTTCTTTTTCATAAAAAAAAAGTTGATCATGTATCTATGAACATAAGTCCACAGGTATGTAATGAACATCAGAGAAATTATAATTATATCATTTAAAAAGACCTTTGACAAATCAATCATTTGGGTTATACATAATCTAAATAATAAATCTGTACAGTAACTGTGAAAAGAACTTCAATTCTTGGTAAGCAAATATATAATATGAGATTTATAATTATATAAATTACTTCCCTTTAAAATAATTGTCTGTAACAAATCTCTATTTTAGTAGCAAATAATTAAAAGCCACTACCGTGACTGTAGATTCACCACTCAAAATGTGCAGCTTCATGAGGTACACTTCAATATTGAATAATTATCTCCCTTTAAAGCTTATTACTTCCCTTAAATTTGTATTTTTTACCGTAGACCGTAAAGGATGACATTGACCTTGACCTTTTACCACAATGTGTTTGTTAGAAACACAATGCCGCCTATTGCGCCGCTTTGATTTATTTAACAAAAATATATACGTGGGCAGGTCAGATAACTATGTCCATTTAAAGCTTATTACTTCCCTCACTTTGTTTTTTCGACCCTAGACCTTGAAGGATGATGTTCACCTTGAAATTGTACCACTCAAAATGTGCAGCTCCATGAGATACACATGCATGCCAAATATCAAGTTGCTACCTTCAATATTTAAAAAGTTATGGCCAATGTTATGGTTTTAGCATAACGCCTACGGCGGACGATGAGCTGGCTACGACAATAGCACAGGTTTTCTCCGAAAACAGCCTCGTTAAAAATTAGTTCGGCCCAGTTTGGGAATATGCAAGAGGCCAGGAAATAAAATTTGTTAGGACACGATTATTTGGAAAACAGACGACAATATACTTTAAACCTTAATTCTTAACTTCGATATGAATTTGAACCTGAAATCCAAATGTGATTCAAAATTATATTATAAAGCAAACTACAGCCCACTTAAATATCGTTAAGTGTTAATGTTCACAAACCGTCATTTGGTGGCATTCTTAACCTTGCTTAGACAGGTTTAAACTTAATGTATCAAGTTTTAACGATTTCATCCTGCTTGTTCGATGCTTATTTTATATAAATTGATATCACCTATCATTATATTTCACAAAATAACAAATTGTGTTCAATACAATAATAATGTGAAGAAGCAGATTAATAATTCTTTGAAAGATTTAGCAATAGAATTACATGTATTAATGTGAATGTGCTTGTGGCATTCAAAAATAATATGCAATTGATTAAAGCTTCATTTACATAATTACAACTGTACACAAATGCTAATTGCAGATGTGCATGTTGATACAAATAAGCTGTCGAAATGTTCATTATATGGGACACTGTTGTAAGCCCGTTTAATATACCTGTGTTGTAATTAAAGATAGTGAACATATCCACATTGTGCCATTGTTTACAAATAAGGCAATAACGTTCGTTCCGAGGAATATAGTTTTGGGATGTTTTCTCAAAGGATGGACAGAAGTTCTTAATTTGTATAATGTAAATATGGAAGCTAGTAATTGGCTAAGTAGTCCAAGAGTTAAACAATCTTATTTATGTATATAGAACGAAACTGTTATTCCATTGTCCATATGTCATTTAATGTATAACTTTCAACTTCAGCGAACTATGTAGTCCACTTCTTGTACTAAGTTAGGCCCATAAACATACATAGTTTAAAGCATTCTAAGCTACCTGTATTGAAGGACCTTATCGCAACATCCGGGCACTTGCGTCAGTTAGAGTTACGTGCCCCTTGACGACGGTGAAAACAAAAGCGCTGTCGCCATTTTATTTGCATTGAAATATTTAACACTGCTCGCAAATTTCTTAAGTTAAGGCACATCTTCGCGACCATTTTTTTTAGAACGAAAATACCCAGAAATAGAAATTCTTTCATAATAAATTTAATTTAATGAACGAACACAAATAAGGATGAAAACAAACAACCAATAATTTTTAATATATGCAACATATAGTAGCTGATTTGAACCGCTATATGTTACCTTATTACCTTGTTACGTATTGAATAAATTCTCATGATAAATGTTATTGTTTTTATTTAATTCACACCAATTTCGACACTTTTTGTTTCCGCATGTCAGGTATTTGAATGCCCCTTTCTTCATCACAAACCGATTATCTCGTTATGATCGAATACTGTCCAGACAAAGAAAACACGGTGTCATAAAGCCAGCTGGGGACCTATACTTGGGGCTCTGCATAAACCACATGTGGTCATTAAACACAATTTATGATACCTCTATGTCATCTCTTGTCATATTGAGCAGTCATTTAAGCCAAATTTTTAATGCCGAAATAATTGAATATACAGTTGCTTTATAAAACACGTTGACACCTTAAATAAACATTTAATTAAATTAAATGCAATATTTTTCATTTGATTGTTTGCATCAGTCTTAAAATCGTGTAAGCTTTTGTATTCTGGTGTTTAATTGCCCCTTTGTTCTGCATAATCCGATTATCTCGTTTTGATCAAATATTGTCCAAACTTAACTGACAAAAAGGTGTCATAAACCACACTGGATGGTCCAGACAGTGTCATTTAACACGATAGATGCCACCATGTCTCCTCTTTCTGGTAGTATTAAGCAGTCATTTGGATGAATAATTAACGCCGATGTACTTAACAGTTGCCTAAATTAGATATGTGACATATGGTCAAATATAAAGTCATGTCCAATTTAGATTATCAGAAATTTACACCGTAAAGATACTAGCCCGATTAATTTATTAAAGTATTTAATAATCATAAAATTTACGTAAAAACAAGTAACGTATTTAGCGTGTATCAGTTAATTAAAAAGACGTCATTCCGTATTAAGATTTAATGTTACTACAATAAACGATCGACATCATAAAAAAGAAATTACGTTTGACAGCGACGGGGGTAAATAATGTATGAAAAACAAATATTTATACAGATATATGTGTGTTAATTTTAATATTTGTCACTCGTACTCATTACAATGAACACAACTAAGGCTTTCAGTAAGTCATGTACCAGATGTCCCTACGTATTTTACAGCTTCACATTAGCATGATAAATTGACATAGTAGAAATATAATTATAATGTTCGAAGATGAATGAACCCTGAAAAGAACGACAATACTCATTACATTAACATCTACAAGGATACTCTCATTATTACAGAATAAACGAATTTACCCGGTGTCTCAGTGAGAAAGTTAATCATGAATGTCGCCGTACTCGATCATCGGCCACTTGGTCGGGTCATTTTTCCAACATCCAGCTTGCAATTTGTACGGACATTCATTTAGTCCAATTAGTTTCATTTTCTGATCATATCGGGCTTTCGAAGTTCAATCTAACCCTTCATTAAAGTCAACAGACATTTTAAACACCAATTACAGGACATTTTATTACCTATCGATTTCCCAATAGGAATGCAATTGACGAAATATCAGCAGAGGTGCTCAATGAGCGTAGTAAATCGACCGTATCAAGGGCATTGTTTTCACCGTCGCTAAGGGACTGCCCCTTTTGTGACGTCATCGCGATAAGGTCAATACAAAAGGTGTGTATTGCGCTAATATAAATCGATTACGCCTAAGCTACTTTACATGTGATCGTGCTTCATACCTGTTTACCTACTCCGCGGGTAATCCCAGCAGATTACTATATTAAGGATTGTTATAAAAATACTTCGGGGGAAAACACTAAAGGTTTCCCGCTGAATGCTTTTTATAGCACTTAGGCTATTTCCTCTTAATCTTATGACCAAACCATATAATGAATAAATACACACCAATTAGTTCTGCATTCGCCCGTATATATTCGTTTCGTTTCGCCATTATAATACCATTATTATAGAAATGATATGCAATTTACTGCAGTACAGACAGTTTTCAGAAGAAACTAATTAGATTTTTAGAAAACGTCTTCATTTCGACATTTGTAATCTAGCACGACTTAAATTCTTATAACTGATACTACTGTTGCTGAATTGTTAACATGTACTCTACCTGCCCTCGGACGTCTTATCCGGCATCTCATAACGCGTCCCTGTTTGTTGAATTGTTTTATTAGCGACTTTAAAGTATTTTATCAATAATCGTACCATGTTCTGTTTCCAAAGTTGTACCAAATAAATGCAGCGCATAAACTGATTACGTAGGCACTAGTGAGCTGTGCGATTGTCGACCATTGATTCAAATTACATTAGGAGTACAGTAGGGTCACGATATTTTTTATAGTAATAATATGATAATAGGTATTACCTAATTTACTTTTTTGTAAGTTTTTTTGAAAACCATGTATTTTAAATAAATATATGGTCATGATTGTGTTCAAAATATTATAATTGTTGCAACAATTAAGTAATGCATAAAAAAATCAATCTTAAAACAAGTTACATGTGCCAAGCTTAAAGATCTAGCATCTTATATTTTTTGTTTTCTAGACACTGGAATTTATAGCTGGTTCGGTGTCTGTGGTATAGTGGATGGGGTGTCTGCTAACTGGCTTAGTCACTTGGAGGTCTCTGTATTGATCTCTTAAGTGGGAGCATTCTTTAGATAACCCTAAAGACATACTATGGCGTACCATTTGGGTTAAAAGTCAAGAAGACCTACAAGTTAAAAAGAGAAATGTACGTCGAAATACAATAATTGTACGTCGACATAAATATAAAATACACTTCGAAGTATATATTTGTACGTCAAAGTACAATTTGTACTTCGACAATCACATACATGTTTGTACTTCTACGTACACATTTTCTGAACAGCCAATCAAAACACTAGTCTCTCGAGCCGCTTTTCCTTCAGATTTATTCATAATAAATGTTTAAAATCTCTTTTTTAATTGAGGAAAAAATGAATAAAAATATCAGAATGGCAAAAAAACATAGAAGTTTCAAGTATTTAATGCATTGAAAAAAGATTATATACAAATTTAAAGAAGATTCAATCGTTACCTTTTTTAAAATTAAAATTATTCAGCATATTGTGAGTATTTATTGATCATGCGGGGCGGAGTATCACGACCGTCCACCGCATTACTGTGTAGGAAATTCCCAACGGTAACCAAACAGTTACCAAGCATTAACGGGATAAATAATGTATTATAACCTCCCCGTTGGTCGTATTTTGTGATAACCATAACTTGCGTAAGTCAGAGGTTAATTCCGCCACGCCAGGTCAATAAATACGCACAATATCTATGAGTTAGCAGTCGATAATCGCATAATTTGGTATAAATTATAATAATAAGAATGTTTAATAAATACGCACAATATCTATGAGTAAGCGGTCGATAGTCGCATAATTTGGTATAAATAATAATAATACTTATGTTTAATGTCAAATATCTCTAAAAGCAACAGATGTAAGGTGTCTTCTGATTGGCTAACACTCAAGGGTCGGTAAAAATTGTACGTCGAAGTACATTTCTCGTTCTACCTAGTAGGTCTTGTAGACTTTCGACGTCATGGTACGTCATATAGACACTAAGTACTGGTCCTACCCAGAAACCAGTTTGTTTCATCAAATGTCTCAATTCAACTTGACAGCTTGCTAAAGCAGTTGCATTTAGCATACAGTACACTGATTTAACATAATCAAAATCATGTGATGTATAAAATCAATTTTGATTGACAGATTTGACAGGATTTTTTTTAATCCAATAAGTTTTATACTGCCACATAACACACACTACGTATTGAAAGCCATACCTGGAGCTTTCGTCTGTATACCACTGACTTCATCAGAAGAATGATTTCTACTGTTGGGAAACGTTAACACCACTAATTGTCTTCTTATTTATTATCAATGTATAATTATGTGTAACAGCATAACAGCATACTTGTTTCGCAAATAAAATACAGGTATCTTGCAGGTTTCTAATTTTCTTTCGCAAACTATTGTTGAATAGTTTAAATTGTGTCGCCATTAAAAAAACTAGCCATTTTGTAGCAATTCTAAAATCACAGTCTAAACTGCATACACTTAGCTCTGTAGTTACAATTTGAATACAAATATTAGAATGCATCATGTTATATCATCCATACTTTTTTATTTAAACATTCAAATAACACATAACACAGTACATATATAAAAAGAAATGTGGTATTGTGTGGATATACAAAACACTTCACATTATTTATTTGCACATAAAATAATAGTAACAAAATAAGTAAAACTAAAACACTGTCATCAACCTACATTTCAAGAATATTTACGTATATGAAATTACAAAGTGGTGTTATTGTATTACCTTTTACAAAATTAACATTGCTGGTTTTGCACTAGCCATAAAACATTTATCATGGATTAGCAAGTAACAACCAATTTATTAATTACACAATATAACGGAAATCATATTAATTGCATTATGCATTTACTTAACAAGCTATTTGCTACTGTTAAGAATTACACTATCTTACTAAAAATGATCACAGGTACTTAGTGCTTTTACATACTTGTGGTAAGTTTTGTATTACTAGTTTGACAATTATCGGCAGACACTTGTCGATATACAGACAAAATTTGCATGGGAACTTTCATATTTTTTCAGCATAATTGCCTTCGAATTGTTAATTTAACAACCCTTTGACGTTGTTTGCACATCTGATCTTATTATACCATAGCTGATTTTTGTTTATAGATAGACATATATAGACTTTTCAAAGTTCTATAAAAGTTCACACATGTTCCATACAAGTAAACAAACAGAACCAATAAAGATCACCACAGATAATAACTGTGTTTATAGCTTGGAAATTTTGATAGTTCAGGAATCCCTCCTTTGTTGATTTATGTAAACCAAAACTGTCAGTTTTGCTGGATAGAATGGCTTGTATGATGCCCAGCTCTTGCCTTGGCAGAACAGCTTCTTAAAACGGAAAACCAACAAATATCTTAAAATTTGATCAATAATGCAGACAATTTATAAATGTCTTGTTTTTTGTTGATTTTGAATCTGGAAGATTTTTTAACGTAAGATTGTGGTACGAAAATCCAACGGTATCGGATTTTGTGGTTTTAGGCCTAAACTAATTATAGTGATATGTAACCTTTCGGGATATCGGTAAAGTGCGAGCAGACGAGGTGTAAATACGTTAAAAATTAAAGCTAAAAGACTAAAAAGTTAGATCTGAATATCTATAAATTTTGTGAATAAATGTGTTTCTGGTAAATAACAACGACAACTTACCAGAATATTGCTCATGATCACACGTAACACTTCTTTCTGAGAGCGAATGGAAAATGCGTCACAAATTCTGACACATAAACAGTAGGGTGTCGTTATTGAAATACCGCGAGAATACTGGAAGAATAGAGATGCCAACTAGTGTTTAAAACAAATAATTTTTTAACAAGCGTTTGTGATTTGTCAGGATAATAATAACAATAAGATATTGAAAAGATCAAAGCAAATAAATTCGACAGAAATCTGAGATTCGGCAATATATTAAAGACGGGTTATGTTCCCCTAAATTATGTTCGGTGAAGACTGTCACTATAAGTAGTGAACCAGTCTTCGGCTTATACCCACTGAAGAAGAGCATTCAGGGGAGATAATTGATTAATGACTTAATTCTGGAACGGTTGCAAAGAAAAACAAATAATGCGAGAATATTTAGTGCGATTCGCTACACAATAATGATGTCATTGATATAACTTTTCTTGAGGTATGTATATACATGTGATTTAGCATATGTCAAAGTGTTCTTGATTTGTTCAAGGTTATAAATAGCATCGCGAAAATATATGTCGCGTGGCAATTTTTTTTGAGACGTATCCATATGTGGTATTCTTATGTAATTTTATGTCTAAATTCCCATATGTATGAACGGTCAACGCCGCTTCGCGGGCTTTTGCCCGTATAAGTCATATTTCGAATGAATTCAATAAGCATCTATATAACTCTGACACAGGAACAACTTAATACAGATAGTTCATGATTAAAATTTAATCGACGTAGGCTTCGGATTAAGCTCAATTTAATACATAACAACGGGTGAACGAATGATCAATAAAAAGCTCACATATTATTGCTTTCATATTCTGTAATTTTACAATTAATTACATCAAATTCAATCGGTTTCCGTTACAAAACGATACAATTTCAAAGCATTATTGATGCCATTCATTTATTTCAGACACTGAAAACCTGGTATTGATTGCCAGATAAAAATTGTGCCCTTCCAAAAAATAAAATTTAGCAAATATATAACGTACATGTTATTAGGCGTATATTCACGGCCGTTAATCACAGGCGGCACCTCTTTTTTGCGATGCATTGCCAATACCAATGATGTGGTGCTATTGACAGAAGGTGGCGCCAAAGCACATTTTCAGCTATTTTAATTTTTGGTGCCGACCAAACACTCTTTGTGTCGCATTCTAGATCACGGACTCTAGATACACTCCGTGTCTAGATTGAGTGTTCGATCTTTTTTCTTACTTCGATCATTACGAAATATAATCGAATGAATAAATTGCAGTTTCAATATAGTATAGAGTCATGATATTTGTAATAGTAATATAAGTAGATGAAACTACATTTTGCATGAATACAATTAGCATATGTATAATCTGACACAGAAACAACTGAATACAGATATTTCATGATTGAACTGAAATCACTGTATGTATTTCATTAAGTTAAATTAAATAGACAACGGGTGAACGAATGATCAATAAAAAAGGTTAAATATCTTATTGCTTTCATCTTGAGTTAGGTTATCATTAAACTAAATCAAATTCAATTTGTTCCCGTAACAAACGATACAATTTAAAAGCATTCTTAATGACATTAATTTATTTCAGACACTTAAAGGGGCCTTTTCACAGATTTTGGCATTTTTTTAACTTATTCATTAAATGCTTTATATTGATAAATGTAAACATTGGATCGTAAAAGTGCAAGTAAAAAATCAAGAAAAAAATTAAAAAAAGGAAAAGAACATTGCCCGGAGCAGGTTTCGAACCAGTGACCTCTGGAGTCCTGCCAGAGTCCTGAAGTAAAAACGCTCTAGCCTACTGAGCTATTCCGACGAGTACAAATTCTTGACGTATTTTATACCTTATATAAGCAATCTTCGTAGTTTCACAAAATTTAACGACAAAAACAGAACTCTCCAAATTATTCAATCGTTTCGCGTTGCAACGCTTTATAATTTTTAGGTTTTAAAATCGTCAAAAGATGCATATAATGGCTATATTAGAGCATGGTTAATGTTCAGTATTACTGTTTCCTCACAAATATCATAACTAAAACGAAAAATTACGAATCTGAAACAACTTTTTTAAATTTTGTCAATTTACCAAAGCGTGAAAAGATCCCTTTAAAACCTGGTATCGATTGCCAGATAAAAATTGTGCCCTTCCAAAAAATAAAATTTAGCAAATATAGTACATCCATTTCATAAGGCGTATATTCACGGCCGTAAATCACGGGCGGCACCTCTTTTTCGCCATGCATTGATAAATTAAATGAACCAATTCTACTTCCGAGGTAGCGCTAAGGACCGTATGTTATGAAATGTCACGGATAATTCTACATAGTGACTTAGTTGTATATGTGTGTATTTTTCAACGTATTTCGCATTATTTTACGATCGGGCAATGTGGTGAGATTTAGCGAAGATTTATTCATCTACAAATGTACAGAAACATACAATAACAACCAATTTGGAAACGTGATGACCACGTTATGGCGTGGTACAAATTTTAACAGAACACCGAAGTGTTTTGCCTGGGTGACAGGAAATTTTATCCCAATGAAATCGCTAACAACGTCAAAGGATTGCTTTTGACATGTTTAAGTTGTTTCATGGACAACAAAATTGAATTCTTGTCGATCTAATAAGATAATTCGGTGTTTTCCAAAAGAGATGGAGCCAATGCCTATGAGGTGGCGCTAATGACAGAAGGTGGCGCCAAAACACATTTTCAGCTATTTTAATTTTTGGTGCCGACCATACACGTTTTGTGTCGCATTCCAGATTGAGTGTTCGATCTTTTTTTCTCTGATTATTATGATACTGATTTCAAAATGAATGGGGATCCCTATATCCATTTACTGTCGGATTTCCATTTTCTAAAAATAGATCATTGGAAATAGTTTCAGGTTTCCCATTAAACATATTATTCAATGCGTGTACATTAAAGCTACAATATATCAATACTTGGTATGTATTTCACCCGTTTATGTCAATTAATTTGTAACAGGAACATGCTGATATATATATATCTCGCAAAGATATCAATCCGATTACAAAAATAAGTCATGCACACCGAACTGATAGGGTGTTTTCATATCAGTTATTGTGTTATTGTTTAGACTTCATACCTGTAAAACATATTGTTTTTAATGTTGAAGGTACGATCATGCACCCCCCCAAAAAAAAGGGAAAACAGAGCAAGGTGCAAAGTGGAGGAAAGGTAAATATGGAGTGTTTGTATGCTATAGCGCTGAAGGAACAGTTTGAATGCTTCATTCTTAAAAAGCTATGTCGAAAAAAGCCTTGGAGGGGGTCTAGAAAGGGAAAGAGGGTTCAGCTAACTTAAGAATTGTGTTAATGATCCTTGCGTAATACAATTTACATTTTGACACATTCAACTTCGTAAGTTCCCGCACAACTGTTGCTCTCTTCAACTACATCACTATGAAGAAAATATATTTAGCCGCGTAAGAAAAGTCTAATGTGAACTGAACTGCGATGTAAAACGGATTGTCATAAAGTTCTGGCCCTTGGTCACTACACTTGATGTCAAGTTGTAGGGTGTCGCACCTAAAAAAGGAAACACTAAGAAAGAGAGCCAAACCGCTGCCACGCGGCAATACATTTATTCTAAAATAAACCATCATAGCTTCGTATTAAAGGCTCTATAAAGGTGACAATCCGTAATTATTTACCTATTTTTAAATATTTTTTTTCATATTTAATTTATAAAGGTTATCAAAAACAATATATATATGCTGTTGGACATAACCATACAAAAATGAGCAATACAACTTGTTTTAAGCTCAAAATACAGTGTCCTCCAAGTCAATTGTGTTTACAAACAATCAGTTTATTTACATCGCTGTTTACTTGGGAAGGTGAAAGTGAAAGTGACTCAGGTCAACAAAAATATCAATCTCCACGCAGAGTTGTCGTTCCTTGCTCTCACATACAACTCTGCGAAAGGCTCAGCACGCCATTTTGTCTATAAAATAGGTAAAACCGAACAAACGCATTAAATGTATATTTTATTGGATATTTAAGATCGCATCCATTTAATTAAAAGATATGACTTTTAAATGTACGATAAATCGCGCAAAAACTTGCGAGTTTTAATGCAACTCTTTGGAACTATTTAATTGCCCATTTACGCAGATATAATCAATCCACGCACTTTACAAATGTAAACAATTGAACATAATTTTTATTGAGTGACGTTAGGAATTGCTTCGACGTGTGTATGTATATTGGTTTCTTAACATCAAAAAACATATAAATTTTATAATAATGAATTAAGACTGATATAAGATATCATGGTATGAGATGGTTTTCTTTAATGCAGTGAATGCAATGTAACCGTCGTGCAAGAGATTGTTTAGTATACTGTAACCTCAATGATGAACGCTTGGTATGATCATGACATGAATGAGACGCTTTCATAACAATAGTCCGTTTTGAGTCCAACACAGAGGTGAATGTAATGTGACCGTCGTGCAAGAGATTGCAAAACTATATCGTTGATTTTCAACGTTTTCCGGTATCACTCACAAAGAAGGTCTCTTCAAAATGTTTGTAGTGATCAAATAAGTTACTTTCTGCTGGTAAAAAGTTGTTTAAAATAGAATTAAAATTGAATTTTCTTTCGGCTATTTTTAGCATACGTCACCACCTTGAGGCTACACATCACGTTAGTTACAAAGTTGTAAACATTTCTTCCAATTATGAAACGGGTATAACTTCCATAATTCTTCACAACGTTGCACCTAAGCTGTGTTATAATCATTTTTAATGCAAGAGTAACTGAAATCCGGTAAAAATTATACTAGTGTATATGCATAATAATTGGATTTGCCACCTTTATAGGGCCTTTAAAATCTTAAAGCATAAGCAGATAATGTAAAGTGCATTTAAAAACAATGTATGCATTACTCATAGGTTTAATATTTACAGAATGGCAACTTTATTTGGCACGTAGAAATTAAGTTAATTCAAGGATCCGGTAAATCCCTTCTTGTTGTTAAAGAATTAATAAGGAGCGTCATAGGCATAATTTTCATATCGTTGTTATGAACCTATTATATGTAGAATTGAAATGTTTGAGTATCAAATAATGGACACAATAGAGGAACAACTAATACAAGGCTATTTGTGTTTTGAGAATCGTAAATTGAATATGTACACACACACGCACGCGCGCACGCACGCACGCACGCACGCACGCACGCACGCACGCACGCACACACACACACACACACACACACACACACACACACACACACACACACATACGTACAATCGCATTCAATTGAGGACATCGGTCAAACTACCGTCAAATGAGTACACATAATACAAATGCATTTACAGCAACCAAACTTTGAGAAGATGTACATTAGAAGTCTGCGAACTCATTCGCATGTTTTCTTTACTGAAAATTCCACTGGTTATGAGTCGGATATTATACCGCCAAGTTGAGACGTGACATATACACAACGCCAAATAGAGACAAAGCTACACACCTTCAACTAAGAACAAATACACAGGCCAAATCAGGACAAAATGCATGCACACCTTCAATTGAGATTCTAATCACCTTAATGAGGACGATTATACACAACTTTAAATAAGACGATTGCTAGCTGTTAAATAAGGACGATTATAAATATCAAAGTCCAAGTGGAAGATGTAAGTACAAATTGAATAAAACAAACACTTAAATTTTGTTGGTTTTTAAATAATTCGAGACATATTACTAGAAATGTTAACTTGTCTTCGGTCGCCGGTGTGTAAACTTGTATCCGTCTCATAACGAATATATACATGTTATATATAATAAATATATTTACAAAGCTGAGTTTACAATAGCTAGAAAACGACTCGGTCTGGTAAGAAGTGGCATCATTATACTCATAGCATATGCACATCACTGAAGCCCGCTCGTAATCACACATTGACAATGTTACTCATGGCATGAATATTTAGCAACATAAAATAACTTTAAAATGTCCTACTTGTTGTGTTGCATCTTGTCACGTAATTACCCATTGTTCGTTGATAACACACAGTAACAACCAAAGTTCATTTCTGTTTTCATCGAGATTTATTTCTGTCGAATATTTTTGTTAACACAACGCGTGTTAATGTACACGAAATACAATTTTACAGCGTGGCAGCCAACATGGCTGCCACGTCAAGAAGACGTGACAACTCTCCAAATTCTTTTCAAATCTAACCGCAGAATCCCCACTACTAACTAAAACACTGCATTTTATCCCCAGGTTAATTTACATAAAATCTACTTGTAATTTCCATTGGTCACCAAGGTCTGGGCTTATTACGGATTGGTTGACTAATTAAAATGTTCTAGAAGGAACAATCTATTCATGTATTTACTTGCTTGCCATATGCACTAAAATCTAATCAATTTATATTGGTTTAGAATAATTCCGTTACGTTCGTCAGTACTATAACTTTTGTACCCCAGGCAATAGGTGACCTTTTCATCTGTGCTGTTTGTTGACCATGCGTGTTACTTATAATCTCGTATCTATATGCTGACTCTGGACTCATTGTGTTCTTATTTGGATTTAATCTTAAATCAGGTCTGACTTTCCATTTTATTGATTCCAATTATACCCCAGCCTGAGTGTAAACGTATTTGCGTTCTTACTTTAAATAAATCTTAAATCAGGTCTTAGTTTTGCAAATACCTCCAAGGATGTATTATTAAATTCTCAAACTTCATCTTAACATTGCATATACATATTATTGAAATATCCCATTATTAATTTCCATCATAAGAATAAACTCATGAGAATAAACGATATGTTATAAGCTGTTACATGACAATCTTTGTCTCAGTCGGGTTCATTAATAGTCTGCAATTTAAACTGTAAGAGCTGATTATTATCTTCATTGCTTAGATTTGGTAACATTGTTGTATTAATATTAAAATAAAATTATTAATTCCTGTTGATATTATGACCAAATCGAGTTCAAGCGCACAAATATTCAGTGTATTCATACCATGTCGTCTCTTTTCGTTTCAAAGTTATTTGCGTTACTACACTAAATGATGTGAAGTTTAATATAAAATTATTTTACGCCAGGGTTCCGATGTTTGAAAGCAATTATAAACAAGTGGCGTTGCCATCTTGATGTTTGAATCAAGACAAAATAAAGAAAATATGGGAAGTTTCTTACTCCTCCTGGCTTCGGCGTCTGCGTTGATGTCCATGTGACACCTTCGTAAAGTGTTTTTAAGCTCGGCTGTTTTCGGAGAAAACCCGAGGTATTGTCATAGCCAGCTCGTCGTGTCGTGTCGTCCGCCGTCGTCGTGCTCAAACCTTAAAATTGGCTCTAAACTCAAAGTGCTTCCACCTACAGCTTTGAAACTTCATATGCAGATGCACCCTGATGAGTTCTACACGCCACACCCATTTTTGGGTCACTAGGTCAAAGGTCAAGATCACTGTGACCTCTAAACATATTCTTACATGCTTTCATTTATTGAAAACTGCACCCGCAGCCGAGCGTTGGCACCCGTTATGCGGTGTTCTTGTAAAATCCGTTTTTTCCCTTAAGCCTTCTGAATAACGTTTTGAATCTTGAAACATTTGTTAACCATCAAGGCGCCATGCGTATGAAAGAGAACACCCAAGTCTACCAACCACTCTTTCAATATTTGCTGCTGGTATTATACGACACAATTTTAGTCCTGGGGCACTTCGTGTTCGAGCATACGAGCATTTCGTTTCGGAAATGTAACGATGTTTATAGCTTGTAACGACCATCGATAGTTATTGAATTTTGAACACAGAATGGATGTAGATATAGTTCAATTAAGATATATAGATAATTAGATACAGATTAGGTAGAGCTAAATATCTTACACACTAATTTTAATGTATTCTATCAATGTATGACGATTCAGCCAATCCCTGTTTATAGTTCCGAAATTATGCTCCGGCTAAGAAAACTTAATTGAAGTCCAGGCCATTTATTGCACACTGTACTTCTCTTCGTGTCTCTCTTATAATATTGTATGGCGGTTTAAACCAAATCCCGCCTTTAAATTTGAAGTTATGTTCAAAACTACAATATTCAAAGTTAAAAAACCTGGCCCATAACATTGCATTTTTTCTTAATGCCGTCCATTGTAATGCGACGGTTCGTTCAAATTAATTTAATAATTTTGAAGTTTTTTCTGAGCAAAGTTGTATCGAACGGACAGACAAAATGTTAACATAACTTTATCCCTTAAGCCATTCAACCGGCGAATTGCATCATTGTAGGTAAGGCATCAAGCTGGATTGTCAGTAAACGTATATAGTTACTAGTATTATGTTTTATTGCTGAAAATCACTTAATAAACCACATGGGTGTCGGTTTAATACGTACGCGTGGTGTGTAAACAATCATCGGGTGTAAACAAAAGCCATACAAGGGACACCATTGACACTTTACTACAAGAACACTGTACTGAAGAACATGTTATTTATTTTAGAAGTCACATCTTACACATGTACAAAATAATTGTTCACAAAGACATAATAAAGCAACATACATGCAACACATGCATACATGCATATTTTTTTCCCAACACGTTTTATTACAAGACAGGAAAACAGCTACATATATATGTACATATGCAATACAAACTATCATATGAGTCGCGTTCTGAGAAAACTGGGTATAATGCATGTAAGTAAAGTGTCGTCCCAGATTAGCCTGTGCAGTCTGCACAGGCTAATCTGGGACGACATTTTACGCATAATGCATGTGCGTAAAGGGTCGTCCCAGATTAGCCTGTGCAGTCTGCAGTCTCTGCACAGGCTAATCTGGGACGACACTTTACGCACATGCATTATGCCCAGTTTTCTCAGAACACGACTCATATGATTATAGACAGTGACATACAAAAGTACACATGCAAAACAATTAATGTCACAGTGTCATACTTTATATATATATGGTTGTAGACAGTGGCATACAAATACAAAGCAATTTGCATAGAAGTTTGAAAACAAAAGATGTGTTTGTCAGAAACAAAATGCCCCCTACTACGCCGCTTTGAGGCCATATATTTGACCTTTTGACCTTGAAGGATGATCTTGACCTTTCACCACTCAAAATCTGCAGCTCCTTGAGATACACATGCATGCCAAATATCAAGTTGATACCTTCAATATTGCAAAAGTAATGACCAATGTTAAAGTTTTGGGACACACCCAATGAATGAATCAATGAATAGATGACAGACAGACAGACCAAAATCAATATATCCCCGATCATTCGATCAGGGGGCATAAAAACACACCGTACCTTTATCATAGATGACAGAATGACTGACACATAATACACAGCATCTAGAGCAAACGCTTAACGCCTTAGACCATGTTTAATTGTTTTCTTAAATATTCTACAAAAGCTTAACATATAATTCATACATTATACTCTTAAGAGTGTATATATTACTTTTGTTTTTAAACAAAATCACAAACCACATCACGTCTTTGTTAACCTTCACATAACAAATATTTACAAGAGAAAAAGCACAGCTTCATGTCAACAGACATTCAGAGTTTACAAACTGAAAACAATGCTGTCATTATAAGACAGTTGCATGCAATTGTGTGTTTGAAAAACATTAAAACGTATTTATAGAGAACAAAAGTAAAAAAACTAGATATTTCAGTATATAAACATATTAAAAGTATGAATTAATTGTAATAAGAAATTAGTATATGCAAATTCAGATTAATAGAAAGCATAAAAAAGCAAAAATAGGTACATTTTCAAAATAAAGACATTTGCCACCGTACATAAATAATTAAAGGGTAGTTCAAAAATGAAGTTCCATTCATTTTCACTAATTATGGTATTGAGTTTTATACCCCATTTTGCTTTAACTGAAGGTTGTTCATTGTTCTTATTTACATTATTATATAGTCTTTTAGCACCTGATTAGTTTTTTAATATGAGATGTAAAAATGAGGGGAAAAGGGTTTTATCATTTGTTGGGTAGGACAGGGTAAACAATATTTGTTCAAAAATGTATCTATTGCTCTTGTCACCCCTTTATAATCAATCAAATGTATTTTTAAATTGTACATTTCACTCAATTTATCTACAGAAGTACAGGTTCCATTTTTGAATACATCACCTATACAGTGAATTCAAGCATCAAAACATGACTTAAGGTAAAACTTTGATTTCCTATCAATATATTTGGATTATAAAAAAGTGGATAATACAACAATTCTTCTGCTTTTACTTCTAATTTACTAAAATAAATTGAAAAGCTTTTTTAGACATCTACCCAAAAGGGTTTGAAATTCTGTCGGATATATTTAAAGCATAATGATAACCACAATTAAAAAACATACATGTATGTTTTATTAAAAATGACAGTCGCCAAACATGTTTATAAAATGTCTTCAACGAGACTGTGATGACTTAACTTTATATTAAAATTAATAATTGAGCATACTCCATTTCTGAAACGATACTTTCCCTACAGAATATGAAACATGGACAAAATTCGTTTCACAATATAACTTTATAGTTCAAAATTTCAAACAGCCTTATCAACAAATGTTTGTTAAAAAGTGTTATATATTGTTTACTGTTACATAATGATATTGTCAGTTTTGGATTGTTTCCAATCAAAACACTTTATCAAATTGCCAGTTACAGCATTCAAATCTACAGCATATTGTTCTTTCCTCAGTCATTTTAATTTTCCTGATGCTTGATAAATGTCTTTGTTTTATTTCGAACGAAGTCTTTAATATTTCTCCAACTTCTTCTACTTAAACACGGGTTTTCTTTTAGCAATTTCTCGCATTCGGACTTCCCAGGCAATTTGTTTAGATGCATATATTTTTCAAATTCACTCATCACAACTCGTTGTTCCTGCGGTGTCCACTTCTTTTTTCCTGAAATATAAAATACCGAGATGCATACCATAACATGAATCAAAATGACAACTGCAACAATTTACGTTTATGTGTGTCGTCCACATAATAACGATATTATATGAACAACATTTCAAATCATCGGATGAGGACATCATGTTAAAATAAGCAATGCTGAACCAAACATATACAATAAGAACAATTTCGCTGTTTCATGTTGCCAGAAATATACAGATTACATGTTATATCCAAGATAACAATTATACTATAACGCAAAGTAATGCAAATATTCCTCCAAACAATTATTACACACGCAAATAACTATATTCGGATTTAATGAATTGGTTCACTGGAAGGTGTGGTATAACATTGTAATTGCGCCTCCTAGTGGTATACCGTAAGCAACACTGTACATGAAAAAATGAACCACATAGTCCAAGCTAAGTGCAGGAAATGTTAAAGCCACACACCTTGAAATGAAATACATGGTAATCAATACATAAAGATGCAATTTGAAAGTGTGCACAAATGTCATTAAATCTATAGCATTGTAAGCAAGTTATTTATTTATTTTTTTAATTTTTAAACCGAAAGTAGGATTTCTATATGTATACGTCCATTTCAACAAACGCGATTATTTTTAAATTTTAAAGCGCCAAAAAGACAGATTTCTACCTTGTAACCACGAGATATATTCTTATTGGCATAGATAAAATATGTTTCTTATTGATACTCAAATTTACTATGCCAAATAAGTTGTGTTGCTTTAAACAGCAATTGAATTTAGATGCTATTAAACATACCACTGTTATTTCTGTTTTTCTTTCTTTGCCTTTTTAAGTCCTCATCCGAGTTTTCACTGTCTGGAGCTACAACAATATTGATGAGGCATCGTGAGCTTAAGATTCTTAATCACATTGAATTCAGTCTGACCCAACAATTTTAAATACATCTTATCTTTATGTTTAAACAGCGATAATCCCATCTTTCTATTTGTAAATGACCAGATACTTCAGGTTTTCAATTAAAGTACAACACATAATTTGTAAAACACCTGGTTAGCTCATTAGAATGTAAAACAAAGGAATTTCTTGTGCGGGTACAAGGAATAATTGAATTGTATATGAATCAATAGTGAGGGTCGTTGCACTCAAAATAATATGACAGATCCTCTACGTTAAGTAGGACAAAGTTGCAATAACTTACCGTGCTTTCTTTTATTGTGAATCCAATCTGGATCACCCATATCATCATCATTATCATCCGTGTCATACCCTGCTCATTGATATCCTAAGATATGAAAAACGAAAGAAACGTATAATTTTGGTGTATACCAATGACCTATGAAACACAGTCATGAACTATTAGTATGTTGTTTGCAACATTAATGCAACATAAATTAATTCACACACACACACACACCAGTAACTTATTTTTTAGTCTAGGCTACCCAGATTTGAAACTGACCTAGATACTGTCAATGCAAATATTCTGACCCAGTTTCATTCCTGTTTGTCAATATACGATAAGCAAACCAAACAATTTTATTTCAGTTTAAAAACTTGACTTTGTAATCTATATCAAACTGACCAAAATTATCAAGTGACCTAGAAATGGTTAACAGAGAAACTACATGGACAAAGTGTCAAAAATATCTGTAATTACATATATAGCATATACAGCATCTAAATAAAAATAAATTACATTTGATCAAATTGCCCATTTCTTACCGGTGTACTCAATAATAAAATATGGACTAAATATTGGCAATGCAACATACTGAACAAGTTTCATCAAGTTTTTACGATAAATGCCTACAAACAAACACAAATATTTCATTACCATATTGAGGTTGAAACCCAGACACAGCAGGTTTTGAGCTAGATAAAGGAACACCTCTTCTATTTTCTTCATCATGCTGGTCATCGGATTCTTCAACATCCTCATCACTTGAAGCTTCCTCATCGCTTACTGTTGTTTCCTCGTCTGCAAAACAGCATTATGGTGAAATGAGCAAAAAGTATATACTTCACAATATATATATATATATATATATATATATATATATATATATATATATATATATATATATATATATATATATATATATATATATATATAGTGAAAAAGTAAACAAACGTCCCCTGGGTATAACCATAACACAGGATGCAACTTCATATTTGCACTCCCCGTTTTCATGCTCATATTAACAACGTTAATATTAAGAGACCTTGTCCGTGTTCAAACAGTATCTAAATATAAATAGAATAATTACCAATTATGGTTTGGTTTCCATGAAGTTGTGCAGCATCCGTCTGTGTGATTTTTCCCATATTCAATTAATGTAGGATCTTGGAAACTTTTGCGACTTCTAGTGTCCCTTCTGGTTGTCTATAGTATTCCCTATGTGTACGTATATCGTGCCCCATAAACGTGGCTAGTATGTCTTGGCTGCTCTCTGTAAGATTCAAAAATTGAGAAAAAGTTTCCAGTTGTTTGCGTAAACTTGTTGAAGTTATTCGTGAAGCATGTGTGACCTTTGCTTTCTCAGTCGCCTCTTTCAGTACATCATTGCCTCTGTATGGCTTTCTTCCACTTGGTCTCATGAATACGTACTTAGACTCTATTTGAAGCTTTGACTGCAATCTAAGTAGTGTGTCCAGGTTTTCCTTCATCTCTTTTGTTAGGAGGATTGATACTCGCCTGCCTCGTTTGAGGATTTTTCCCCGCGTCTCTATCCTAAAATGAGATTTACACAAATGCCTTTCAAATTTGCTTAATGTTTGTGATATATCTTTATCCACTACGTCATTAACAGAGCCCTTTACGAAATCTTCCGTTTTCAGTCTTTCCGCCTCTCCGGATCTCTTTCAGTTAAAAAGTATTACCTCTGCTAAGGAAACTTTGCAAAGTGAAGAATAAATCTCTTTGAGATCAGCTGGGGTATTAAGATCAGTTGGTGCACTGGATCTTAATATGCTGGCTTCATTTCGGAGGCAAATGCTCAGCTTAACAACATCCTCGACGATGGGTAAAAGTTTTTGGTTATTAAACCTTTCAATAGCCATTGATTCTTTGGCCATAAAGACCATTCTTTCATGATATTCGTCATCGTAACATTTTATAAATCGGGACATTCTCTCTTCCTGCTCCCCATCTTCCACCTCTGATGCTTTTGTGCGAAGCATTTTGGCAACTTTTTTAAACTACTTCTTATTTTTTCCACGTAAGACGGTGACGCATAAAAACAGGTCCTTGCTTCGAACCCTGCAACATTTTTTATTGTTTCAAGAAGGCGGGTCCACATGATTGGCTGAATGCATTTTGTTAAATTGTATATATGCGGGTAATTATTTTTCATGGCTATAGTCAATCTAGCCAACTCGCGCATACGACAAGAAATATGGGAATAAGAATTTTCCAATTTTCCCGTTTTTTCAAATCTTCTTTCACCAAATTGTAAAATCAGACTGTCAGATTTGGCATAGCTGCCTATCTAGTCCTCTCTTATGTTGACAACAACCTTTTTGTAAAATTGTTCGTTTATTCCTGCTTTTTCAGTAGAGGCACATGCTTCTAGCAGTTTAGAATTTTTTACTGGGGCATCGCTTTTTACTCTGTCAGGCTTACTGACACAAATTCTGTGGTGTTTGCATAGGTCAGTCGAAATGATTAGCATCCTACAGAACTCACAGCTCAGATATTTCTTTCTATCTTGTTCTTTGCTCTGTCTGTACTTAGGTATTAGGATACCCACCCCTTTTTCTTTTACTTTTGTAATGTGCAGATTATTACCCTTGGCAGTTATGGCCGCCCATGCCTGTTTCCTTTCTTTGGATCTCTTTGGCATGTTGAGAATCTTAGCTACTTCAATTTCATTGGAGTGTTGTTGCTTAAGGTGTCTATGTAACTTGTAATCTAGCTTTTCGCAGTATATGTAACATTGGGTTTTATGTGACCGGCCTTTCCCATTAGCTGACCCTGACGTTGCTACAATTACTTTATTCAGTGGTTCATTAATCACACATAATTTATCGCTTTCATAAACAATGTCCCAATCTGTTGTCTGTTCCTTCAATGATACCATCTTTCCTTCCACAATGCAACTGAACACCCACTCTTTGGTTGCACATTGACCTGGAAACACACAACAAATTGATAGGGAATAACAACACTTGAAGGGAAAAGCTCTCAACTAGACCAGAGTAGTACTATATAAGTGGTTAAGTAAGTGACTTGGAAATGTTGCCATTTTCATTAATGGACAAAATTCGCTAGGATGTACGTAAGCTGTTTAACAACGGACAGACAATAATCGTCCAAGCTCTATTTGAACACAGAAACTAAATATTCATCAGCTACTACAATAACATTTAAGCGTTTTTATAATGCTTACTTGAAGTATGCAACATGTTGTCTGCACACACAACAACTGTATCTTCTGTTGCGTTGATAACTGGGATGCCGCCAATATCCTTAATAAGTCTCAAAAGCTGACCTATAATTAATGTATAACATGGCATATAATCAGATTTCATTAATGTATCAATGCAATATTTTGTCATACTTTCTATGAGAAAAATATTTATCAACCTTTGATCATTATCTTGAAAATATATTGATGCAAGCCACTGAAAAAAATAACAAAAGCTAGTAACTATGAATGATTTTCATGTGTTTTGACTGGGATTTGAACCTGTACCGTAAGGCAACAGTACAAAGCAATGCAAAGTAATAATGCCTATACCAATCAGCCATTGCACTTCCTTCGAAAACAGTTGCAGTTGCACAAATAATCAATATCCAAATTTATGACCTACATCAAATCTCCAGTTGGTTCATGTTTCAAGAAAATTTTAAGGATATTTTAGTTTCCATGGTACCCAAATTTCTGCATTAAAAAGAATTATTACAATTATGGAGCTTTATGCAAGACTATTTCTTCCAAGTGGTTGTTTGATCCCGTACATAACATGGATGTCAATGGCAGGTAAAACATTTTGATAGCTGCCAGAAATTAGGACTGATAATTGGAACTGAACACTGAAAATGTTTAAAATTTGAAACTGGAAATATTTCAAAATCAGTAGTTGCTAAAATGACAAACTTTTGGTCGTGTCTCCCCTTAATTCAAACTCAAATTCTTGGTAATCAATTTCGTGACAGATTTCTCCATATCGACAAATCTTGGTGACCATGAAGTTCTCCTGAAAAGGGAAGTTATAACTATTGTTTCTATTTTAAACGGAAAGGCTATGTGTTCACCGCAGAATTGTGTCACAACCAAAATTATTATTTTAATACAATTTAATGCATATCTTCCTCCGAACAATTCTTACACACTCAAACAGCACAACCATGTTCTCAATGCGGTTTTATTTAATAGGTTCACCGATTATAGGTATGGTATAACACAAACCACCACAGCGCCTCGCAGATTCACAAAACATTTAGAGCAAAGTAGTTGTTTTTTAAATAAGAAATGTACAAACCATATCAAGTGTGGTACCAGCAAGCAGATATTGTTTTACCCATCTATTGCTCACTATTGGTTTTCTCTGTACCAAGCTGTTGAATAGTTCGAAGGAGTTGCAGTCAGTCTGTCCATTCGCATCTGAAAATTCGATCATTAAGAGATGTATCCATGCCATGTCGTTTTGGAAGAAAACATATGTGCAGTATTCTTAAGAGTTAAGTTTTTTTTTATTTTACCAACTATTGGGGCACTTTATACTAAGCACAGTGTTATAGTGACTTCATGGTAGCAAATGAACTTAATCCTTGCACACAATGTAACTTTTGCAGATTCTATGTCAGAACAACATCAAAAATATGTTTGTTTAGCATTGTATATATTTGAACAGAAATGTAGAACATATTCGTGTTGTAATCATCATTAACTGTTCAGTGAAAGTTTGAAGTTCCCACTTACATGCCTGGACAATTATAACCTGTGCCTCGTCCACATTTTCTGTGAGCAAAAACTGTTTGAACAGCTTGAAGAATCCCTGCAAATAATGTAAATATATCATACCAGTAAGTACTCAAATGGCCTAAACGAATTCTCGTATCATCATGAAATGCTCTTCACATGTTGGAAAAGAATAAATTAGTGAATGTTTTATATATATTTTTTTTAAATCATTCTAAACATGCAAATCTTACGTTTGTCTTAAACTTATTTGAGATTTTGTTTCTTTACAATTACACTCATTTGAAGTGGAAGTTATATCCTATTACATGGGAAAAATGAAATATTCAAAACCATAAACTATTGTCAGTTATTGCCCAAAGAATATGGGTTTTTATGGCACAAAGACAAAAATCATTTTGTGTGTAAATATATTTTACCAGCTGCATTATTTCAGTGAAAATTAATTATTGCAAGAAAAAAACCTACGTTTTTTGGTTGAATCATTTTGTGTGTAAATATATTTTTACCAGTTGCATTATTTAAGTGAAAATTAATTATTGCAAGAAAAATGCCTACGTTTTTTGGTTGAATGTCACAACAGAAAACTTTGGTTAGGGAATCAGACACACGTGGCAATGGGGACTCAATGGTTGTTTTCACATGATTTCCCACCTCGGAGACCAGAGCGTCATAAGCCTGTACAAAGGTTAGAAAAAGCCCAGGATACGAGCTGTTGATGTCCCAGGACTAATCTTCCTTAACAATTCAATAACACAGATGATGGTTTCCATGCACCGAAATTAGCGTGTGCTTAAAAATATGAATGAAAGGGCAAATTATTCCTCATAGAGTATAAATGTATGCTAAATATTATTTTTTTTTGGATATGGTCGTACTTTATAGTAGCCACTCATACATTTTAGTATGCTGTTATATGGTTAAGAAAACAAACGATGTAAAACCCATTATTTGAATCGAAACAGTGTTCAGTATAATAAACTTATTTTGGTTTATAATTTGAATCAAAACAGTTTTCAGTATAATAAACTTATATTGGTTTATAAGAGCTTTCGAACTGTTTGATGTCGTGATTTTATGTACCATATTTTGTGTATTGTTTGCTAAATATGATAGGTGGATAAATTCAACAATGGAATTTCGGACATTTGTTTCAAAGACAAGTGTTCCGATGGTAGTTTTGACACAGGTTAACAATTGTTTATACGTAATTGTAACAAGCCGGACACTGCTTGCTACGTTATTTTGTAATCCCGTGGGGGAATATCCGTAATTCTTTCACGAAAAACACAAAAACGACACAATCTTGGAAGTGAACTCCAATTAACACGGTAAGCTCCCGCATACGCATGCCTCCCCCTGTACATTGGTTGCTCTTTTATTCAGTCCATATACATTGGTTCTATATTATTGTTGCCCCAGATATTCGTTCCCATAATATATTTATTGGAATTAGTACACATGTTGAAAAGAAAACTCAAACATAATGGTAGGCTTCAGAGTCTATTTAGTGGCTGATGTGTGTCACACTTGAAGTTTATTAAATGTGTTTTATTAATTTACAATTTCATTAACATGGATTATTTCTTTTGAGAACATACATTGCTATGTGTGCTCATACTTACATATGAGTTTGGTTAAATGTAAAGTCAATTCAATGCCAGTGTATTTCAAAGCATTTATACTTTGGCTGCATAATAAAACAAGACTATTGCTTAGCGATAAAAGTCCCCTATCTAGGCAGGATCCACCATTTTCAGCAATATTTGTAGTTTATTTGTTGTCATAGCAACCAGAATTCTTGACGTAGGAACAAAATGACATGACATGCATTATCTCCATATTGCCATCTATCTATGTTTCAAATTTTATGAACAAATATGGAGAACTTTTAAAGTTATGGCAGGATCCAACATTTTCAGCAATATTTCTAGTCTATTTGTTGCCATAGCAACCAGAATTCTCGACGTAGGAACAAAATGAAATGACGTGCATAATCTCCATATTGCCATATGTCCATATTTCAAGTTTCATGAACAAATATGAAAAACTTTTAAATTTTTCGCAGGATCCAGATAAGTGTGACAGACACACAGAGCACAAACCATGAGTCCCTCTCTGGTTTCACTAAAAGGGTACTAATAAAATGATAAACATACAGGTTTTATTTCATCCATTTTTATTTTATGAAATATTTCGATAAATAAACGATAAAGTATTCAAAGACGTGGAAATCTGGGCTGGGTCACCCGCAGATTCATACACAATAGGAGGGCAAACACTGAACACATACAGACGGACGAACATAGGAAATATGTTTACAGAGCCAGCACTAAGTTTGATGTACATTATGTCTGTTAAGAAAGATTTATCATATATATGCATTTGAAATGATAAGCTAAAACATATAAAATGTGTTTGAAAATACATATACACTTAATTCAAGTGCGTATATTTAGTAGACAAATACTGAAACAATATATGTACACTTGTATTTTTATGAGATTCTGGACACATTAAATAACTGAATTAAACCTCTAACACTTAGATACGTATTTTTGTGCATTTGAAGTCCCTAAAAAATGTATATATCTAATTTAAGACCTTTCTAACCAGATTCAAGTTTTTAAGGCTTCATCTCAAAACCTTAGATACTGATCAACAGCAAAAAAAGCATACAACCTGAACAGACTGTGAATTACCAGGTTGTTCTGGCTTTATGCTGTTTGCAAATAGCCATCGTGAAGTTGCTTCAAAGTGGGAAAGGGATAAGATGGTTCATGAATCTTTAACCAGTAAAGTTATGTTCGTTATGTCTATACAAAGACTTGCATTTTGTGTCTAGTTATCAAGTTATGTTTATAAAGTTTTGAAGTTATTCAATGCCATTGGTTAAAATAGACTTGAGAGAAACAATGACTACAAAATGTACACAAAAGGATTGACACAACATTGTTAACAAATACAATTGTGCAGAAAATGAGCAAAACGCAAAAAATGTGATCCTTTTTTACAATCCATGGGAGACAACCATGTAGTTTAATCATACATTAAAGAATTACTTCCCTTGTGACAAACAAGTTACTAAATGACCATTTTTCTTTTAAACTAACACATACGTCTTTCACATGTTATTGTAGCAAACATTTGTTTTAATAATTATGTAAATATATGCACTTTATATGCATAATATTACAATGTTTTTTTTTCAACTAATCTCATAAATTCCTACAGCAAGAACAGCAAAACAGTTACTATAAAATATTGTTCACAATTTGAAGATAAAACAAAAGCTATTCAGTAAAATGCAAGTTAAAAAAATCCTTTCATTGAAACCATAATGACTAGAAAATGTCAATACAATGTACAATCACAAATTAATACGACACAAAGTATATGAACATTTTGATAAAAAAAAAGAAATGAATTAGTCACATCATTGACTCCAAGTTTTATTCCTCCTAATGTTACTAAATTTCAAATTAAATTGTGAGTAAACTTTAGTGCAAAATTATATTAATTACGCCCAACCATGGGCAAGCAGTTAAAACAGTTAACTATTTTAATAAATACATTCTTCCTGCCTTTTGTGGAGATATAAGCTGTGTGCATCTAATCGCCTGCAAACTTGAAAATTATAAGAATCTCAAAGAGGAAAACTATATTGTATTGAGACAATGACTGGATCTTTCCATATCCCAATCTTTGACTTAAATTTGTGCAATCAATTACTTTTGCAGTATTGAATTTAAATTTTTCATATGAATTAAACTCTTAAAATTAGACAAGCTACTTTCTGGTATAATGAAGATTAATTTACATTAACAAAAAGAAGTGACCATGTTGTCCTTCCTAACCAAACAGTTATTAAAAGAGATAATTCATTAAAGTGGAGAAATGCATGTATGTTTTGATACATTAAATTATATTTCAAATCATAAATGCTGGAAAGTGGCACATACAAGAGACAATTTAATTCTGTTATCAATAGAACAACACTATGACTATATACATTTGTACAATTTCACATCAATATATACAAAACATATATATAATGTAATTTGGTTGTATACAACAACCATGTGAAATAATTCATGAACATCTGATTTTTTTTTCATTTACTTAAATCATTCAATTGTTAAACTGATGACAATGTCAATAATTCATATGAACAATATCATGATTGGTGCCAATAATAAATTTTATAAATAAACTGCAATTCTGACATTAATAAATCAATCAATCTAATGTTAGACAAAATTAATATAGGACACTATAAATATCACACCTGTGTAAATTATTTCAATAATTGTTATTGGGTACTTTAAAGTTATGACTGTAAACCAAACAAATCACTGATCTTATATTATCATACTGAGATTTTCTCTATTCTGTTAGCCTTCATAAACACCAGCCTAAATGAGTATATTAATTTTAATGTGAGGTTTTATGAATCTTTATTAAAGAAGAACATAATTAAAGCATGACTTGAAATCTCATTACAACATCAACAAGGACAATTTGAATGACAAACTGTGTGTCAGAATACATCGAAGTTGGCTTCAAGACACCTTTATAAAAGCCTGGTTGCTTGAAATAACGCCAATCTTTTATGCAACATGAGAAAATGATTTCAAAACATTAATGGGCTGAATTATGATTCAAAATGATTATACTACAAATGACAAGCAATGCAAGCTCAATGTCATGTCCAGACAGCGCTTTAAATGCAAGGAACCAATCTGTTTTTTGTTTTTTTCAGAAAACATCTTGAAAGAATTTGTCGTCAAAAGGAAACATTTCACACAAAAAATCAACATAGCTGAACAGTGATCAGTCTAGTTAAATCTCAAATTCCGAATTCTATGTCTGAACACATGATGAAAATAACAAATATGTCAGAATTCATATGAACTTTGAATTACTGTATCTGACAATGAATATTAAGCAGATATAACACTTTCATGCTCAAATTCCAAGGAGAATCAAAACTTTCATCCTTGGCTGGAATCCAAAGTGCCATCTTATGTCTACAAAAAATAAAATCGACATAAAATACAAAGCCTGCAAATGTACACAGGTTTCTGCACACTGAAGTGTTCGCTGTAATTATGTGCAGACATGCACACACCCCGTACCATTGGGAGGATCTGTCCCAATGTTTAACTGGATGTAACGATCCTCATTAATACAATGTTTTCCCTACAGTCATACTTTTCACATTCCCTTGTCAATTAGACCACACTAGTGTGCACATGTCTTACGTTCCTGACTGCAATCTTGTAACCAAAGTTTACAGGAAAGCATTTATTTAATTACAAATGCAAACATGTAATCTGTTGTAAGACATTTGCAACTTTATCTTGCAGAAAATGACAAACCCATTTTTCACTAGACTCTGGTATGCACAACAAGTTCTTTGTGAGAAATCTGCCTTTTAATCATGAAAAACTGCAGACATTTTGAGAACCGGTATACACCGGTACAACTTGTGAGGGAATTGTCAGATTAAATTAATATCTGAGTTTCAAGCCGGAATATAGTTTGTTCCCTTTTGCACAGTTGGTTTAGAGACTACCACGGGACATGGTTTAGAGATTATTCCAGTCCAGGCTGGTTTGACAGCAGACTCTGCTTCACTATCACCCTTTCTAACTGCTGTCTTCCCTTTTAACGAAACTTTTGGATTTTCTGAAAGTGAATTGCGTAGCAGAACGTCCACAACGTCCTTGTTCTCCGTTTCAGAAACATCCTCATCGCTGTATTCAAATAGTTTGTGATCGCAGTTCATCATTGTTACAGTCCTTGGATCCAAATCAGCTTCATTAAAATTAGGAAGCTCCGAAAATGGCTGACCAATGAAACAAGAAATCGAGTCGCGACTTGTGCGCAATGGAGCAACAACTGCAATTTTCAATTTTCTACTGCAATCTTGTTCAACAAAACTTGAACGTAATGGAGCAACATTTTTTCGACCGCATTCTGATTGAAAATTACTCGGCTTGGAGATTGAACCCTCTCCCGACTCCTTGTGGGCGGTTAGTCAGCAAATTGGGACCTTTATCTGGTTCATCTTTTCATCCTTCGGGTTGTAGCCCATGTTCTTGCGCTGTAGAAACATCTGGATTTCGCGGAAACTCGGCCTCTCGCACTCCGTTCGATTCCAACACTCGAGCATGAGGTCGTAGATTTCATTGGGACAGTTCACATGTTGTGGTAGGTAAATTTGTTTATTGTCATTGCGGTAGTAGTGCCCCGCATTCTCAATCACTTGTTCGTCGTTCATGACATCATACGGTTGGTCGCGTGCAAAGGTAAGTATTTCCCACAGGGTTACTCCTAGAGACCAGACGTCTGACCTTGTCGTAAACTTGCCCTGAAATGGACAGGAAAGATTGGCTGTTACTCAATCGCACACAAAATGCTTTAATTATACCAAAAAGCAGTTTACATTTGTAGAAACATAATTGAATAATTATGAAAAATTATTAATATTTTCAGAATAGTTAAAGCAGCACAAACAAATTAGAGTTGCAATATAGTATTATGTAAATTTGGTTTAATTTTGCTAAGATTATACTGTAAGAACAAAAAATCATTATAAAAATCCAACCCCTGTAGCAAAAAGTATGATCAGCTTGGAAAAAAGGATATGGTGTCCGCCTAGTGACTTTGAGGTCACGGGTTTGAAACCCACTGTGGGAGCATTCTTCAAATCTCCTCAAAGACACCAAGTATTGGTTCTATTCAGGAAACTGACTCAAGACCCTTCAATAAGCCTTTGGCTTCCAATGCAATTTTGCTAAAACAAATATGTTTCAACTAAAATACCAGTAATATAGACTCCCAAGCCATCCATCGAATGGGCAGCACAGCACGACCCTCGATTCTGTAGTAATCAGCGCTGTACAGACTCCGACTCATGCCGAAGTCTGAAATCTTGATTGTGAAGTTTGTGCCCACGAGGCAGTTGCGGGTGGCCAGGTCACGATGCACCATGTTCAGAGACTCCAGGTACTTCATACCTGAGGCGATCTGAGACGCCATGTAGATCAGGCAACCATAGCTGTTAACAAAGCAGGAAAAAGGGTATGAGGGTATGTCATTATGGCACATTTTTTATAAAATAAATGAAGATGAAACCAATTAAGTCAGTCAAAAACAAAAGCAAAATTTTGTTAATATTTTATATCAAAACCTTTTGTTTTTGGACTTTTTTTTCTTTCTAGTGTTCAAACATTTACATTAACGGAAATACGCCAAAATAATATGCCAATAAACTTAGAGAAAATACAGGGTAATAGTATCCTAGTATATAACATAATCTGCCTGATGGTTCACATTTGATAAATTTAAGTTGGGACTTGACTAAAATAAACTGTGATTGTGTCATCTTCAAATAAGGCACAATACATTTGTAGTCTATATCTCGCACACTTTTTTAACAAAGCATGTTGCCTTTGGTTACAGAATTGATAAGTGGCATTCAATAACAGAACCCTTACTTTCAAAAGCAACATAACATCATTGGCTTTACTAGACATAACACCTTAAATGAATCAAAACAAACATTGTTAACTGAGTTGCCTCTCCAATTAATATTATACACAATATTAAATAAAAGTAACATATTGTCTTTATGTCTACAAACAGATGGATGGCCTCATTTTACCCCGCCACACACACTTAATTGTGGGGAAAGCAAAACACCAAAAAAACTACTCCCAGCGACCATGTTTTTCACCAAACAAGAAGAATATTTTAACTTGACCAAGCTTGAGGGACATCAGACAAAACTCAATCACAAAAGCTCACCATAAGCATGATGTGGTCAGATGAGCTAAAAACACAAAATAAGGAGGCTCCATTATAAATTTAAAACCTCACCCTCTCACTTGCATGGGCATTATAAAAACTTAACGACACTTAATAAAGAGCTCATACCTTAACGTCTTTGCGTGGGTTGCCTCTGCCATGGGAGACTCGGGTACGTGGTCCAGCAGGAACTGGTTGAGGTCTCCATACTTCATGTACTCCACAATCATACACAGCGGCTCCTCCCTGATACACACCCCAAGAACACGCACAATGTTGGGGTCCTTCAGCTGGGACATGATCTTTATCTCCTTTTGGAAGTCTGCCCTGTAACATGGTTTGAAACAGATAAGTGTTTGACAACTATCTGTATTCAGTTTCGTATCCAGTTATGACAAAAAAGTAAATTGACCCAGAAGAAGATTCACGCTTTCCTGATATATAACGCCTTAATAGGCTTTTTCATAGTATGTTTATACAAACTTGCAACATGTTCTTTACGCTACTTAAAAAAACAATTAAATTAAAAAAAAGAACTTTTTGCAACATAAAGAACATGTAGCCAACATGTAAAAACAAACCTTGAAAAAGCCTATTTCTGTGTCAAACTATTTGTTTGTTTGCATTTTACATAAATTTTCATCAGCACTTTTTCTTTGTGCATTTTTACAACATCTTGCAGACGTTTAATCACACAACAACAATATGAGACATGATTCGGGTAAAAAGGGCTTATTGCGTGTTCATAAAGTGTGGTCCCAGATTAGCCTGTACAGTTTAAACACTTGTATGTCTATTTTCTTTTAAAGGATGTCTCTTTTATGCCAAATTTCTGACAACGCAAAGGTGTCATCCCAGATTAGCCTAGGTATACATGTACTGCACAAGCTAATCTGGGATGACATTTTACGCAAATGCATTTAGCCCTATTTTCCAACACCGGTGCTCATATGTATGTTTTTATTTTTCATGCAATTTCATCAGCACTCTTTATTTGCATAATCACTACAGCTTTAGATTGTTTTATTATACACAAATACAATATTGATAGTTATATCATAACAGCATTCAGATTTTTATTTCATTCTTTATAAATCGTTAATAAAATAATCATTCATAACAATGCTCTTATGCATGTTTTAAGCATTAATATCGCCACATTTTACTGTTAACATATGTTTCACAATATCTTAAACTATTACCTTGACCTTTGTAAATCATTTCAAAGGAAAGGTTTAACATTCATAGAATGCCCACACATTTGATGGCATAACGAGCAATAACTTCATAAAATTAATACAGATTAACGCAGTGTCGGTTGCTAATTACTTCAAACAAGTGCACATGTTAAACCATCAAACCTGTATCTTCCATTAATACCTGTATGCAACACATTTGCACATGAGCTTATTAAAATACAAGGCAAAAAAAGAACACAGGTGAGAATAAATTTGGATTTCCGATCCATAAATATGACTGTAAATAAAATAACCAATTAATAACGTTTTTATGATATTTTTTACAACACACCAAACACAAATAATGGAATATTTGTCAATAGTTAACATTGCAACGAAAAAACTGGGCCTAAATCATATAAGAATGTGCAATAAATTTGCCCTCAAAGATTCGCTTAATGGTAGAAATATTATTAAGATATCTTGAGGAATAGGATTTATGTTGTCAATTATAAATGTGATTAGAGAAATAAACCAAGTATAAGTTAAGAAACAGTTTTTCCTGCAAAATGGCACCTTAAAATACCTATTTATGCCTTTTGGCATGTCATTTCCAACCGTAAGGTACTTATGAGAAGCAAATAGCATAAAAGCTGAACATACACAGGCTGTTTTTTTTGTTGCTGGCTGCATATAGCCATTTTCACTTTTCTTCTGAATGGGAAAGGGTTGAATAATCTCTGAACCTACCTGGCCCTGTCGTCTGCCTCCTTCCTAAGCATCTTAACCGCAACCAGGATGGGCCGGTTGAGGTACCGGTTGACTTGGCAGTCTTCCTGGATGTAGTCATCGATGTCAACCGCTTCACAAAGGTGAACCTGCATACATGACATAACCAATTCTTACTCTGGTATTCATGAGGTGATATAAATGAAGCTGCACTCGAGCATTTTCCGGGGCTGTTTCAATTCAGAGTACGTGGCCTATGACAATTCAAACTGGCATAATCATTTGTCTAAATTTTAACTGACATGAATTTCATATCCCTCTGATTCAGACATTTATTCAATTCTCGCTGAATATGACACTTAATATCTTTTGTTTTTGTATATAAAATGTAGAGTTAATTATAACCTCTTTTATTAATTCTAACATATCAAAATATTCCTGATTCTATCACCTTAAATATATTCCTCTAAATTGTCTTGTTCACTTACATTCTCTGGAGTCTGTGGCCACTGTTTTGATTTAAATGTCGGGCAGGTAGTGAGTGGCTTTTTTTTGGGGGGGGGGAGGGACAGGGGGGGGGGGATTATGCATATAAACAAGTATAATGATGCTTATGTTAGTGGTATTGGTAGTGGTAATGGTTATTTTCCCTTTTTTCATGACTGTGATGAGATGATCTATGCTACAAGGTGTCATGGAGTTGGCCGAATTTATTTATTATCAAGTACCCGTGTAATATAACAGGTAGCCAATTTTAAATATTTTAACAAAATAAATTCAACATTCATACATATTTTATTGGGCATGCCTTAACATGTGTGGATAATATGAGTGACAACTTATAAATGTAAAAAACATCACAATAGCTCACATTTTGTTTACAAGTAAGAATAGCTTTTAATCTGCGAACACAAAAATGCAGTTTGTGATATTAGCTTCTGTCCCAGACAGATTGCAAGATGCCTATATTATCTAGCATCATAAGCAGCACCCGAGTCTGAGAACAACAATTTGCAGAGAAAATATTTTATTGCTTCTCCAATTAATAACCAATCATCAGAGAGAGAGAGTTATTCACATTGTTTTTCATCATCATCTAGAAATGTGTCTGTGATTGTCATGAAAGATTGCCCCACCCACTTGGCTCCCAATAAGCTTGCTTTATACAGCAATTACAGGTTGTTTTTCACTCTCTAATTCGTAAGAAGATATTTTTTATTCAATTTATATCAAAATTAATATCACAATAATTTGAAGGATTTTAGTAAATCATACAAATATGAAGAACTTTTTAAGTTATCACAGAATCCAGAAAAGTATGAGGATCGATCATTTTCAACAGTATTTCTTGTCCAGTTGTTGCCATAGAATCCAGAATCCTTGACGTAGGAACAAAATGAAATGATGTGCATAATCTCCATATTGCTATCTGTCCATATTTCAAGTTTCATGAAAAAATATGAAGAACTTTTAAAGTTATTGCAGGATCCAGAAAAGTGTGACAGACTGACAGCCAAACCATAATTCCCCTCCGGTGAAACCGGTAGGGGACAACACGCATTTTCTTTGAATAGATATCCCCAGCCAAATATTAATTTTGTGACAAACACACAGACTGACTGACAGACAGACAAAGCCATTTCTATATCCCTCTGCCTTTGGTGGGGGATAATAATTTAATTAATAAATAAGTTCAAACTAAGCTGGCTGAAAGAATTTACTGGTTGTGGATTGCAGGCAGTCTTATAACCAGGGGTGTGGTTTAGGAAACACCTCAGGGAAAGAAAAAGCCCAACTCCCATCACTATCACAGTACACAAAAACTCTTCTTTTGTAGATCCAGCAAAGCTAAGAGCACTTTGTAAACTTCTGGGAATTGCAAGGGAGGAACGAAGCTGCAATATTGTGGAAATAACACCCTGGTTTAAAGAAATGGTTTTGTCACAGGGATTGGTAGAGTTTTAACAGTAGTGATTATATGGAGGCAAATATTGACACAAAATTATTGATTCCAAATCTTGCACCAGTGTTATTTATCACCGTATTGGAAAAAGGCCTGGTCCTTTTGGAGTGCAAATTTTGTTGTTGTTTTAATTAAAATTGCAAAATTATTGTTGTTGTTTTAAACAAGTGTTCCGCGGTCAGAGACATATGCCCCCCCAAACACCTTGACCTTTGACCTTGTGACCTGAAAATCAATGGGGTCATCTGCCAGTCATGATCAATGTACCTATGCAGTTTCATGATCCTAGGCATTATGGTTCTTGAGTTATCATCCGGAAACCATTTTACTGATTTGCGTCACTGTGAGCTTGACCTTTGACCTAGTGACCTGAAAATCAATAGAGGTCATCTGCCCGTCATGATCAATGTACCTATAAAGGGTCATGATCCTAGGCCTAAGCCTTCCTGAGTTATCATCCAGAAACCATTTGGTGGACAGACCGACATGTGCAAAACAATATACCCACTCTTCTTCAAAGGGAGGGCATAAAAATACTTTAAATTTGAGAATAAGTGTTTTCAGTATGATGTTAACTTAGGTTCAACTTATTAAGCTTGGTGAAATATTTTTTGTGTGAAACCTTATATTGGGCAATTTTATTTGTGGAAAATAAATCTCCATAGGGAATGGGGCCTTATACCAGCCCCTAATTCTAACAAAAAAGTTCACTGCACACTCACCTCCCCGAACTGTCCCTCTCCCAGCACCTCAACAAATCTCAGGTTTTCACGAGGGAACTCAACCACGGACAGGTCGAGGCTGAGTAACAACTCGGCGTTAGGAATCGAGTACACGCTGCTTCCAGTGGCACCCTGAATGTACGAAAGAGAGAAGTTTGTTTTTAATAAGAACCTTGTTCTCGGAAAACTGGGCATAAGGTATCGTCCCAGACAGCACAGGCTAATCTGTGACACTCTACACTCTAGCCCAGATTTTCAAATACAAGGATCATATCATGGAGGTAAGTTAGCCTACGCATACAACTAGCTGTTCAAGAAAGACTTTTTGACTATTGAACTACATGGGAGGAGCCAAAACAAGACTACTAACACCTTGAACTGCACCTTGTAGCCTGGCAATACGCACTCATTGTCCCTTTACTACAGAAATACACGGACAATAAGAGATAATTATTCAAAGCAATGTGGAAAAGAACACATTTTGCCAGGTACATCAATTTTCCCATTACACGAGAAATAAAGACAGTTGTTTTTCATTATATAATTTTGAGACTGCAATAAAGACACTTACTACGTTGTTCATTATTCAGATATGAGATAGTTTTACAGTATAGTATTTACTATTTGTTCTTTCATGCGATATTGGGTGGCTTTTCTTGATTATATTTTGGAATTTACTGGCAAGATATAAAATACATGTCCTAACAACTTTTTAAAGTATTTATTCACAACCTAGTACATCTATTTCACAACCTGGCACAATGCATTAAGCCCCATTTTCCCATAGCGAGTCTCATATGTTGACAGGTGTTATGTTAAGACCTTTCAGTAAGTTCAGTTGGTTTATAAGACTAGATTTGCTCATTAAATAACTGGCCTCATTTTTGTGTGATATGAGATATGGATTTAACAAAATAAAACACATTTAAAGGAATAGGATAGCCAAAACAACCGTTATATGCAAAGTAACCCAGATGTCTTTTCCCAGTGTATATGAATAATGTAACTGAATATTAGTTAAACTATATTTTGGAAAAAACATTTAAACATTGCAATATCACTGCATTTGTTAGTTCTTTTTCACTACTGTGACTGGTATGTATTAAAATTTTTATACAATAAATAATATGCTTTCTACGTCTCATGCCTGCAATTTGATGGTTTTATTGAAGTACGATGGATGTGCAATGCTATTTATTCTGATATTAAACCAGGTGCCTAGTTATATCTAACATTCATAAAACACTAATAAAAAGTATTTCTTGTATTGAAGCCCATCAACATTAAATAACATTTTGTCATAACTACATGTACAGCTTCTTTGACATCCAAGATGTATTTTTGCAAAAACTGTGAAATAACTATTGCCGCAGAGATCTTATGTTTGTTTCTTCCAAAGCACGAACATTGATGTTTAAAGTTACTTAACATTCATTTATAGAAATAGGTGTCCTTGTGTCATAAAACGTCAATCGCACTGTGCAATTGCCTCCTCAGATTTCGCTGCGTCACAAAAAATGAATCTTAGGACATATCTGAACAGTGAAGCTCAACAAATGTTTCTTCATCCTTATGCTCAAGTGATTTTTTGCCCCAAATTACAGCCTTTTACAGGCTGCTTTCCATTGGCAAAAAGTAACATATTTTCCCCCCAAAATCTGGAGAAAAAAATCCCCAAAAGATGCAGAACTTTTCCAATAAACTTAATAATTGGTTTATTATACAGGAATATAACTCTGTAACACTTTATAACAATAATTTTGAAATGCAGTTAAAAACTTGCTTATTCTCAATTAGAATACTGTTATATATAATCATATTAAAAATGTATCATTTTTTCCGAAATTGCATGGTTCATCACGTTACTTTTCACATCCAAATGGAAAAGGCTGTAAGATATGAAGCCAAAGAAAATCACTATGCTCTGCTGAGGATTCTTACTATCTGCTAATGGGACCACAAAACCTTGCATGACTTAAGCAGAAAGGGAAGCTCCTGACCAGACTGTGCAAATTAATATATGGCATTATATCCATTTTCGCATACAGCAGCTCAATTAATCACACCCATGGATTTTTCATTTCTCTTTTATGGAATTTGATCAATATATACTGAAAATAATGCACAACTGTTGAAATCCGAAATAAGGATGAAGGGCACATTTGCAAAATGACAAAAAAGAGAAGGTATTTTTACAATGGGAGGTCTACAATGTACCTGGAGGTCTACAATGTACCTGGAGGTCTACAATGTACCTGCAGGCCTACAATGCACCTGGAGGTCTACAATGCACCTGGAGGCCTACAATGTATCTGGAGGTCTACAATGTACCTGGAGGTCTACAATGTACATGGAGGTCTAAAATGTACCTGGAGGTCTACAATGTACCTGCAGGCCTACAATGCACCTGGAGGTCTACAATGTACCTGGAGGTATACAATGTACATGGAGCTCTACAATGTACCTGGAGGTCTACAATGCACCTGGAGGTCTACAATGTACCTAGAGGTCTACAATGAATCTGGAGGTCTACAATGTACCTGGAGGTCTACAACGTACCTGGAGGTCTGCAACATACCTGGAGGTCTACAACGTACCTGGAGGTTTACAATGTACTTGGAGGTCTACAATGTACCTGGAGGTCTACAATGTATCGGGAGGTCTACAATGTACCTGGAGGTCTACAACATACCTGGAGGTCTGCAACGTACTTAGAGGTCTACAATGTACCTGGAAGTCTACAATGTACCTGGAGGTATACAATGTACCTGGAGGTCTACAATGTACCTGGAGGTCTACAATGTACCTGGAGGTCTACAATGTACCTGGAGGTCTACAATGTACCTGGAAGCCTACAACGTACCTGGAGGTCTACAATGTACCTGGAGGTCAACAATGTATCTGGAGGCCTACAATGTACCTGGAGGTCTACAATGTAGCAGGTCTATAACGTACCTGGAGGTCTAAAACGTACCTGGAGGTCTACAATGTTCCTGGAGGTCTACAATATACCTGGAGGTCTACAATGAACCAGGTCTACAACGTACCTGGAGGTCTACAACGTACTTGGAGGTCTACAATGTACCTTGAGGTCAATAATGTACCTGGAGGTCTACAACGTACCTGGAGGTCTGCAACATAACTCTAAGATCTACAATGTACCAGGAGGTCTACAATGTACCTGGAGGTCTACAATGTACCTGGAGGTCTACAATGTACCTGGAGGTCTACAATGTACCTGGAGGTATACAATGTACCTGAAGGTCTACAATGTACCCACATGTCTGCAATGTACCTGGAGGTCTACAATGTACCTGGAGGTCTACAATGTACCTGGAGGTCTGCAACGTACTTGGAGGTCTACAACGTACCTGGAGGTCTACAACATACCTGGAGGTCTACAATGTACCTGGAGGTCTACAATGTACTTAAAGGTCTGCAATGTACTTGGAGGTCTACAATGTACCTGGAGGTATACAATGCACCAGGTCTACAATGTACTTGGAGGTCTACATTGTACCTGGAGGTCTACAATGTACCTGGAGGTCTACAATGTACCTGGAAGTCTACAATGTACCTGGAGGTCTACAATGTGCCTAGATGTCTACAATGTACCTGCAGGTCTACAATGTACCAGGAGGTCTACAATGTACCTGGAGGTCTACAATGTACCAGGTCTACAATGTAACAGGTCTACAATCTACCAGGCGGCCTACAATGTACCTGGAGGTCTACAATGTACCTGGAGGTCTACAATGTACCAGGTCTACAAAGTACCTGGAGGTCTACAATGTACCTGGAGGTCTACAATGTACCTGCAGGCCTACAATGTACCTGGAGGTCTACAATGCACCTGGAGGTCTACAATGTACCTGGAGGTCTACAATGCACCTGGAGTTCTACAATGTACCTGGATGTCTACAATGCACCTGGAGGTCTACAATGTACCTGGAGGTCTACAATGTACCTGCAGGCCTACAATGTACCTGGAGGTCTACAAGGTACCAGGTCTTCAATGTACCTGGAGGTCTACAATGTACCTGGAGGTCTACAATATACCTGGAGGTCTACAATGTACCTGGAAGTCTACCATGTACCTGGAGGTCTGCAATGTACCTGGAGGTCTACAATGTACCTGGAGGTCTACAATGTAACAGGAGGTCTACAATGTACCTGGAGGTGTACAATGCACCTGGATGTCTACAATGTACCTGGAGGTCTACAATGCACCTGGAGGTCTACAATGTACCTGGAGGTCTACAATGTACCTGAAGGTCTACAATGTACCTGGAGGTCTACAATGTACCTGGAGGTCTACAATGCACCTGGAGGTCTACAATGTACCTGGATGTCTGCAATGCACCTGGAGGTGTACAATGTACCTGGAGGTCTACAATGTACCTGGAGGTCTACAATGTACCTGGAGGTCTACAATGTACCTGGATGTCTGCAATGCACCTGGAGGTCTACAATGTACCTGGATGTCTGCAATGCACCTGGAGGTCTACAATGTACCTGGAGGTCTACAATGTACCTGGATGTCTGCAATGCACCTGGAGGTCTACAATATACCTGGAGGTCTATAATGCACCTGCAGGTCTACAATGTACCTGGAGATTTGGAATGTTGCGACTCTGCTGATGCACGACATCTGCAGTTGCGTACAGCGCATCATAGTTGGGTGGGGTGAGGTCGAGCTGGTTAAGAACCACGCCCCGGAGCTTGGGGACCTGGGGCGGGTAGATGGGCGGGAGTGCCACCTTCAGGGCTGACTTTGTGACGTCTGGAACAGCGTAGTCACGAGAATCTAGAATGAGAAATATGAAATTTTAAGTTAACCTTTTACCACTCAGCATGTTGATGCATTTGTAGTTCATTAGAAAATTCAATTACATTTAAGACCTTTCTCACAAGATTAAAGATTTAAAGGCCTTATTTCATGCATTGTTAACAAATCACAAAATGAAGCTGTAAAATGTTGTTCTAATAAAGCTTAATGCATATATAGATATTCTTTAAATTACTCTTGTTTGTCCATGGGTTAGTAAATTAAGAATGCTTTGAGAAAAATTATGTAAGAAGTGCAAAAATAATAATATGCTCTTTGTACATGTTCAGTCATTGAAACATAACAGTATTATGTATATTATATTAAGTTGTTATATCATATATGTATACAAAAATGCATCAATAATACAAATTTTAATTCTAGTGTATAAACAGTGTTGCGATGATGAAATTAAAAAATTTCTTTGTTAATTAATTTTTTTAGAAATCCAAGTCTTCTTTATAACGATGTTTCCTTAAGACAAGTCCGCCCACATTTCCCTATATAATCTAGTTATCAAAGTGAATGCACATATCTCACACTTCTGAGGTTTCAGTGGCACTACTCAAAGATAATCTGGATAGAAAAGATTTAGACATGAAAAGCATTTCAACTATGCAGGGCAATAAAACAAGCTGAGAAAAAAATCTTCAAATTCTATCAGTATGGCTATGGTATATGTAGTGTTTTCTGACACAGAGTCATTTACATTCAAAAAACTGTTGAGTGTTGCTCTGGGAAAACAGGGCTTAACTCTTTCCGTGCTGGAACCGAATTTTGAAGGCCTTTGCAAACAGTTTGGATCCAGATGAGACGCCACAGAACGTGGCGTCTCATCTGGATCCAAACTGTTTGCTATTCTTATAGTATTTTTTGAAAAAAATTATTGCTGATGAAACTGCTCATGCAGGTACATAGAAAGCAATATTTCATATCCAAGAACAATGGTAATAATTATGGATGTGGATATAGTAAGTTTATGATATGTTTACAAATAGAGATTATTACAGCAGGGGAAAAATTAGATTTTTGACAATTACAATGAACCAAGAAACATATTGTCTCCCTGGCGTTCACCAAATATTTTACTCTTTGTTGAGCTTGTGCATAAAAATTAGAACAGCAGAAAAGTGGCGAAAAATAGTGATGTTGGTTACGAGACTAGTTCATAATATTATGTCATCATTGATTATTAATAAATAACTATTCATACATCTACAAATTTAATTGAAAGTTTAATTACACATGATTGCCTATGCATGTATTAAAGAGAATCAAATCGAGATGGGTTTGTTTCCTATTGACAACTTATTTCTGTCACTTATAATTTGAAAATAATAGTTGCATCAATATTTTGCATGACCTTGTAATAACTAATATACAAAGATACTACCATAAACAATGTAAAATATAGTTCAATCTTGCCTATATTGACTTATAAAGATCAAGCGTCACATGACATGACGACTGAAACTGGTCCATACCTTTACCTAAAGTTAAAGTTTCAACTTGATACATTTTGATGACTCCTTCATTAACTATTTCTCTGTATATTCATTGAATCTATATCTCGAAAAGCTCATTAGACTATGCTGCAGCTGTTGATCATGATAATTATGAACATCACAATGAACTGATCATGATGATTTTCTGTGAGATGAATTTCACAAATGCAGTGTTCAAGGGCTTTAATAATAATTTAATTGCATTTACTGTCCACAACTATCAAGAATGTGACACTCTTCATATCACTGGTAGACATGGGATCTTACACTCCCAGGAAACAATGTTACCACGGATTCTTATCAAAACACATCTACTGCCAATCCTCAACAGTTATGTCAATGTTCTTGTTAAACTACACCACCACAGCTGGGAGGCAATGACTCTACCAGAGGAGACCAAAGTTTTGTTCACACAAAGTATATTAACCCTTTACCACGCAGATACGCACTTTGGTCTGTTTTTAGTCTCTTAGACAATCAAATAAGATTAAAGACCTTTCTAATAATACATTAAAGTTTTAAAGGCTTAATATTCAACCCTAAGATTCTGATGAGCAGCAAACCGCATAAAGCCTTAACAGCCTGCTAATTAGCAAGCTGCTATGGTACTATGCTATTTGCATTTAGCCATTTTCCCTTCGCTTCTGAGTGGGAAAGGGTTCAAACTTTACCAGTGATAGCACCCTAGGCTGCTTAACATTGGAGCCTCACTCGGGGAAAATGTTGCCTAATGCATGTACGTAGTGTCCTCCCAGATTAGCCTATGCAGTCTGCACAGGCTAATCTTGGACCACACTTTCGGCCTAAACTGTAGTTTTGCTAGGGAAGAGTCTTCCTTTAAATGCATAACAACAATAAAAGTGGAAAGTGTCATCCTTGAATAGCTGCCCAGGCTCATATGTTTTTCATAGATTGAAAAACTGTCATTGCTGACTTAGAATTAGAGCTCCAGATAAGGATTTAGTCTAAAGGGTATTTCAGCCCCCTGATATTATTGTCAACGCGTATTTTACTCTTTTGTTTCAGCCATAAAGGGTTAGGGGTATTTTCCATTTCCATAGAAAACGGAAAAAGTAAAAGGTGTGTTTAATCTAGAAATAGTATTATTATTTGTTATTTATATTATTAAATGCAAACAGAATATATTTAAAATGACGATATGAACAGACTTTCTTTAAAAATATTCCCGCAAGTTGCTTAAAACGTCCCTTTTTGACCAACAAACATGATGGGCCGCCATTTTTATTACAATCTTATTTTGATTGACTAGTATCTTTGATTCAAAGGGTAACTTACACTAAAACCTTAATTGGATTATTGGTTAAACCGGTAACACACTTTAATTGATAAATAAAATACGTACCAACATTTGTAAAGCGTTTTGTTACATACTGGGCCGATTTTTAATACGTTTTTTATTTGTTCAATGTGTAAATAGGCAGATACGCTTCTTATCTGGAGCTCTGCTTAGAATGTTTTAAAAATATATATTCTTATTGACTTATTGAATTCATTTTAAAGTTGACTTGTTAACAATCACACTAAATGAAAATGCTTTTATTTAATTATATAAAACAAAATCAAAAACATGCACAATAACACGTTAATTGTTCAGAAAAAAGGGCAGTGAAAACCCATTAATAAAATATATGTATAGAAAAGATCTAAATTATCAGAAAAATTCATCAAATTCTTAAAATATCAGCATGGTATAAATTACTGTAAAAACATGCATACCTCCCAGAGTGAAATCATATGTATGACACTCAATAACATTTTTATAGTGATAAATGAAAAATCTATGACATGACTTACAGCTAGAAAGTGGGTGGGCTCTTAAATAGGTAAGTCATTCACCAGAGAAATTTTGAAATTGTACGGTAGATCTACAGTCCATCTTGAACAGAGAGAACACCCTCAATCTACACAGAAAGCCTTAAGAATATATCAGAAGTTTTAATTTCTTTGCATTTCAAAGGCTAATCTGATACAGGCTCATTTTACAGTTTAAATAAGAATGGCTTAGAACAAGATTAATATGCTGCTGGGGAAATTTGCTACCAACTGTGTTCAGGAAACAAGAAAACAATTTGCAGGACTTAGTTTTATTATCAAAACTCTGGGAACTGGCATACATGCCATACGTCCCGATCTCGGCGGGACAGTCCCGCTTTTGGGCCCTTTGTCCCGCCGTCCCGATATGAGACGATTTGTCCCGACATTCGTAAAAAACGATGTAAGGTCTATAGGTTTCCAATAAAATTCGCTATTCAAGCTCTGTTTCGCTAACACTTACCCCCGCTAATCCCTTTATTGCCCCCAATTAACAATCCGATTCTACTTATCGTGTGTACCAGTGTTGTTTATGGCACCTTATCAGCGATTTATCGGCTAATTATTGATTTCATCAGATACAAGATACAAGATACAAACTTTTATTTCAAGTCGGTTAACAATAAATAACAGTATAACATTAGCTATGTATAGCTATTGATCAGGCATTCACACCATGGTGGTCTTCAAGATAGTGGTCGCTTATTGCTATCGATAGTTGTATTAAAATGAAATAAATGTTGAAAATGTGTTTATTTTTGTATTTGTTTGAAACGGTTTACAAAACAATTGTTTTGTAAAATTAACTCTACGTCATTAATGAGTCTTTTACATTCAATGTTTAGTTCATAAATAGCGGGATAATCCGAATGTGCAATATACCAAAATCGCAACAAACAGTCCAATAAGTGATACCCATCCTGTCTAGTGTAATTGGGTGTAATACTAATAAAAACAACAAGGTGCTATGCATGACAGTTTGACCCTACTCCAATTAAGCTAAAAACCACGAGGTGCTATGCATGACAGTTTGACCCTACTCGAATAAAGCCGCGACAATTGACAAGTAACAAACTGCGCATGGATACGTGCTTAAAAAACATCGCAACAAACAGTAAAAGTGGTACCCATCTTGTCTTGTGTTATTGTAATAAACACAACGTGTTGTTATTCATGACAGTTTGACACTACCCCAATACAGCGCCTGACAATTCACAATTCAGTTTAATCTGTGTATATAAGAAGAAAACAAAATATGATTATTAACATTAGAGAAAAATAATTCGAGTAAGGCATCCATAGACTTCTTTTGTCCTTTTGTTTTTGTTGGTGTAAAAACGGTTGAGGCGTTGTTGAGAGTTAAAATGAACACAAAGACGGTTTGCTTCCACCAAAAACCTAACTCTGAAATGTGTACGGCCGCGCATTCCGTGTGTAACTGATGTAACTGTTTGGTAGATAGTTTACTGTAACCCGTACTTTCAGTGTACTGGATAGCCTCCCCTGCGTTAATGTTTGCCATTGAAATTAATATAATGAGTATTGTTGTCGTAATGTTCTAGATTTTGTACTCTAAAAAGATGAATATTATGCTCGTTGTTTGCTATTGTCTTATTTTTATAAAACTGTTATTGTTATGTTTTAGATTCCATGCTTCATATCAGATGTTTTATGTCTTGAATAAAAGTATCAAGAGTATTTGTTAGTACTATACTGACTACAGTAAAGGTGGAATGATAAATCGTTTTAGGTGTCTCGCTTTTGGGTCAAATGTCCCGACAATATTTTATGGAATGTCCCGCTTTGGACCTAAAAAAAATATGGCATGTATGGTTATAGAAACACATTGTAATTATTTATGTTATTGGATTTTGTTATTTCATTCATTACACTGTGGAAAATTAGTAATTCAATGGACATAATACTGATAGACAGTGGGAATTCGAACCTGTTGGGGAACATAGTTGTCATTTCTGAAGAATTCTGCGATTTATTTAAAGGAGCAATTCATGAAAAAATCCCTCCCCATTTAGTATTCAGTAAAACTCTTAATTAATTCACAACTTAAACATTTTTTGGGTATAGTTTGATAATAACAGAGAGACAATAACAATATAATCATTTTATCTCATAATGCCAGTTGGACCACATAATTGTACTGGACCACATAATTGTTTAGAAGTACATTATATTGTTGTAAACCCGAAGTTTGACATTCAACAGGAGCCTAAGAAGTCTTATGTGAATATTTTCCCAGAATGCCACAGTGTGAAGTCTTTGAAACACAAAAAACATTGGTACATTGACAAATATTTGGGAATGTCAATTAAGATACTGTTCCGGAGAGAAATTATGTTTTATTACATATATAAGAGGACCTTATCTTTTGTTGTTATGATACATAAATGGTTCACATTCTAAACTTAAGGATGAAACAAATTGTAAATTAAAACATTTATCTTTCCCCATAAACTTAGTGCATCAAGCACATAATCATCCCCTTTTTCTGATATTTTTATGCTCAAGGCATCTTACATATAAAGTGCACTTGAATGGAACATAACTTTCTAGTATCTATTTGCAAGTAGACAACAGGGTATTTTGTGGAAAGTACAGTCGATTGGTGTATAACGGATAGCTAAGGACTTCGAGTTCTTATTTTAACGTAAACACCATGCATTCAGTAATTAAACCATTAAACCTAGATTATAGACACATGTCTTTCCTATTGAAACATGCCAGCGGTTTTAAATTTCCGAAAAAATATTATTTGTTTACAGCGCGAATTTCATGGTACACTGATTCAGCCATTACGGGATCGCTTAGGTCTTTATCGGATTACATGTGTATCGTGTTATTTCTTGAAATTTGACACAGCATTTGTAAAAAATAATTGCAATATATGTACATTTCCAGAAAGGACATTTATTTCTGCGTTTAATAAGACCAAGTTCATGGAAATCGCTGCACAATTGATGAAGTAATGGCTGTTCAAAGCGATGCACCCTATATTCGGGTCATTTTGAGTTGAATCTATATAGATTTGATAGTGGAAAATATGTTTTCAGAGAAATCGATTTTTCGTTATAATTTGATTATTTTTCATTAAAAATGATGTTTTCACTTATTAATAGCATAGCCACATGCTAACCACATGTGTATTGGACAACTTCAATTGAGTTTATATTTATTTTGAGACAATCCCCACATTCCTGAATATGGGTCACCACATGTCCGTTATTCACTAAATCCCGAGTTGCAGCTTTCATGCTTATTTTATATGGTACGCATCAATCTGGTTTCTGAGCATTCTTACTTTTGTAAAGGACACATAATACTAAAATATTACATCAATGAACATTATGTTTACCAAACAAAATCTGCAAAATTCAAGAAACCATTCGTCTGCACTTTTCCTGTCATCACAAAAACAGTGTGTACATAATGTGACCTTGTTTTGCTTTCGAAAAAAGAAACAGTTGTTAAAATTGACATACATCAACAAAAACATGAATCGACTTAACAATGAAAGGCTTTTTGTATTCAATTCATAGAAAACTATAAATCTTAACATAAATAAAAGTATTTTGCAAAAAACGTTTAAGCTATCCGTTACTCACTTAAATCCTCTATACACTAATCGACTGTAAACAAGCATTAGACATATAATGTCCCTTTACCACTTAGATTTGTATTTTGATGCATAATGTAGTCCCTTAGAAAGTTTTATTTAACTAAAGACCATTCTTACTAAAATCAAGTTTTACAGGCTTCACTTCAAATTCTTAGATACTGATGAGCAGCAAACAGTATAAAACCTTTACAGGCTGTGAGTGACTTGCAGGCTCTTCTGGTTTTATGCTGTTTGCACATAGCCATTTTCACTTTGCTTCTGAGTGGGAAAGGGTAATATCATTAACCCCAAATAAGTGAACACATCAACACGCAATACCAATTAGGCTGACATAAAGACACACAGACATAAAGGCACACAAACAGGCAGATATATGGAACACTGACAGGCAGACATAAAGGCACACAGACACATTGGAAACACACTGGCACTATGCAGGGTATATATTGACATGGACTATAGCTAAGCAGTTGTAAAGCATTGCACATTGTTAACAAAAATTCTTCATTTTCCAACATTCTTCAAAAGTAAAGTTTTTCTGTATTGTCATTGAATATCTCTAAATCTCTTGAACAATTTTAAAACTTAGCCAAAAATGCTATTTAGTAGAGTTTTAACTATTAAATTATATTTATTATTGGTTTACATTTTTTTAATATGGCATTCATAATCTTATGTTCATGCTGTTTCAATGGCAAATTACAGCTTGAAAGTGAGAGACACACAGTTTTATATTCTACTTGCCATATAATTTTTTAACTAACATTAAAGTTCATTTAATATACTTTAACATGCTGATTTTTTTCGTATGGATAGTTCATAATTACTTAGGTAAACAAGAGCACCGCATAATGGGTGCCAACGCTCGGCTGCGAAAGCTTGTCAGATTAAAAAAAATTTTTTTTAGAGGTCAGTGACCTTGACCCTTGACCTAATGACCCAAAACTGGGTGTGATGTGTAGAACTCATCAAGGTGCATCTACATATGAAGTTTCAAAGTTGTAGGTGGAAGCACTTTGATTTTAGAGCCAATGTTAAGGTTTAAGCATGGCGCCTACGGCTGACAGCGGACAGCAGATGACACGATGAGCTGGCTATGACAATAACTCCGGTTTTCTCCGAAAACAGCCAAGCTAAAAATAACATCTTATAAAATAAGTAACTGAAACTGCTTTAGATTACAAAAGTTATGCAGCAATATGGATGTTAATAAGCCATAGAAGCTGTTTTAACATGTGATTCTAAGTGTACGAGCGGTAAAGCGAATATACGGACACACCATGCCATGTATGTACGAGGCATCACAGAAAAGCTTGGGTATCCATGGCAATAAATACCTTGCAATTCAGAACTAGAGGAGGGGAGGTCGGGTAAATTGCGACCTTGAATGGAATCTTTCGGGTCAGAATAACCCTTTAAAACTTTGTCAGCACCGTTACACGTATGCAGCATGTCCATATCCTCATTTGGCAGACCCTTGTACATCGTCCCGTTGGACATTTTCCCGCTCAGCGTGTGGTGGAACGTGTTGTTGACCTGATTTGAAAAAAAATAAGTATGAGCTTTACTTTAAGAAAAGAGAGGTAATTTCAGTAGGCACCGACTAATCAGGGACAAGACTTTCCCCTTTTATGCTATTTTTGGTTTTAAGAAAGTCTTCTTTTGGCAAAAATCCACTTTAGGCAGAAAGTGTAGTTCCTGATTAGCCTGTGTGTAATGCACAGGCTAAACTGGGTTTACAGATTACGAGATGCATTAAACCCCCTTTTCACAGAGCAGGCTCTTTTCAAAATAAATAATATTATTACTGATAGACTGTTGTATCAAAACTGATCCATCTTTGTAAAGATGTAAAGGGTAATGTTATGTGTAATATACAGTTTTTCTGCTGCAAAGCGACGTAACATTACTGAATGACGTTGATGTTCCTTCCTATATTTTTGTTTATTTCAATTAATTTGATATTACTGATGAAGGCTAGGGCCAAAACGTGTTAAGTAATTAAGAAATTTAATTGAAAACAAGTAACATGTTTGTATATTATATTTTATTTCAACCTTACCAGCTCTGAAGCAAAGTGAAAAAGGATATATACAAAAAGCATGAAATTACAACAGCCTGCAAGTAACTCGCATTCTGTTCAGATTGTATGCAGTATGCTGCTTATTAGTATCTTAGGGTTGAAAATGAAGCATTTAAAACTTGAATCTAGCAAGAAAATTCCTTAATTTAAATTTGATTTTCGAAGGGACTACAGAAGCGTCAAAAAGTGTATCTGAGTGGGAAAGGTTTAACTGCTGACCTGGTTCATATTCATGGTCACGTGGTCAACAACGGGTTTCATGCCAAGACGGTTGTTGTTCTGTTTCCGTCGTCGATGGCGACACACGATGAAACATACGATGGCAAAGAGGACAACAATCAGACACGCCAGAGCTGCAATGATTATAGGGATGTACTGTTCTTCGAAGGATTTTTTTTCCTCAGGCTTATGCTGTGGGTAGTTTTCGTCATTTTTCGTCTTTTTGTCGGAGCCCTTTCTAGCATCGAAATCGGTTATACCATCTGGAAGGCCGTCTTGACCTGAAATATTAACAACATTTGCTTGCAGTGGTTTCTCACCATTTAGGGAATGGGGCTGGGAAAAATCGCGAACTTTTGACTAAAATTGGGAAATTAATGTTGTTGATTTAATTCTTACAAATCATAAAATATTCATAATTTAAGTGATTTCAATATAATATTGTATAAGTCTAACTTATAAAGCTGGATTTGGAGATGAATGACATGTTTAGACTTTAGAATATTAAAAAAATATTCTTTTTTGCAAACCTTCAATTGGAAATTTGTAGGGCCCATTTGGGCAACAACAAAAAAATTTCCATTGGGAATGGATCCTCGTAACGGACTCAAATTTGAACAAAACAAAAGCTGTCTCCATAGGATGACATATGCCCCCGATAAACGCTTTGATAGAAGTTATGAGCATTTTTCGAAACCTAAACGCATTTTTCGAAACCTAAATGCCGTCCCTAAGTTCAAGGTCAAGGTCAAAGGGGTCAAAATTTGTGTGCGTATATGGAAAAGCCTTGTCCATATACACAGACATACCAAATATTAAAGTCAAATCTGAAGCAACATAGAAGTAATAAGCATTTTTCAAAACCTAAACGCAAAGTGTGACGGACAGACGGACGGACAGTGCGATCACTATATGCCCTAATTAGGGGGCATAAAAAAAACACTGGCTTGTCATACTGTGTCACAACACTTCTAGATCATGAAAAAGTCTGTAAAAGGTCAGGTGCAGAAAATATTCAATAAAAACAAAACAGAGAGTTTATAACAGTGCAAGACCTATTCAGTTTTCTCGCTCATAGGTCTAGATGAAGATTTTAATGAAATTGATAGGGCCACATAAGATTTGAGAAGATTTGATGAAACTTTTAAAGAGTAGATGAATGATGTCTTCCTGCATGTCTTATGAAGAGTTCCATGACTGTATTTTGAAGAAAAAAAGGTTTCATAATGACTTAAACAAACAATGTTAAAGACAAAAATGCATCAAATCGAAAGTTGTTTACTAATTAACATTTACTGTCCCCACTGTGTGAGGACCATGTGATCTTGCCTCTTTCACATGTATATTCTTCACACACAAAGAATTGCATTTACTAAAAGTGGATAACAAATTATTCTAATGTACTTTTAATATTATTCCAAGCGATAGGCAAATTAGTTCTTTTGAAGGGTACTTGCATAGCAAGGAATAACAGTATGTTGATTTGCATACAATGTCTGTGATGTAAATATAAATATAAAGCTCTTGAAATAGGAGATTTTTATTGTGGATGAAAAGCAAATGCTTTTTTGTATGTACATATTTCTGCATATAAAATGGCCCAATGACTGCTGATTAGAATACCAAGTGCCGATTATAAACAGGCCAATGATCTCATTTCCAGCTCTTCTTTTTTTAAATAAATGAACACCTATTTCGTTCTATAGTTTTGATTAAAAAACGATAAAAGAAACAATAACAGACGTTTAAAGTAACATTTCTATCATGTTTTCTATTTGAGATTAATAAAATTCAAGAAGAAATAATGAATCTATGAATACTGGTAGTTTCCTTAAATGAAAGTGTTTATAAAAAAGAAATATAAATATTTTCATTTATTGTTTTTGTAGAAAAAGAGAACAGTTTACAACATAAATTCATTAAATTCAGTTTTGCTTGCCTGTTTAACGATATTTTTTTAAACAACTGTTTTTCAGTCATATCAGAGGTGTCAGTTAGCTACTCACACTGTTCCTGGGAAGAATGAACCCTTTCCCGCTAGAAAAAAATGAATTCGCTATGTCAAAACAGCATAAACCAGAACAGCCTGCCAGGTACTCGCAGTGTGTCGAGGTTTTATGCTGTTTGCTGCTCATCAGTATCTGAGGGTTGGAAATGAAGCCTAAAAAAAAGTTGAATCTAGTAAGGAAGGTCTTAAATTAAATTTAACTTTCTAAGGGACTATACATCATACATGCAGCAAAATACTTACCACAGACATAAAGAATTATCCAGTCCAAGAAGTCTACCTGTATTAGAAGCTCATACTAAATTGACAACTGCCCTACTTGACCTAGATATAGGTAGAAAAAAGATGTGTAAATCATTTCATGACCAAACCCTTAAAAAAATGTGTGGTCAGGCTGGGGTTCATGCACATAAAAAAACCAGATTGGCAGTCCAGCACTCAATCAACTATACTAGCCTGCCCTAATGTTCCATCACCTACCTATATGAATTCTGGGGCCATTGCTCAAATCCACATCCAGCTCAGGATCCTTCATCCGGTTGCTACTGAGTTTAGTGCTGGTTGCCGTGGTAACTGTTGTTGGGGGTGGTAATTCCTCACTGTAGTTACCAGGGAACGCAACCGGACCTACAAAAGTCACATGTTATGAACAAACTGCAGTTGCACATTGAGTTTTTACCTATTTATTTCAGCTTTGTTTTGAGAAAACTGGGATTAATGCATGTGCGTAGTGTTGTCCCAGGTAAATCAGGGATGACACTTTCCGCTTTTATGGAATGTTTTGTTTCAATAAATATATTCTTAACAAAAATCCAGTCAAGGTGGAAAGTGTTTTCCATAATTTATCAGGGATGACACATAATGCACATTTTTAGGCACGTTTTCACAGAAAGCTCAGTCTCATAAAAAAAAACACTACAACTTATTGAAATACGATCGAGTCTTTTGGAGAACCAGTACTTATGTGTTGGCAAATATTTTAACAATTTCAAAGACTGGTGATCAAACCAGGTACATCTCAAATACTAGGAAGCAACTTCCATGACTAATACCCTTCTACAACCTACATAGATTTGGTGTATTTACTTTAAATGATTAAATGTAATTGATATTAAAAAAACATTCACTTTATTTTCACATAAGAGCAAAAGGGTAAGGTTTTAGACTTACATATCCTCAAGCTCTTGTGCAATAAATAAAGAATTCAAGTAGATAGTTTTACAAATTTTTCTTTGAAGCCAGCTATAACACACTAATAGTGGTCATATCGTATTTCCAAATAAAAACCAGGAGACAAACATGACCCATCCACAAATGCTTATAGAAAGTTTACTGACATGAACATTCACTGTGTGTGATGGTATATTTAAACATGATACTCACTTATCTATAGACAAAGAACAAACTTATAAGCAATTTAAAAAGTTGAGCCAGCTATGAGCTCATCACAATAAAATATTTTTATAATTTTAAAAGCAAAACATGTAAGACTAAAGTTGATGTTATAATCAAAACATTGCAATAGCATTTTTCATCTTCCATTTAATAACTCTTAGTTATTCAAATATTAAGCCATAAAATCAATGCCTTCATAATTTAATTTTAGGCATAAGATATGCAATAGTCATTTACATTCATATCAACCGTGATCAATCAAAAATTATTTATTTAGGTAATGTTTAACAATTTACCACTTAAAAACGTATTTTTACCAGAGCTCCAGATAAAGGCCGTACAGCCGTAAATACGCCTTTTTCATGAAGAGTTACGCATTTATTTTTATAAACTGGACGTACAATTACGACATTAATATCCGTTTTACGCATTTACGAAAACAATCTGGCCGTACCGATACGTCTGCGAGGCTTATTTGTTGGTCTCTAACCTTATGGCGCTTTTCCTTAATTTAAATTACCGAAAAGTTGTAGACTGGGTTCATATATCAATGCCTATTCTGTCGCGTGATTTCCTGTAACTTATAAATCCGTCAAAAACAATATGTCTGCGCGCAATGTAATGCTGGTTTAACCGAAAGGAGTTCAAAACAACACTTTGTTGTCATATAATGACTACATACGGTGTCGTCTAATCATCCTGACATTAAATCTGTAAACCCAGAAAAAGACATTGTTGCTCCAATATTAAACGATTTGATTGCATCGGTGGCTTTAAACGTTAGAAAACACGATGGGAAACGGATGAGACAGTGAAATAAGTGTTCATTTACTTAGCTTACTAGGTGGCTTGTGTTTTCTTGTCAAGAAAAATGAAGAAATAGTATTAGTCATGAGTTTGTATGTGTAGTTGTATTTGCATCATAATTCAGAATGGAAAACCTTATACAGTAACTGTTTAAGAAGCTACATATATTTATTATAATTGCTGCAAATGTTTCTGTAAAGTCAGTTATACACCCCTCAATATTCAAGAACACGGGTAGTACAGTACTACCTGTATTTTTGGATATGGTAGTACAGGTACTAATTGATTTTAAGCGTTACTCCTTTTCTTTCTATCAGTGGCAGTACCGTTACTAATTCACAAATCCTTATCTGGAGCTCTGTTTACGCATTTGCAGTTCATTAGAAAGTTAAATTTAATTTAATATATTCTTACTAAAGTCAAGTTTTAAAAGATTCAACCCTTGGGTATACTGATGAGCAGCAAACAGCATTAAACCTGAACAGACTGTGAGTCACTCGCAGGCTGTTCTGGTTTTATGCTGTTTGCACATATTTATTTTCACTTTGCTTCTAAGTGATAAAGGGTTTATTAACTGTCCTCTAATACTCACTTGAGTCAAACTGCACTACGCTGATTAAAATCCACTTGGCATCAAAGTACAATTCCACTTTCACATAACGGGCAATCATATTTCCAAGCTTTATCTGCACTTTCCTCGCATACTCCACCACAGTGTCTCTTATAAAATGATAATTATCCACCTTCTGCCAGTAGTACAATCCCCCAACACTTCCATATATCGCCGCCGTCTTAAACACCCGCACATCCTTTGTGAAGTAGTTATTACAAAACAAAGTCACCGACGAGAAATTCCGCACCGTGTCGAACTTAAACACTATCGAAACAGGCCCAGGATCTATCAGTGTGTCGTTCTTCCATCCAACCCACTCGTAACCTTTGATCCCGAGCTCTTGGGGGTCCAGGCGGAAATTTGTGTCCCCTTCCTCTCCGTCTGTCAACTGGCCGAGACCGTTTTGCAGGAAGCTGTTTGTTATCAGACCGTCGTAGGTGAAATCAAAGAAGTCCACTTCCGTCCCGCGCTTGTCACCTTGACGCATGGAATACGTGACGATGCCATCTGTGAACGAGACCATAGGATATAAACTGTTGTGTGAAAGAGACCATAGGATATATATTGAAGTGTGAATGAGACCATAGGATATATACTGCAGGGAAATACGAGACAGTCGAGACAATAGAATACAGGATGTTACCATCTGTGAACGAGACCACAGGAAATATACGGCAAGGATAATATTTTATATTGAGAACTTGCCGACAGATCTTAGAAAAGCAATTTTTTCCTTCTTTATGAAGTACAGGAAAACTGCACTTTCCAAATTGGGGAAAAAACTACAAATTTCATGACAAAGACTTCATGACAAGAATTTTCCCAATATTAGGGTTGTTCGCGCAAATTTTTCCCACTTGGGTTGGTAGCAGTACTTTTCCGAATTGGGAAAAAAAAGCTGTAGAAGGGCTAAGGTTTATTTGGTTTATATATAAGTGTATTCCATAAGGTCTAGAAAAGTGTGCCTAATTCTTGAATGTATGTATAGAAATTATGCCATTAGTGAACTGAACAATTGTCTAGAATAGAATGCCTAATTATTGTATTTATTTATAGAATAGACTTACAAAATAGTGAGCTAAAAGATTGTCTAGAATAGAATGCCTAATTTTTGTATTTATTTATAGAATAGACTTACAAATTAATGAGCTAAAAGATGGTCTAGAAAAGGATGCCTTATTCTTGTATTCATAAATTAGACTTACACAATTATTGCAAACTAAAATATTGTCAAGAAAATAATGCTTAAATGTGTAGTGGAAAGTGTCTGCATAGTGACCGGGCATGGTTTCAATCCCCACTGTTAGAGCATTCTTTAGTTCTCTCCAAACGACACCAAGTACTGGTTCTACCCAGGAAACAGACTTAAGAGCTTTTCAATATTCCTCAGGCTTTTTATGCACTCAAGCGTAAATAAATGGGCTTAAACTTAGATACCTTTCCATGGGCAACCGTAGAGCTCCACCCGTAGACAGACTGTCCGGGGAGTGCGACAGTAGGGGATGAAACGGACCCGCTTCCCGATGATTGGAGGAGAGACTTCCCGAAGCTCTGCTGAGTATGTGTTGTCATTGCCCTCGAACCGCTGAAAAAAACAGGCGCCTTTGATTGTGTACTAAATAGACGCAATTTTTATTAACGCTTTGAGCGCTGGAACCGGATTTTGAAGGCCTTTGCAAACAGTTTGGATTCAGATGAGACGCCACAAAACGTGGCGTCTCATCAGGATCCAAACTGTTTGCTATTCTGATAGTATTCTTTGAAAAAAAAGTGAAGAAAATGATGATTTTAGAAACTCAGCAGACGACATTTTAGCAGATGACAAATTTCCCAGCATGCAAAGGGTTAAGCTACATACTGGGAAAACTGGGTTTAATGCAGGAGCATAAGTTGTACCAGATAAGTCAGTGGGAATTTATGGTATTTTTTGTTTAAAATCAGGAGGTCTTTTTTAAGTGAAAATCCAGTTTAGGCCGGTATTGTCCATCTTGATAAGCCTGTGTGGACTTATCTGGGGCAATGCTTTACACACATGCATAACGCCTGGTTTTACAAGAAATATGCTCAATTAAATAAATATTAATTAATTGAAAATTATTGTGAACAGTTAGTAATACACATTATATGTGATGAAATTGACGTAGACGTCAAACAGGGGATTAGTTTAAATAGCTCACGAGAAGGTGCTTGAAGGTGAGACCTCAATTCAGTTGTAGTATTAACAGCAAAGAATATTGTTAATTAGAATGAATCAGAATTCAACTTGGATCAATGTAAAAGAAGTACTCTTAAATCAGATTTTTGCACACTACCTAGCCAACTCACACATTTTACGCCTACAAAAGTGTCTGTTCTGAATACAATTAGGTCAATGCCATCGTTTTATTTAAGGCTTACAGACTGCGACAAGGAAAATGCTATAATTGGTCATGTGCAAGAAAACCAATTAGTTCAAGTCTTGCCAGACAGAAACACCAGAGAAATGTGCGCCTGTACCATGACAATGAATCACACATCTCTATAACTCAATCAGAAAGCCTATATCAGCTGACTGACTCACAGCTCCTACGGTGCTGTGAAAGATTCACGTGTAAGATAGATTAGTATCATAAGGTAACTTTAATGCCAAAACCTCACCAAACGTCAATTTTAAGGATGCATAACCTTCTGCATACAGATAATGTAAAGGCTCTGCAGCAAATGTTAATACCACTACCCCTCATAAAAACTATTGGATACAAAAGTCATGTGAAATGTAAAGGCTCAGGATGTCAATTTCAAAGAATTAATATAATGCAGAATCAGAATTGTATACTCAAATATGCAGAAATGTATCATACAAGACTGCATGATAATGTGATTATGATATTAAGTAAAAGCAACTCAATTCACAATGTGTCAAATTAATGAAACCTTTCCCACTCAGAAGAAAAGTTAAATTTGCAATGTGCAAACAGCATAAAACCAGAACAGCCTGCTAGTAACTCGCAGTCTGTTCAGGTTTTATGCTGTTTGCTGCTTATCAGTATCTAAGGCTTGGAAATGAAGCCTATAAAACTTGAATCTAGTAAGAAGGTCTTTAAATAAATGAAACTTTCTGAGTGACTACAAATTGTCAAAATACGTATCTATTAAGTGGTAAAGGGTTAAAAAGATTCAAGTGTGAACATAACTATGATTACTGTGGATTCATTAATTTTCGATGACATGAAATTTCCTGGATTCATACATCCGCCATTTTTGTCCAATCTTAATTTCTGGGATTTTTTTAAGTGCTATCAAGGTTTTGAGCTGACTCGGGGATTGTAGATTGTTATTGATGCTTACTTTATAATAAAGGTAAACATATTTCTGTCAGCTTTATATAAGTATACAAATTGGGAATAAAAATGCTTATTATATGTCACTTCTTTAATGTAAAACCTAATTGAGTCTAAAAACTGCATGGATGGGTGTCATTCAGCATTTATGTCATATTTTATCTTTTCTCAAATCAACATAAGATAATTGAATTCCAGGCATCTATGGGCAGACTCAGTGGCAGGAACAGCCCGAGGTGACCAATGAGAATCAAGCACAGACTGAGGCAGCCATTCAGAATACAGCTGGCTTTGATCAGGCTGCTGGCCACTTTCAGCCATACGGTATTTTTGTTATTCACACATACCAGTCAACAAAATCATATGTGATTGTTGAGGGTTTGGAAACATCTATAATTTATATTGATTATTGACCTGTGAAAAGTTTGTGTCATACTTTATTTTGTTGATATTTTCAAGTATTTAACCATACAGATATAACTTCAATAATCAAAAGAACATTTAATGATTTATTTATTAGCTTTAAATTTTGAGTTTCCTAAAATCTGAACATTTGTGTACAAACAAGTAGTCATATAATTATTTGAGAACCCGTACATTGTTCTGTGCTAGTACCCAAAATTTCTTCACTTATGTTTTCAGAAGAAAATGTGTAGTATTCCAAGAAATTCAATGAACACTATTTATTTAATTTGTTTCCCTCAAGCTTAACAGAGGATACTTACACAATGGTTTACATTTTCAGTGGCTTATCAGAATGCAAACCACTGGTCACATAACCAAAAAAAGCTGACTGGTTTCCCACAAGATGTCAACCTCGGGGAAAGCCAAAACTCCGCAATCACGTCACAGTCAAACCAGTCTGAAAAACGCAGCAGCATCGCTTCCAACTCCAGCATTTCACAAGAAGAACACGAAGATACCGTAGATGCTCATAACCTGAGAAATTTCTACTCACATCAGCCAAGCATATTCGACCTTCAGCCTGCGCAGACGAGGATCATTGCCCCGATGTTGCGACCCCGTACTATTTCTGAGAGTAGTAATGGAAGTGGTGGGGGTGGCCGGGACAGGCATCCGTTTGGGGGCAGAAATTTGAACCAGTCAAAATCAAAGCCGGATAGTAATAGTGGTAAAGAAAGCCTGGTAAGTGGAATGCTTACTTAAGAAAAAAAATGTTTCAGGTGGGCCTAAATCAAAATGGAAGGGTAAAGCTCCCTGCCACCTCAAGGCCCCACCCTCACCACTAAGACCCCTGTCATGCACGTTTATTATCAGATCACATTATTATACAGCAAATATCATTCGACAATTTAATCAATTGACTCAGTTTTCACGGTGAAACTAGTTTCATTTATTATATAAATAATAATAAAATGAAAAAAAAAAATTATTTAAAATATGTTATATATAGCCAATCCTATTCGGAAAATACGCTCCAAAGTTTGTACAAAGGGTTGAATTGCCCTTTTTAAATCCTAGCTTGAGTACAGCAAAATCTGTAGAGCTGTGATATTTCCCTTTGCAGAGCATGAAGAATTGCTATGACATTTTCTCAAACCTTATTCAAAACTCGATTAAATCTTAAGTACATTCACCTTCTTACAGTTATGCACTTCTCCTACATGAATTATTTCCATAAAGTTACAAGATTTGAAGTCTCCTGAATTTGATTATATTACAAAAGTGCTTTTGAATGAAGTCTTTTTTGTTTAAATCTCATGTGAAGTTGGAAATAACAACTATTAAAGCATAATGGCACTATTAACCTTATGTAGAACTAACTTCCATTCACATATAAAAATAATTATATGGCATCTATCTTGTTAATTGTTTGGCTGTTACAGTTAAAAAAAAGATATATGTAAATGTATGAGTTGCTCTGGCAAAACGTGGCGTAATGCCAGTGTCATCCCAGATTTGCCTGTGAAATCCACACAGGCTTATCAGGGACAACACTTTCTGCCTACTCTTCATTTTCATTTAGAAGTGAGCTACATTGAACAAACAATTTTATAAAAGCAAAAAGTGTTGCTCTGTGCCAACTGCACAGGCTAATCTAGGATGACACTTAAGCCCTGTTTTCCCAGAATGAGGTTTATATGGATTAAACAACCCAACAAACCTGTATATATTTCCTGCTTCACAGGGCGGAGGAAAGCAGAAGCCCACAGCAGCAGCGGGTGGGGGCTGTTTGCCAAAATAGGAGGCCTGTTTTCCCGTAAAAATGAGATGAAGTTGCCCGATGACAAGGAACCTGCAGTATGTGATCAATCTGTCTGGAATTGTGACAATCTAATTAAACAGAAAGTATTGGCCAATGATATTAATGGGTGATATGCAACGAGCATTGGCAATGGACAGTGTTTCAGAGTATTAGCCAATGAAATTCAAGACTGAGCTGTAATAAGTATTGTGATTGGTCAGGATTTTAAGTATTGGCCAATTATTTTCAAGACTGAGGTGTAACTAGCATTTTCATTTATCTGTGTTTAATGTCAAGAATGTGTGTGACATTCTTCTGTATGTTTGAGGAATATTTTTTTGTCAGAAATAATTGTTAAGTTCAGTTATAAGTATAAGTTCTCTTTGTTTACTCTAATCGTGTGTTTTTTCTCTGAAGTTCATGTTAACCTAGTTGAGAACATAACCTGTTTTATGCGATTATTATGTAATTTTAGGGAAGTAATAGTTTGTCCTCTTGCCCTTTTGATATGGCCAAAAACAAAAGTGTGAAAATCTGTTGAAATTTTATTTGCAAACATTAAATGGCATATGAATAGCCTAAGTTTTAAAAAATGGCATGTCTTGGATTCAGAAATTCCAGGAATTCATTGAATGATAAGAAAATGTCACCAGGCTGGTCCGGCTTTTTTACCAACACCCTTTACCTTTTCATGCACCTAATTCTTTCCCTATGCAATCAATAAAGCTGTACTTGATTTCTATACTTTGTATAAATTAATTGTGTGCCAACCCTGTCCACAAACGGCCTTTTATTATCCCCCGCCATAGGCGGAGGGATATTGTTTTGGCGTTGTCCGTCTTTCCGCCCGTCTGTCCGTCCGGAGCCATATCTTGGAAGTGCTTTGGTAGATTTCATTGAAACTTGGTATGAGTATATATATATATATGGATAAGAGGATGATGTACTCAAAATGGCATTGTACACCATCTGTTAATAGCAGAGTTATGGCCCTTTGTATCTTGAAAAATTGCGTTTTTGAGTGTCAAATATAACACTTTTGTGTCCAGAAGCATATTAGCGGGGGATATCAATTCAACGAATTTGCTTGTTTCCCCTGTTTCATAAATGACCCCTTATTGTCCCAGTTCCATAGATGGCCGAATATTTGCTCCCTTTAGATTGTGTTGGGCTGACTTCATGAAACCCCTATTCATTAATGGCCCATACCTTACTGTTCATAAATGGCCCATTATATCGTCCTACAGAATGTGTGGGACACCTGTTCATTGATAGCCCCTTATTTCTGTGTCTTCAAAATATTTATTATTATTGCGAGCAATCACGTGTTCATTAATGGCCAATTTTGTCCCCCTGTTAATAAATGGCCCCTTACTCCCCCTACAGATCGTGTGGGATCCGGTGAAGAAGCGCTGGGTGGACAAGAATGGGGACGATAAGGAGGAGACCCCTGCTGCCCCACCCCGAAGGACCATGAACTCCCTGGCACAGGTCTGATTTTCACATGTCTACATGACATGCATCATGCGAAAATGGGTCTTATACCATATGCAACAAGCGTAGCTCAAGACCAGTCTGCTCATTTGCACAGTTGGGTCTGGAGCTATGCTGTCTGCGTATGAGACCACAAAATATTGCGATACCCATTTTTGAATATGACTATTGAATTCATTATGCGGTAGTGTGCGTACATGTGAAATTTTAATTGTTACATTAATTAAAGAAAAGGACTGCTGGTTTTTACACAAGTAGCGATCATTTCCCCGTCCCCCCCCCCTCAAGCACCATGGGACATCTCTGATATACATAAGACGTTATTTATACCTTGTTCCGGGAAAACTGGGTTTAATGTATCTGCGTAAAGTGTCGTCGTAAATAAGCCTGTGCAGTCCGTACAGCCAAATCAGGGACGAAACTTTCTGTCTTAACTGGATTTTTGTTAAACAAAGAACTTAATGAAACAATTAACACCATAAAATCAGAAAGTGTTGTCCCTGATTATCCTGTGCTGACTGTGAAAGCTAATCTGGGAAGACACTTTAGGCACATGCATTAAGCCCTCTTTTTCCAGAACGAGACTCATATATTTCAACTTGCTTATGTATGATATAACCAAAGATAATCCAATTTCAAGTATCACCAATGCTTCAATGTCTTTCTCCCTTTTCAGGTATGCCCCCTCAACCCACAGGTATACCCACCATGGAGGGTCCCATGACCAGTAACCAGGGTAACAGTGACTTCCCGCCCTCAGGCCCCAACAAGTTCTCAAGGAAAAACGCGAAAGGATTCGGTAAGTTGAATGCATTAGTCTGGCCAAGATGTTATTAGCAGAAATACCCATGTAAATCTTTGACATAAAGAAAAAATATTCAGCACCGTAGCATTGACAAATAAATTTGTCGGGCTTAATTACGTAAAGACCATAAAAACATTCATACAGCTTTGACAAAAAGAAAAATATTCACATTTAACTAAATAAATTGAATATGCATTATGCAGTTTACAAGTGGAGAAAAAAATTGCTTGATCTTCCTTTTTGTCCAAGGTTGTTTTTCCGTAGATTAATTAATTTTCTTTGACATGAAATTTTTGTTCATTATTAAAATCAGGCATTTTTGTTTGATCCCAAATTATTGGATTTGTTTATAATGTCTGATTTTTGACTACGGACGTGAATGTTTGTTGGACATTTGATTTCCTGATTGAGAGGACCCCCTGAAAATTAGTGTCCGACAAATAATATAGGTCTCACAGTATTTGGAGTGAATTTATTTCAAATTGAAATTATTTACCAATAAATTGCCAAGTTGCTTCTTGATTGAAAAGTCAAAATTGGTCAATATACTTACTGTGACAACTGTGAAAGTGTGTCTGTCAGTCTGTTGGTCTTTATAGATGCAATCTTTTTCAAAGAAGTACTCCTTAACTTTTTTAACTTAAATCATTAAAACGTGTATACATGAAGTCGTTCATGTGCAATTAATATTATCATTCACAAATTTGTTCAAGAGTTATGCCCCTTTTTCAACTTTAAATTTCTGTAACACTTTGATACATATTACAACATGCGTTGCCTTGGCTATGTAGCACTACTAAGAAATGCTCAAGCTTTACAGCATTTTATTTGATTACATTTGTAAATGCTGTCAAAAGATTTTCAAAGTCATGTTATTACGATGCATGTTATTTTCACTTTATTTTGTTGCATAACCCTGTGTTGATATCCGAGACACTTGCCAATCCCTGACTCTGTTTTGTGATTTAGTTATTTTTGATTCGTGTTCATGATTGTTAAAAGCTTGAAATTGTATGAATTTTTAAACATGGATGGAATTGCATGTTAAGCCCATTATATGTTAATACCCTTTGCTTTGTCGATACCATTTGGATGTTTGTTAGGATGAATTGATGATAGATAAATAATTCTTATTGATGATTTTGGCTGACAGGCAAAAAAACTAATCTGGAATAAAGTTAGCCTTGATTGTGATTTAAATGTTACGTTCCTAATCAATTTTTGCATCATGTTATTTATAATAGCTAATAACAAAGATGAGATAACTCATGTAAGATGTGCTGTATAACAGTGATGACCCAGTATTGATTTAATTTGAAATTAGAAATTTGTGTTGGTCTCTGGGTTGAATTATTCGTTATTTATCAATAAAATGAATGACATTTATAGTTATTCCTATTGTTTTATATGCTTGCTGCTATCTTATGATCTTCTTGTATGCTTTTTCAGAGCTTGGTTTGTATACTTTTTTCTTCCCCATCATTTAACTCTTTTCCCCATAAGATGCAAAGTGAAAATGGCTTTTGCAACCAGCATAAAAACAGAAAAGCCTGAGAGTAACTTGCAGTCTGTTCAGGTTTTATGCTGTACGCTGCTCATCAGTAACTAAACGTTGGAAATGAAGCCTTAAAAACTTGAATGTAGTACGAAAGGTCTTTAATTAAATTTAACTTTCTATGGGACTGCAAATGCATCAAAATACGTATCTAAGTGGAAAAGGGTTAAAAGCAGCTGAACACGAAATGTACTATGCCTGTCAGTGCTTACATTCAAATGTTGTCATATGCATGTTTCTTGATTTTACCTGTTCTTTAAAAAAATCTGTAAAGCAGTTCAGATCCCAAAAGCAAGCATGTCCATCTCAATCATGACATTAATTTTTGTTTCCATATCTGAGGAAAACTAGTCTCATTTAAACTTCTGCAAGTATCTATTATGCCCCCCTTCGAAGAAGAGGGGTATATTGTTTTGCTCATGTCTGTCCGTCGGTCTGTCTGTCCATCCACCAGATGGTTTCCGGATGATAACTCAAGAACGCTTAGGCCTAGGATCATGAAACTTCATAGGTACATTGATCATGACTGACAGATGACCCCTATTGATTTTCAGGTCACTAGGTCAAAGGTCAAGGTCACAGTGACTCGAAATAGTAAAATGGTTTCCGAATGATTACTCCAGAATGCTTATGCCTAGGATCATGAAACACCACAGGAACATTGATCATGACTGGCAGATGACCCCTATTGATTTTCAGGTCACTAGGTCAAAGGTCAAGGTCACAGTGACTCGAAACAGTAAAATGGTTTCCGGATGATAACTCAAGAATGCTTACGCCTAGGATCATGAAACTTCATAGGAACATTGATCATTACTGGCAGATGACCCCTATTGATTTTCAGGTCACTAGGTCAAAGGTCAAGGTCACAGTGACTCAAAAAAGTGAAATGGTTTCCTGATGATAACTCAAGAATTATTAGGCCTAGAATCATGAAACTTCATAGGTACATTGATCATGACTGGCAGATGAACCATATTGATTTTCAGGTCACTAGGTCAAAGGTCAAGGTCACAGTGACAACAAAAATATTCACACAATGGCTGCCACTATAAGTGACAGCCCATATGGGGGGCATGCATGTTTTACAAACAGCCCTTGTTTTACATTTAAAACAAGCCTGTGCTGATTCAGAAGTACAAACAAGTTTAGAGATAGCCTGAGTTGTGTAACTTGACGATTATATCGGTGTACGGACAAGCGACACCCTGAAAATTGGTTCCCTGCAGGTTTTTTGCATTCCTGGATAATCGGCACCTCGTACATTTATGGAACAGGACAATTGGCACCTGATGAAATTATACACCTGGACAATCGGCACCCGATATAAGGCTATGACACATTTAATTATCCCCCGCCAAATGCGGAGGGATATTGTTTTGGCGTTGTCCGTCCGTCCGTCCGTCCGGCACTTTTGTGTCCGGAGCCATATCTTGGAAGTGCTTTGGCGGATTTCATTGAAACTTTGTATGAGTATATATATGCAGAGAATGATACACGCCAAATGGCATTGTACACCATCTGTTAAAAACAGAGTTATGGCCCTTTGTATCTTGAAAAAATGCTTTTTACTATAGGCACTTTTGTGTCCGGAGCCATATCTTGGAAGTGCTTTGGCGGATTTCATTGAAACTTGGTATGAGTATATATATGCATAAGAGGATGATGCACGCCAAATGGCATTGTACACCATCTGTTAACAACAGAGTTATAGCCCTTTGTATCTTGAAAAAATGCTTTTACTATAGGCACTTTTGTGTCCGGAGCCATATCTTGTAAGTGCTTTGGCGGATTTTATTGAAACCTGGTATGAGTATATATATGCATAAGAGGATGATGCACGCCAAATGGCATTGTACACCATCTGTTAAAAACAGAGTTATGGCCCTTTGTATCTTAAAAAAATGCTTTTTACTATAGGCACTTCTCTGTACGAAGCCATATCTTGGAAGTGCTTTGGCGGATTTCATTGAAACTTGGTATGAGTATATATATGCATAAGAGGATGATGCACGCCAAATGGCATTGTATACAATCTGTTAAAAACAGACTTATGGTCCTTTGTATCTTGAAAAAGTGCTTTTTACTATAGGCACTTTTGTGTCCGGAGCCATATCTTGGAAGTGCTTTGGCGGATTTCATTGAAACTTGGTATGAGTATATATCCCGCGCCAGAGGCGGAGGAATATTGTTTTGGCGTCGTCCGGCTGTCCGTCCGTCTGTCACTTTTGTGTCCGGAGCCATATCTTGGAAGAGCTTTGGCGTATTTCATTGAAACTTCGTATGAGTATATATACCGGTATGGATAAGAGGGTCATGCACGCCAAATTGAATTGTACACCATCTGTTAATAACGGAGTTATGGCCCTTTGTATCTTAAAAAAATGCTTGTTTGAGTGTCAAATATAATACTCTTGTGTCCAGAAGCATAAAGGCGGGGGATATCAATTCAACACATTTGCTTGTTTTTTTCGCCAATAAAGTCATTTGACTTGTTTTTTTTTGCAGCTGTAAATTTGGGTGCCAATGGTCTGGGTGGAAAAATTTAAATGGATGCCAATTGTCCTTGTTGACAAATTTAATGAGGTGCCGTTTGTCCAGGAATGTAAAGTAACGCAGGGTGCCCTTTGTCCTACAATCGATTATTTCATCTCTCGTATACTGTGGAGTATGTCTGAGAAGTTCAGGATACAAGATTTAGATCACAATTCAAAGTTTAAAATCAAAGAAAATAGGATTTTAGATTTATCAAAAACCGTATTAATGCCAATATCTTATCGACAATGACACCCTTGTATATATAAAATTGCCATGTACAGTTTGGGCATCGGTTTGCAATGGTATATGAATATATGGATATAAAATGTACCACAAATATTCAATCGTGTATTGTGCAAGACAAAAGAAAGCAAAGACACAACATTAAGCATGAATTGCTTATGATTATTGAATGTTTAATGAAGAGAATACCGTTTAATGAAGGATTCATTATTACTTAACAGAATAATGATAAGAATTTGATGTTGGTAAAGATTATATTGAGAAAATAGAGATAAGTATTAATATCACAATTAACAAAGACTAGTAAGAAAATGCTGTATGCAGTCCTCCTAGAGTTGATGTTGCAGAGAGATTTTTATGTCCCCCAGTCTATACTGGGGACATATTGTTTTTGCCCTGTCTGTTTGTTGGTTTGTTTGCGTCAAACTTTTAACATTTGCCATACCTTTTGCAATATTGAAGCGACTTCATATTTGACATGCATGTGTATCTCATGGAGCTGCACATTTTGAGTGATGAAATGTCAAGGTCATCCTTTAAGATCAAAGGTCAAATATATGGGGGGAGCATAGTGTTTCACAAACACATCTTGGTAGTTGATAATTAAGTCAATATGCATGGGATTGGTTTTGGTGATTGATTGTCTCCAGATGTAGAAAAAAAAGAATGTTGTTGATATAAATTTACAATTAAATTATTTAATTTGTTTAGAACATGTGAAATTTAGTTATGAACGTATTTTGAATTAACAATTCATTATGATTTAATTTATAAAATTAAAGTTTATTATGGTAATAGGTTTAGTTATTTGTAAGGCCTGCTTGTTGGTTACATAAATTCTATCTCTGTTTAAATATTGTTTTCAAATAGTTCAGTGAAGTACTACATATTTGTTAATTTAAAATAAGCAGGCTGTTTTGTTATATGGTGGAACAGAAGTAATTGTCATTGGAGGATATGTTTAAATAATAATATTTGATTATTATTGTATTATTATTATTAATATATTTACTATTAAAAATATTTGACAAATGATCTCCACCCAAAGATACCAAGTACTGGTTCTTCCCAGGAAACGGACTCGAGAGTGTTTCAATTAACCTTCATATCAAGCTAAAAGCTGAAAGAAATAGTTTTTAGCTCTGCTGTTGTTGGAGAAAACCCGAGGTATTGTCATAGCCAACTCGTCGTGTCGTCCGCCGTAGGCGTCGTGCTAAAACCTTAACATTGGCTCTAAAATCAAAGTGCTTCCACCTACAACTTTGAAACTTCATATGTAGATGCACCTTGATTAGTTCTACACACCAAACCCAGTTTTGGGTCACTAGGTCAAAGGTAAAGGTCAATGTGACCTCTAAAAAAGTCTGACAAGCTTTCGCAGCCGAGTGTTGGCACCCGTTATGCGGTGGTCTTGTTAACAAAATTATATTAATTGTCCGTGTTCATGCTACAGGAGCCCGCAAGCAGTACGTGGACGTGTTGAACCCCAAGTCCACGGGCAGCCACAGCGTGCCCAGCGGGCTCTTTTCCACCCTGCCCAGCTCACACTCTGCGCCCGCTATATTTAACCCCATGGGCTTCTCAGGCGAGAATATGAAACCCTCCAAAACAGTCTTGTGTGCCCAGAGATTAAATTGTACAAAAATATTTGGCACATTTATTGTCTTAAAGTACTACTCTGTGTCTGCAATATTTAATCACATGGGCTTTTCAGGTGAAACAACCCAAAATGTGAAACAATAAATGAAGCAGTTTATATGAGTTTTGTACGCACATTAGCTTATATTGTAAAATATAATGTTGCAAAAGTATTATCTTTGAGTACTAGTGTGACTTTAATATAAAAAAGGCGGGAAAATAGCTTTTGCCTGTGAAATCATAAGTTTTGTTTTTTAAAATGTATAAGCATATTGTGATTCTGTGTAACAGTAAAATTATAATTATAAACACTGTCGATTTTCAATTAACCAGTCACAGACATCTGGGAATTTATAAAATATTGTCCCATGTGGTAGCAGCAGCAACAATATAAGGGCATCACAATTTAACAATATGTCCTTTATATTATGCTTTATGCACTTATATTAATATCTGTATTTGTTGTTGTTGTTTTTTAAGATGGCGGTTCCGATACCTCTCAGTCCCAGGAAGCAGATGACAGTGGAAGCAGGGGTGACAACCCTTCCCAAGCTCAAACTGCAAGCTCAATGTTACCGCCCTTGCAAGAAAATGTAAGTCACCCGGGGATGCAAGTAAAATCTGACAATATCGGTCTAGGCTACTTTTGATGATATAATTAGTTTTTGTTTTAAAGTGCTCATTGTCATCTTTTGTGATTGCCTTTTGTCCAGTGTCCTTTGTCAATATTTACCTTGTGAACATTCTAGAGGCCATATTTATTGCCGAACCTTCATGAAACTTGGCCAGAACATTTTCCATATATATATCAGCCGTGTCTGAAACTGGGTCATATGGGGTAAAAAACTATATCACTAGGTCGAATAAAAGATAAAAGAATGTGAACATTCTAAAAGTTATATTTTTATGCCCCCTTTCGAAGAAAAGGGGATATATAGCTTTCGCACTGTCCGTCAGTCAGTCTGTCTGTCAGTCTGTCACACTTTTCGTGTCCACTCTCTAATTCAAATAGTTTTCATCCGATCTTTATTAAACTTGGTCAGAAGTTGTATCAAGACAATATCTAGGTCAGGTTCGAATATGGATCATGCCGGGTCATAAACTAGGTCACGGGGTCACTTAGTGCATTTCAAGGATTTAGCATGGTGTCCGCTCTCTAATTGAAGTAGTTTTCATCTGATCTTTACCAAATTTGGTCAGAAGTTGTATCAAGACAATATCTAGGTCAAGTTTGAATATTGGTCATGCCGGGTCAAAAAGTTGGTCACGTGGTCACTTCGTGCATTTCAAGGATTTAGCATGGTGATCTCTCTAGTTTATGTGGCTTTCTGATTTATTTTGATATTCTAAGACATTTTTATGCCCCCAAAGGAGGGCATATAGTGATCGGACTGTCCATCCGTCTGTCCGTCACACTTTGCGTTTAGATTTCGAAAAATGCTCATAACTTCTATGTCGCTTCAGATAGCAATTTCACATTTGGCATGCATGTGTATATGGACAAGGCCTTTCCATACGCACACACATTTTGACCCCTGTGACGTTGAACTTAGGGTCCGCGTTTAGGTTTTGAAATCTGCGTATAGGTTTAGAAAAAAGCTCATAACTTCTACCAAGCGTTTATAGGGGGCATAAGTCATCCTATGATGACAGCTTTTGTTTGTCCAATTGTCATGTACAGTTTTAAAATGGTTCTGGTCTAATAAAGAATATTGCCACAACGGTTGGGGCAATTTTCCTTATAGGGCTATTAACAATCTTTGTGAACACTAGAAGTTGCAATTTTTCATATCTTCATGAATTTTGCCTAAGGGATTAGTTCTAATGATATCTGGACCAAGTTTAAAAGTGGTTCCTTTGTGTTAGAAACATGGCTAGATGGGGCAAGTTATTTTTCCCTCTTTGGCTGTAGTGAACCCGTGTAAAACACTCCAGAAATCACATCATTGTGCCCAATCAGCACAAAACTTTATCAAAACATTTGTTGTAATGAAATCTCAACCAAGTTAAAAAATATGTCCCTGTAAAAGTATGGTCAGAAAGTGCAATTGTTATAAAATAACACAAAAGCTGCTTAGGACAGTTTAGTTGCTACAGTTCTCAGGTGAGCAACCTAGGGCCTTTGGCCCTCTAATTGTGTCAAATATTTTTTTTTCTTTGTCTGGGTATGACTTTAAATTATGAAAGCAAAGTATATAAAGGTATAATAGTTTGAAATGGCCCACATATATTATTTTAATTGAAAGGTATTTATATTTTCAGTAATCAAATCCTGGTTAAGTGCCCTTGAAAAAAGTTTTATTTACCTCAGCACTGCATTATAGTTTTATTAAAGCAGTGTGTGCATGTTGTGGGCTAATGTGATGCATTTTGTTAAAATAAAAGTGTAAAAATCTCTTTAGAGCAAAAACATTTTGTTTCCAGTGCAAGAGCCTGAGTCTCTATTAGTAATAATTAGTATTAATCCTAGTATTCTTTTCGCTCAATATTGTGTTCCAAATTGTTGAATGAGCCACGCCATGCAAAGATGTGTTTTAATGCCATAATCGGCCAGCATAGCTCCATACCAGCCTGCGCCTTTGCGCAGTACGGTCCCCTACAAAATCCTGCAAGATTTAATGGTCTGATTTGTGGAGAAGGTTGCTCCAGAGAAGACTGCACAGAGACGCAGGCTGGTCTGGAGCTACATTGATAGCATGTGGCATAAGACCCATTTTCGCAAGATGCTTTTTGTATTATATCTACCTTGTCGACTGACATGGATGGTCAATACAACTTTTTAGGCATAATTTTGATTATCAGCTTTAATTTATTTAATTAAATCAGAAAAATATGTTTTCAGCACTAGGTGAATTACCAGTAATAGAATATCATAGAATAACAACAATTTGGCCCCTTGAAATGAGTATAGTTTGCACGTAATGAGACTCTACCTCACAGTGTGGTCTTATATTCTATAAAATCCACCCATTTCCCATTTTAATTTTAAGTTAAATTTGTATCCGTTGAATCAATTGACAATGAACATGCTATTTACTTTTGTACTTTCATTTGTTATAATTCAAGCATTTGAACATGACCTAGTTTTGGTGGGATTCAGATAAATATTGTTTTCATCCAAATTTATACTACTTTTTGAAACCTTATCAATTTCATAGTTCTTTGTTTTCCGGCTGACTATCCCTTTAAAGTTGCTGGCATGCTAGCAGATGTCTCAATTTCTTTTTGTGGGCTTCTTTCAGGGTTATTAGAAAAAGCATTTAATCTATCAACAGTAGGTAAATTATTCACCAAAATATGCAGTCATATAACAGTATATAAACACCAGACTCACATCTTGTAATATGGGCCAGTAACAGGAAGCAGTGTTAACTATTTTATTGCTTGTAGTTAAATCTGCAAGAATTATTCTAGTATTTATTCTATGCTTTTGGCACTGTATTTTAGTTTTGTACACTTAAAAAATCTATAATAGTCAAGATGATCTAAATTACGTGCTTGAGTACCTCGAATCCTCAAAAAGAATACAATTTATTCTCACACAGGGGTGTGATTTCTTCTCCTTTCAGCTGATTTTCCCCTATTCAATTTCAAACGAATTTTTATGCCCCCGGTAGGGTGGCATATAGCAGTTGAACTGTCAGTCCGTCTGTCTGTCTGTGTGTGTCCGTCCGAAAACTTTAACATTGGCCATAACTTGTGCAATATTGAAGATAGCAACTTGATATTTGGCATGCATGTGTATCTCATGAAGCTGCACATTTTGAGTGGTGAAAGGTCAAGGTCAAAGGTCAAAAAACAAAATCCAAGGGAAGTAACAAGCTTTAAAGGGAGATAATTTCTATTTTATATCATTTGGCAGGTACAGATCAATTTCACAAGGGAAGTAATATTTTTTTAAAGGATATAATAAAAACAAATTTTAAGGTCAAGGTCATCCTTCAAGGTCAAAAGTAAAAAAATACAATCCAAGGGAAGTAATTAGCTATAAAAGGGAGGTAATTTCTAAACCAGCCAAATGATATATTGAAATTTTATTTTAAAGTGGCGCAATAGGGGGCATTGTGTTTCTGACGAACACATCTCTTGTAAAAATAGTTATTAACTTTGTTTAACTATATACAAATAAAGAGTTAAGTTGAACCTTGTAAGAGGGATATGGCATTTTCCTCCCATGTGGTGGTTATTAACCCTTTCCCACTCAGAAGCAAAGTCAGAATGGCTATGTGCAAATAGCATGAAACCAGAACAGCCTGCGAGTAACTCGCAGTCTGTTCAGGTTTAATGGTGTTTGCTGCTCATCAGTATCTTAGTGTCGGAAATGAAGCCTTGGAATTTTTAATCTAGTAAGAGAAGTCTTTAATTAAATTTAACTCTCAAGGTACTACAAATGCGTAAATATACGTATCTAAGTGGTTAAGTGTTAAATCACACCCCTGTCAAACAAATACTGTTTACTGTTTAACAATTTTAAAAAACTATCGGACACAGAGTCATGTCACTTGCATGGTATCATTTTGCATGCTGTGTACATATGACATGTTGGTTAATAGTTAAATCATACTGTATTGAGTCAAAATAAAAACATTCAGCATTATAGTACCATAAGCACCATATCGCCATAATCACAATAAGCAGTGGTAACATATGAAGGACCTTATTTTCACTACTTTCGGAGATATTTGGAAAAAAATATTTTTACTTGACACATACTATCGATACCTGAGACTAATAATAAGTGTCTAAAAACATGAATGAAATACGATGGTGTGTGGTTTGGGAGCTTCAAAACTCTTATCCAAAATTACCATTATATGTCCATAATCTATTTTGACTATTTCCTGAATGTTTTGAAGGAAAAAAATAGGGAAACAGAATTCTTTATCCCATTTTGCTTATTTGTATGCATTAGCTAATTGGGGACTGGATGAGTACAAATAGGAACTACATTAAGTGAGGAAAATGTAACACTAGCTGGAAAATATGATAAATCTGTTAACTATCGTCTCTTTCCATTGCTTCCATACTATGGAAACTCGACATAAACCCTCCCTGACCAGTCAGTTTGAAGTATTGCAAACTTTTGAGCTGGCTCTTACTTTGGACAACTCTGACAACTGCCTCCCCCACCCACTCTCGTTTAAATTACATCTGACATAAATAAAGACAGCTAAATGAAAAGGTTTTTGATAATCATATAATAAGTCATTGTAGCTCATTATTTGTTGTCAGTATTGGGATGTCTGTATTGCCTTAAAGATTTAAACAAATGGGTGTGAATCTCAGTGAAAATATTATGTTAAATAGATCTGGAAAAATGGGGAAAATCATATTATACCAAATTTCAAGTTCTTAGTCTCTTTAATTTTAATTTATTATTGTGATTTAATTGCTAGCAGGATTTGTCAGGTTTGAAATTCTGCAATTGACTTATGTCAGAATTGTTAAAGCACTAATGATGGTACGAAAGGGCTTCAGTCTGTATTTTCCCCATTCCTTGTTTCAGTTGTCCAGAGACAGCTCTAGTAGTTCTCTTTCAAAAGAGGTCCAAAGAATCCTTAAGGTAGTTTGTTGAAAAATAAAAACCAGTTAACACTGTTGAAAGTTCTGTTTGGGGCATTCACTGAAATAATGGGAATTAACTACTTTTGCATGCTCATGTAAGCCTTTGGTGCTTGCTTTCTAACTGGAGTTTATGTTTAATGTTCAGTCTTCGAAATTAGCACACGCCCGATCGCCCTTGGCGAGGCATGTAAATTATTGAAGCCAATTGACAGTTTATAAAAATAATCATAAGTTGTTCTTGATATTTGCAAATCTATTTTTCAATTTTGCGAACAACACCGTGCCGGAAGTTGTAAAATAATGAAATTTGATTGGTTTATCAACATGCACCTGCTTGCGCACGTCATCGTTATTGTTTTTGACCAATGCATTTTGGTCACATTCGGTTGTTATCGACGGTTTTTCTAGAGATTAATTGAGAAGATGCTTTTTGAATCGATTATTTCAATCAAGTAATATGCTTCCTTTTTCGTCAATGTCAACAAATGTCATTGTCGACATAGAGGCGATGCAGTATCTGAGATGGTGATGGGGCTAAGCCCAGTAAAGCCCTTCCAAAATAGAAAATTGGCAATGATTTTGAGAAAAAGGAAGCCAAGAAACAGTACGAGAACACCAGAGAACGCTCTTTTCAAGAGCACCGGTGTTACGATCAACCCTCTTTATTCTAGTAACTGATAAGATATCATTGTATTCACTACTATTGAAACAAACATTCTGCTTTACTACGTGTAGTATTTAAGTGCTAAAATGTTGTGATTTGTTAGATTTTTGGTTAAAAAAGTTTGGGCATGTAAAAAATATGTTGGGCATGTAAAAATTCTGAAGTAACTGGCCTGACTGGCATGTAACTTTTCAAAGCTTATTTCGAAGACTGAATGTTACTAACTTTCTTTCTGTTTTCTTTGTTAGTCCATACTGAAACAGTACATACAAGTGAAGGAAAAGCTTGTGCACAGTCATTAAGGAGCATTTATTGGCCATTATATATGAAATTTGGTCAAAACTTTGATTTGGGCTTACCCCTGCTTTGAGCTCACCTGTGCATACCATGCTAATGATGAGCTTTTGTTATCATCATTTGTCTGTCATGCGTTGTAAACATTTGCCTTGTAACTCTAAATGCTGGATTTATTTCTCAATCCTAATGAAATTTTGTTGGATGATATATAAAGTAACTTCAAAATTGGGTCATGTAGGATTAAAAAACAAGGTCAGAAGGTTACATTGAATAAACAGCTTGTGAACATCATAGAGTTTACATTTATTGCCCAATCTTCAGAAAACTTTATCATAACATTAGTCTTAATTAATTGTCTGAATTGAAAACTGGGTAATAAGGGGGTCCAAAACAAGGTAAGTATGTTAAAATATAGAAAGGGCTTGTGAAAGATCTATACAGGAAACATTTATGGTAAAATCTTTTTAAAACGTGTTCATATTGTATATATCTGGGTCGAGTTTGGCAATGATTTGTTGTGGTTTGTTAAAAACAAGACTACTAGCTGTTGGAGATTTTTAGTCCCCTTTTATGGTTTTGTATCCGTCAGTCCGTCACACTTTTCTGGATCCTGAAATAACTCTAAAAGTTCTTAATATTTTTTCATGAAACTTGGAATATGGATAGATGGCAATATGGACATTATGCACGTCATTTCATTTTGTTCCTACATCAAAAATTGTGGTTGCTATAGCAACAAATAGACTAGAAATACTGCTGAAAGTGGTGTGTTTTTTCTGGATCCTGCGATAACTCTAAAAGTTCTTAATATTTTTTCATGAAACTTGAAATATGGATAGATGCAATATGGACACTATGCACATCATTTCAGTTTGTTCCTACGTAAAAAATTGTGGTTGCTATGGCAACAAATAGACTAGAAATACTGCTGAAAATGGTATTTTTTTCTGGATCCTGCGATAACTCTAAAAGTTCTGAATATTTTTTCATGAAACTTGGAATATGGATAGATGGCAATATGGACATTATGCACGTCATTTCATTTTGTTCCTACGTCAAAAATTGTGGTTGCTATAGCAACGAATAGACTAGAAATACTGCTGAAAATGGTGTTTTTTTTCTGGATCCTGCGATAACCTTAAAAGTTCTTAATATTTTTTCATGAAACTTGAAACATGGATAGATGGCAATATAGACATAATGCACGTCATTTCATTTGTTCCTACGTAAAAAATTGTGGTTGCTATGGCAACAAATAGAGTAGAAATACTGCTGAAAATGGTATTTTTTTCTGGATCCTGCGATAACTCTAAAAGTTCTAAATATTTTTTCATGAAACTTGGAATATGGATAGATGGCAATATGGACATTATGCACGTCATTTCATTTTGTTCGTACGTCAAAAATTGTGGTTGCTATAGCAACAAATAGACTAGAAATACTGCTGAAAATGGTGTTTTTTTCTGGATCCTGCGATAACCTTAAAAGTTCTTAATATTTTTTCATGAAACTTTAAACATGGATAGATGGCAATATAGACATTATGCACGTCATTTCATTTTGTTCCTACATAAAAAATTGTGGTTGCTATGGCAACAAATAGACTAGAAATACTGCTGAAAATGGTGTTTTTTTTGTGGATCCTGCGATAACTTTAAAAGTTCTTAATATTTTTTCATGAAACTTGGAACATGGATAGATGGCAATATGGACATTATGCATGTCATTTCATTTTGTTCCTACGTCTAAAATTCTGGTTGCTATGGCAACAAATAGACTAGAAATACTGCTGAAAATGTTGTTTTTCTGGATCCTGCGATAACTTTAAGTTCTTACTATTTTTTCATGAAACTTGGAACATGGATAGATGGCAATATGGACATTATGCACATCATTTCATTTTGTTCCTACGTCAAACATTCTGGTTGCTATGGCAACAAATAAAAAAATATTCTGACAATGGTGGAATTTCTGACAATGGTAGGAGACTTTTATTGCTTGGCAATAGTCTTGTTTCCATATAAATCTGTTATAAAACCTTATGAGCAAGAGCTCAGAACATTTAAGTTGCTTTGGGTCTCAGGTGAGCACCTTAGTGCATTTGGTCCTCTTGTTCTCTTCTCCACAGCTATGTTTTGTTGCTAATATCAGCAAAACACCAATAAAGCTCACTTTAGTTATGGCCCATACCTTAATATAATATTTTGATTAAATGTATTTTTTCTCCAATCAGGAACGGAGGACTCAATATCATTAGGTAAAAACCTCTCACATGTGTACTTGCATTAAATCTTCTTAATGACACAGTTTCTATCTCACTTTATGATATAACATATTATTGTAACAATAGTTCAGGGAGTTTTTCACCTAAATAAGTCTAACAGAATAATTCACTATCCAACTAACATGCAGATCTTTTACTGGTAACTGGTATCTTTTTGTGTGAAATAGTTCTTGGCTTTTTTCTTCCGCTGGAATTGCTTGATTTAGGGAAAACGATCCAATTTTTTGGTAAATCCAGTTTTTGTGATTTTTCTTTTCTTATTACAGTGTTTTTTTTTGGTTCAATTATAATCTAAGCAGTAAAAAACCAAGTATAATTTTTTTTTCAAGTTGATCAGTGTTTGAATTTAGCACGAGTCATGGTGGAATGGCCTTGTTAAACCTTTCTGCTTTTCATAAGTATCAACAGTATGGGTTATTTCAATGTTCAAAATCTGAGAACAAACTCAATAACATAGTTGTGTACTTCCACAAATAAATAGCACAAAATCCTTGCTTAACTGTTTAATTTCTCAAATCATTTTACCCAGTGTGTATGTGCTTGCATTTCTACTCTTTACAATTACGAGTCGTAAAAATTGTATGACAGAGAATTTTGTGTTTACTTTTGTTTTTTGCAATCACATTTTGTTTTTTACATGCACTTTTTGGTTGCACATTTTGGTTTTTTACAGTACCTTTAAATGTCATTTGAAGTTTTTTTGCCAGAATCTCCTGTTTCTTTGCTACTTTGTGCCCATTAACCCTTTCCGCTAAAAGTAAAGTGAAAATGGCTATATGCAATCAGCATAAAACCATAACACCCTGCAAGTAACTCGTAGTCTGTTCAGGGTTTATGCTGTTTGCTGCTCATCAGTTTCTTAGGGTTAGATATGAAGCCTTGAACACTTGAATCTAGGTAGAAAGATCTTCAATTAATTTGGTTTTATTAAGGACTACTAACACGTCAAAATGCGTATCTGAGTGGTAAAGGGTGTACCAATGACCTCCATTGAGTTGTGTCGCCTTCTACAATTGTTGTCTTGTTACCATTATTTTATTGTAATTTGAAGTTTTTTCCTGATTCCCCTGTTCTTGTATTTTTGCTATTAAACTCTTTACCACTTAGATATCTATTTAAGCGCATTTGTTGTCTAAGAAAGTTATTTTAATGAAAGACCTTTCTTACTAGATTCAAGTTTTAAAGGCTTCATTTCCAACGCTTAGAAACTGATGAACAGCAAACAGCATAATACCTGAACAGACTGCGAGTTACTCGCAGGCTGTTCTGGTTTTGTGCTGTTTGCACCATTTTCACTTTGCCTCTGAGTGGGAAAGGGTTAATTCCATTCCCCAATTATCGCCAATTAATTGTGTACAATAGATGTCTTGTATCTCTTCTGCAGGTGTCCTCTGAGGCCACTCCCGCGAACCAATCAGCTTCTGGCATGCCCGCCATGTTTGACCCGACCCAGTTCCAGTCAACCAATCAGGGGTTCAAGCAGCCTGCCCCGCCCCCGAGTCAGGGCAGACTGTCAAACAGACGTGTGTACCCTAAACAATAATACTGGAAACATTGGGTGTTTTGGGGAAAATAGGGCATTTGACAGATCATGGTGGATTTGAAAAAAAAAGCAAAAAAGACAAGTGTAATTTATACTAAGAATATTGAAGAGGAACATGTACAAATTTCAAAGCTAACCAATTATTAAGCCATAATGATAGGTGGAAATTCAAAATTGTAATTTTTGCTATAAATATTGGAATTAATCGAACATGGGAAACATTCAAATTTAAATTCCATTATGAATGAAATGGAGGAACCAAGTTACAATATTAAACCTGATTAACTCAGTTTTGGATGAGTTCTTCATGCATTGATGTTTAATACTTATCAGAGAAGACATGCCAAACAATTGATTAGAGGCGTATTCAGAAGTTTATTTTCAGAATGATTTTTTTCAGAAGGCAATATGTCTGACTATATTTCAACCTGTGGGATATCACTATTTTGCTTTAGGGTCAATTGAACTTGCAATATATGCTAGAGGTTTCATCCTGGTGATGGTACTAGTCTAGATTATTTAGATATTAACATAAGCCTCGAATATCATTGCTAGATTATATTGGCATGATCAATTGGTTTTTGGTCTCATTCATATGCATTAAGATCAGTTGACACGTAATTTATTAAATGAATTTCAAACTGTTGCGCTGATAATTTTCACATTTTATGCTCATTTTTTTTATGCATTTGGGATGTAAAATCATTGTTTGATTCAGTTTTCTAGCTTCCTCTATCTAACAACTTGTGTACAAAAAATGTAATATTAAGAATACTAAACATTTTGTGACAAAGAAGCAAACAATTCCCAACTTTTATCCTATTAATGCATCAATCCTGGGGTAGATATTTTATTCATGATTGTGGATGTGTACTGTGTTTTCAAACTGACATTCTTGTTCTTTGGTGTTCTCTTATAATTAATTGAATGTAATAGTTTTTCTGACAGCCAGAAAAGTGGAAACACTGACCTACAATTTATGGTGAGCACAACTTAAGAGATTATTAATGTGTTCACATTTATTCAATTCACTTTATATTAATATATAATCAAAGTTTTAATGCTAATGAAAAGACATTATATTATATAAATATGCAAAGACATAATATATTGTGAAAATATTTGTATTACTGAATCAAATGGTACCTAAAGAAAAGTATGTTAACCCTTTTAGGCTTCACCATAAGTATGTATCGCATTAGTTTTATTTGGTCAATTTTGATAAATAGTTGTTTATATATTTCAAAAATAAAATTGTTATGCCCCCTTTCGAAGAAAAGGGGGCATATAGTGATCGGACTGTCCGTCACACTTTGCATTTAGGTTTCAAAAAATGCTCAAAACTTCTATGTCCCTTGAGATAAAGCCTTCATATTTGGTATGCATGTGTATATGGACAAGGCCTCTCCATGCGCACAACAATTTTGACCTCTGTGACCGTGACCTTGAACTTAGGGTCCGCGTTTAGGTTTCAAAATCTGCATTTAGGTTTCGAAAAATGCTTTAACTTCTATCAAAGCGTTTCTAGGGGCATATGTCATCCTATGGTGACAGCTCTTGTTTTACAATGAGTTAATTAAACATGTACCAAAAATGGCTATCACTAAATGTATCTTCACTCTCTTATTTTACAACAACTACCATTGTTTACACTTGACAGTTTTGTTGCATGATCACATTGTTGTTTGTTTATTTTCTTATACCCCCTTTAGAAGAAAAGGGGGCAGATAGTGATCGGACTGTCCGTCTGTCTGTCTGTCCGTCTTTCCGTCACACTTTGCGTTTAGGTTTCCAAAAATGCTCATAACTTCTATGTCCCTTGAGATATAGCCTTCATATTTGGTATGCATGTGTATATGGACAAGGCCTTTCCATACGCACACATTTTTTTACCCCTGTGACCTTGACCTTGAACTTAGGGTCTGCGTTTAGGTTTTGAAATCTGCGTTTAGATTTCGAAAAATGCTCATTACTTCTATGTCCCTTGAGATATAACCTTCATATTTGGTATGCATGTGTATATGGACAAGGCCTTTCTATACACACAAACATTTTTACCTCTGTGACCTTGACCTTGAAATTAGGGTCCGCGTTTAGGTTTCGAAATCTGCGTTTAGGTTTCGAAAAAACTCATAACTTCTATCAAGCGTTTATAGGGGGCATAAGTCATCCTATGGTGACAGCTCTTGTTTGTTAAAAGATTTACAATACAAAGTCCGTTGTTAATGGAAACACTGGTGTTCGTAAGTTATGTTGTATCAGCAGCTGGCTGTCAAACAGCTGTTGTTGTATCTAACGTCTTGTTCTGTCTGTTTTGTTTTTTCGTCATTTTTATCACATTCCATTGAGCTATTATTACTCTCCTGAACAGACATTTTTTTTTATTATGACTGTTTCATCATTTTGTTATTTAAGATGTAAGTATGTTTTGGAATGTCAAACGAATACCTTGTTTTACAGTCAATGAAATACACATAATATAGTGCTTGGTAACCACAAGTTTAATTGGATGGTTATGTTATGTTGTACCTAAAATATGTTTGCCATAATGGTACCCACTGCCTTGCAATTGGTGAGTGGTTAAGTCACAAGTTAAAAATGAGCCTTGTCATGCAAAAATGGATATGAGTTGTGTTCTGAGAAAACTGGGCATAATGCATATGCGTAAAGTGTCGTCCCAGATTAGCGTGTGCAATCCGCACAGGCTAGTCAGGGATGACACTTTCTGCTTTTATGACATTTTTCGTTTAAATGAAGTCTCTTCTTAGCAAAAATCCTATTTAGTGTCGTCCCTGATAAGCCTGTGCAGACTCATATTATCCCATATGCAGCCAGTGTAGCCCCAGACCAGCCTAGATATGGGCACAATCTGGTCAGGAGCTACCCTGTCAGATACAAGGACACGCAAGATTTTGTGATCTTGTTAGCGGACAGGGAAGCTCCTGATCAGATTCCGCAAATCCACAGGCTAGTCTGGAGTAAAGCTGGCTAAAAATGGCATATGACACATTTTTGCTTGAATCTTCTCAAATTGTGCTGTTGGACATTATTTGTTGCCATAGGAAAAAGTAGTCATTTCACGTAGTATTTATTATTTGCAATCATGTTGTAATATTATGTGTATATTCAGAAACAATTTATTTATTTTCTGACTTAGGCTGATTCCCTTCTGAACCCATACAAAATCAATCTATCATTAGCATTTTCATTTTAATGTTTTTTGCTTAGTGTTATTTTAGCATTTTGGATTTTTATTTTTCAAAGAAATATTATCACATCAGATTTAACTCTTTTTTTTTAAACTATAAAAATGGTTAAAAGTGTTATATAGATAACTGATGAGTTACATTGGAACCAATGTCATCAATTTTAATTACATGACTGTGCATAACTTGTTGATTTTGTTTTCTTACTAAAATGGTTAATAAATACTTTGCAAAGAAAGTAATTAAACAAATTAAACATGGAATAAAAGAGTTTTCTTAAATAAAAATAAAGTTGTGTTTTTTTGATGATTTTTCAATCAAATACAGTCTAAACAATAACATTTATCCTAAATGATTTGAATTTTACTGTCATATGTATCAATATTTTAAACACTTGCTGATGTTTTTGAATGCAAATGACATATGTATGCTCCCACCTAGTGGAAGGCATTATTCATTGCACTTGTGCTGGAGCATCAGTGTTTGTGGCATATTTCTAGTTTATTTATCAAACTTATTGTTCAGATCGCAGGCTATATTTGCCACATGCTGGTCGTTTATTTCAAAATTATTTGTTGTATTTAAGGTGATTTTATTATTTTATTGTTAAGTTTGTCTATGTGCAGTTTGTAAAAGATACATTGATTCGATGAATGGATGACAGTTTTAAGTGAGGAATTTGTTATATATTATTAAATCAGTCTTTGTCAAAACTTATATATATATATATATATATATATATATATATATATATATATATATATATATATATATATATATATATATATATATATATATATATATATATATATATATATATATATATATATATATATATATATATATACCATTTTATTGTATAAGTTATACAGATGTGGATGTATTGTAGTTGGAAATGATGACAATTTATGTGTACATGTTGTTCAGTGTAGTTTACAAGATGTGTGCATGTGTGTGTGTGTGTGTATGTGATGAAACAAATATTACTGTTACATAATTGTATAGTGTAAATACATGATCTCTCCTGGTGCTCTTCCGTTTGTTCTTATAGTGCAGTCACATGATATCTGACTCGATATGTCTTTCCCACCGTTATATATTTAATTAGGCCCTGAATTTTTTATGAAAAAAAGCCTTTTGAGCTGATGAACAACTTTCCTGGCAGAGTTTAATACACTTTGGTATGTCTTGCCAATACATGTCAGATCTTTTTATCCCATGCTTTTGAGTGACCAAATTATTTATTTATTTATTTTATAAAAAAACTACAGTTTTTCAAAGTTTATTGTGTGACGACTTTTGATTGCAAAATGATTTCGTGTGATTGGTCACTAAATTATGTAGCCAATTAAAATGCTCAAAATATTAACATAAAACATGTTGGTTGATAAGAATATTCGCAACAATACACGGCATGGCATGCGATCTATATTAACATTTAGAGTGACACTATTCTTGCTGGTTTGTTGACAAAAAACACGTTCTAACATCACTTGACACAAAACAAAAAGCAATTCTGTGCAGTACAGTTGCTGACAATGTCAAAACATCTTAAAATCGAAATTATTATATTTTTTTTTAATCAACAAATGAACAACTCTTTATTGTTTTGATGTGTTACTACTAAGTGGAAAATAGTTAAGTATGTATTATCTAGTATGCCCATCTTTGGAAGAAAGGGAGTTTTTTGCTTTGCCCCTATCAGATGGGTTGGTCGGTAAACTTTTTAGTTTCCACACAATATCTTGGAACGTATTCACTGCAATCATGCAGATTTATACTAAAGTTACTGATGTTAAATGGAAAAGATATAACGCATATACCTTAATTACTCTAAGATTTTTGACACCCTCTTTTTTATCAAAAATATTTGTGTTCGTGGCTCTTAATTTTCGGATAAACAGGTTTTCGTCCATAATTAAATTCTTTTAATTTTTGGAGAGTGTGTTTTACAGCCCAATTTTACATATTCGGCCTTGTTTTCGCCTATCTTGTGACACCTCTATCATGTTTTTTTACAACTGGATTAAGGTCATAAAAGCTGGCATATGCATGCCCGAGGGCAATGGACCATTGTATTTTAGAAAATTTGCCCCTTCATGAAATCAGGACTGAACAGACATTGCCCCTTCACCCAAATTCTCAAGATGGACATTTGCCCCTTCACTCAAATTCTCAACATTTGCCTCTTCAGACATTTGCCCCTCTATTCTATAGAACATATGATTGTGAATTCATGTTTTGCATATAGCTTATACATGTTAATCTCCTTTTTATGCCCCCGGTAGGGTGGCATATAGCAGTTGAACTGTCCGTCAGTATGTCAGTCAGACTGTCCGTCAGTATGTCAGTCAGTCCGTCCGTCCGAGAAAAACAACTTTAACATAGGCCATAACTTTTTCACTATTGCAGATAGCAACTTGATATTTGGCATGCATGTGTATCTCATGGAGCTGAATATTTTGAGTGGTGAAAGAAGATGGTCAAGGTCATCCTTCAAGGTCATTGTGAAGCCTGTTCATATATGATTCGCATGTAGGATTTTTATTTGAAATAAGATGTATTAATTTCAAACGTTGGGCAGATTACGTCTTAAGCTTCATACATTAAACAAAATTCAAACTACATTCCAATTGCACGTTGAAACAAGACACTAAAATGCCGAATTCTTTTACCAACGTAATGTTTTATGCAAGATAAAATTCCTGTTGACTAAATGTCCTTTTAGTTTTGAAGTTAAATATGACAGAATTTCAATGGGACACATTTTAAAAGTCGCCACTATACAATTTAAATATAAATCCCACATCACAACCCAAAATAACGCCTATGCTATTAATGCGCGTACACTTTGAATAAGTTCGTAGTTCCGGACTTTGTTTCATGAAGTGGTCACACATTTGCATGGTTTAATCCATGTTTGTAAATAATTGGTGTTGTTCGTGTTGATGTTGATGTTTATGATATTACCCTTGCTGCTACTAGCGTTAATGATTAACCTTATAGTTATAATAAGACGACGGCGATGATGATGATGATGATGATGCGTGCTGATGGTGTTCTTACTGTTGGAGACTGATGAAGTCGGTGATGATCATGGTGAAACTGCTGGTTATGTTGTTGTTGGTGTGGAGTCTTTTTTATTGTTTGCTAAAATTGAAATATTTCTACTTATCGTGGCGTGTAGTTTTTTGTTTGATTTATAAATAAAATCATATAAACGTTTACATATAAATTCCTGTTTTAATATAAAAATGAAAACATTCAAACATAATTATTCGATACGGAAAAAGTCCTGTTGCTATTTTGCGACCAAGGCGCATAAACATTACGATACTGGAATATTTTATGCAATTGTTGATTTTTTTTTAAAAGAAAATAAAAGACAAGCCGCAAATGTTTGTTTAAGATTAAATTTCGCCATTCTTCCACATGAGTAGGTTTGTTGTGTTGATAAAGGAAGGATGTCAGATTTCGAACGACTCGGCTCAGTTTGAAAAGACTGGTAAACGAACTCCTAGATGTGTTTTATGTCAAGAAAAAACCTCAACTGGTTATTTGTTACATTTTTTTTTAATTAGAAACATTTTTATTGAAATAAATAATAATAAAAAAATAATAATAAATAAAAGTAATCATAACATTTAAAAGTGCCTCGCTATGTGCATAAACTATAAAAATGAAGAATTTATTTTGCATTTGCAAATCAGAATTGAACCACTAAGTTCAAATGAAATAGTAAACAAATTGAAAATTTGAATTCGATCGGCTATTGTCACATGATGTTAACAAAGATTCTGCTACGGGGGTGTTTGGTCTTTCTCCCTTAAACCGAGGTTTTGACCTAGGCCGCTCATTCCTGTTACGCTGGTCTAATTAGATGTGTCACACATGTAATAGTAGTAGTATTGAAATGACAAAAAATGATATCAAGACGGCGAGGATGTGTCTGAGGCGTTCAACCGAGTTCGAGGAAAACCATTTGTCGAAATTTGACCTTAAGATCTAGTTTTTAGACGCATGTGACCCAGATTTGAACTGGACCTAGGCATCATCCAGATAAACATGCAGACCAATCTGAGACATAAATGTGGTCTATAAAGAGGTTTGAAAGATTTTCAAAGATTTGACCTGATGAACTACTTAATGACGCGCGTGACCCAGATTCAACCTCAGCTTTAATGTTGTCAATACAATCTTTCTGACACGGTTTCATCAACATTGAGTCATAAATGTGCAATCCAGTGTGGTAACAAGTTTTTTTTATATAGTTTTCCTGGTGACTCAGTCTTTGGACACATGTGACCCTAAATACAACTTTCATTACAACAAAGACAAAGCTTGTTAACATTTTACATTAATATTAAAGTCGAATGTTCAGAAAATCTTATAATGTCTCGACTGAGATTATAAGTGGTTCGGATTCGACGAAAAACATGGCCGTCAGGGGGGCGGGCAGGTCTCCCTATATGGCTATAGTGAAACATTGTGAGTCCCATCTTCATGAAAATTGGTCAAAATTACGAACGTAAAACCATTCATAAGTTACTAATAAACAACATAGACGTCACAGTCTTAAACGCTATATTGAACGAACAAAAAAACTTTTACGCAAACCTTAACATCAAGAAAAAAAGATATTGACATAAATACTCTTAATTATTCACATTTCTTTAATTTAAATATAAAAAGAATCATTCACAGAAAACGGGAAACAATAATGTAAAGGCTTGCTCACATAATGTGAAGTTTTGAACGCCTTAAAAGAGATTGACAACAATAAAAGTCCAGGTGATTAGGCGACTTTACTATGACATTTTTACAAATCATAAAGCGTATTTTATTATTTAATAAAAATTATAGTGTTTTCATAATTGCATCGTTCCACTTCATCGCGATGGCCTTTTGGCATGTACATTATTATTGCTGAAACAAACCTGAAAAAGTAAACAGAATATTTATGACAGCATACTTTACTTTAATTTGAGTTGGTATGGGTAAAAAAGCTTTAATTTAAAACGGAATCGGTGTAAATATTGATAAGCTTAACGTTCAATTTTGGCAAAACAATGAATCAATGTTTACACAGATGGGCTTAATTTAATTTCTATATTGGCAAAGCAAAAAAAAGCATTTGGCAACATGTCATTTTTGTAAAGATAAATTTACAAATAATCGAACACTGACATTTACGGCGAAAAGATATCCGTCCACAAAACCTCACAACTAAATTATGCACAATGACGTGTATGCTTTAAGAGTGACAATTAACCCTGATGCGTAAAAGCCTTCAGGTATCATGAATAATACGTTGTACACGAAATAAGTTTTTTACATGGGTCTAAATTCGTTCAAACTCCAAATCCCCCATGGGACCGATTAAATGGTTAATTTCCACAAACATGCATTGCGTTGGACGATAGTTATTTATTAGAAACTTTAGAGACGTTAAATACATGTATTTCTGTTTACACGTGATTTTTATACTTCATGTTGTATTCGCCTTTTAAAGTACAATAAGCGCCATTGATCTATAAAATAGTATATGATATGTTTAGATGTTGAGATTTGTTTGACCGTTCGAACATTAACCGTTCAAAAACTACGCGTACGTATCCTACATTTACTTTAATAGGGAAGCAATCTCTTCTTTTTTAAAGCAATAAATAAAAACAAACATGGGACACGTCATGAAACTATCGTCTAATATAGCGCGAGATACATGTAAATAAACCGAAACACGTCAGCCAAATAAAACTCCAAGGTCGATGTTATCTTCGAGTGTGTGTATCCGATGACAGAGTTTCGACCAATGTTGTTTTGGCAAATGTTGAAGTTAGTTGTTTTCTTATCATGACGTATTAAAGGGATCTTTTCACATATTTTGGCATGTATTTAAGCTGGTCATTAAATGCTTTATATCGATAAATGTAAACATTGGTTCTAAAAAGCTCGAGTAAAAAAACAGGCATACAAGAAAGAAACAATAGTAAACCTCAACTGGGCCTGAACCAATGACCCCTGGAGTAAACGTCTATCGCTTACACCACTCGGCCGTCCGTACTCATAACCTGTTGTGTTTTATGTTTTATATAAGCAATCCTCATTGTTTCACAAAATATAACGACATCAACGGAATTCGCAAATTATGCAATCGTTTCGCGTTGCAACGCTTTATAACTTTCAGGTTTTTAAATCGTCAAAAGATGCATTAAATGGATATTTTAGAGCATAGTAAATGTTCAGTATTACTGTTTCCTCACAAATATCATAACTACAACTAAAATTTTCGAATCTGAAACACTTTTTTGTATTTTGTCAATTTATCAAAACGCGTAAAGGCCCTCTTAAGAAGTACATGTTTAATTGCACGCTTCACTTTGATATATGCCATTGTATAGTCTGAGTATATTGCTTGGTTTCAAACTTTCAAGACCAGCCTAAGCTCAAATACCACCGTTATGAGCAGCTTATCGCCATGGTAGGCTTTCAATGCACATTTTAAACATAAATAAAATAGATAAATATATCATTTTGGATTTAAACCATTAATTTAGTGGTGCATGTCTTATATACTTCAAGATATGAACTACCCGGAACATCAACTTTTGCGTAAACGAAATCGGTCGATACTCCTCGCATGCGCATACTTAAAATTAACGTCATCCTCATCACCAACACCATCACCATCATCATCATCATCATCATCATTATCATCATCTTCATCTTCATCATCATCATTATCATAAGTAGCAGCATCAGCAGTATTATCATCAACATCATCATCATCATCATCATCATCATCATCATCATCATCATCATCATCATCATCATCATCACCATTTTCATCATCATCATCATCATCATCATCATCATCATCATCATCATCATCATCATCATCATCATCATCATCATCATCATCATCATCATCATCATCATCATCATCATCATCATCATCATCATCATCATCATCATCATCACCACCACCATCATTATCATCATCATCATCATCATCGTCATCATCATCATCATCACCACCACCACCATCATCATTATCATCATCATCATCATCATCACACAAAACGGTCAGCGTAATAAACTATATGCATTATATCGTGCAGAAACATTATACTCAAAGCGGTAGATTGTGTCTTATTATAAATAAAAGTTAAATCTACCTCAATTATAAGGTGCTAAACTTCCCATACCTTTGTTTTAACTAGCACAGCTGTTAATTTCTGAAAAAAAGTATGTGCAAAATGCTTTTACAAAATACTACTATCGGCTAAATCTCCTCGAAGCGGGTTTCTTCCCATAAGGTTTCAAGGCTTACACTCAGCATTCAGAAACAGGCCTTTTTCTGTCTATTTGGGGAAAAGGTACTTAGCAAAATTGGGATTTTTCGAGTCGCGAAATCTTCCAAATTGGGAAGAATGTTCATCGACAAAATCATTATTTGGGAAATTAATTTTCTGATTTTGTCTTATTAAATTTAATGTTTTAATACATAGGCATTGCCCAAAAAAGCTAAGAAAAGTATAAAACTGTTGTTTTTTTCCAAGCAATAATCATTATCAACTGCTAACGTAAGCATGTGTATGATAAAAAAAAAACAGACTTTGTTATGCTTGAAGTTCAAATAAAATACATAGCTCGATATGTCATTAAGGATACCTACCGGGAAACGGATTTTCCGGCTTCCATCGTTTCGGTCGGAAATTGGGATATTTTTTTTTTTGGAGAATTGGAAAAATATCCATATTTGGGAATGGTGCCAACGGCAACTATTGGACCCATGAGATAGGCAGAAAAAGACCGGAGAAGTACAATAATTTCGTTTTCTTATGCGTATTTTTATTGTTTTATTCAAATGGGGTCTACTTTTATTGCTTGATACAAAATGTACAACAAACAAAAAACTAATCTTCAAATCATATAAAAAAAGAAATAATATTTGAATTTGCCATCCTTATGTGGTCGCAGTGATTTCATAGAGCTGTGTTCGGAGCCAATCAAATTTTTTGGCGGTTGCTATCGGCTAAAGTTGCCAAGAATGGCAAGTCAATACCTCCACTTGCTAAGGCCTTTATCTTGTAACACAATAAATGACAATAAAACAAACTAATAAGTCTCTAAGTATTGTTCTTCACCCGATGTTCAGAGCATGGCACAAGCAAACATTACGGAGTTCAAGATCTTAGGCGTCCTTCAGCACTCGCATGTCGCTGGTGTCCGCATCACCACACGTCACTTCCGGGACGGGCGCGAGCTTCCGCTGCTTATCACCGATCCGAATTACGATTTCAACTTTCAGGACCTTCGGAAATTACCGGAAGAGATCGCCGTTCACCCAGTATTTACATAAATCTTGTTAATAAGTTAAATATGGTATTTATTTAAATGTTTGTTTTAAGGTTTGTCAATGCGTTATGCACGCGATTCGCGTAGTCAAAATCAGTCTACAGAATTGTTCTCCCCTCAATCTTCACCCCTGTAGTTGTGATTCTCGTGTAGTCATTCTATACGGCAAGCAACAGTTTCTTAAGAGTTTAGACTGAGTTCCTGAGTACAAAAAAGTAATACAAAACAAAGGTTATTTTCATAACAATGTTAGACTAGCAACATACCAAGTAGACATTATTTTCAAAGCAGTTCGTAGTCTCTAAGCATTTAAACATGCGCAAAAGCTACGATAAGTCAAAATCTTGTTTAGGAAATCAACTGCGCATTGCTAAAGATATTTTATGATAAGCACAATTCATGCTTTATATATATCATGCTAAATTTATGTTTAACTTAACCTACCGCTATGTTATGCTTAACATAGTAATGTCATCAAGAGATACGAATATTTTAGTTTGTTATATCAAACGTATTCATATCTGATCAAGTCTTCTTTTCTTCTACTTCTTTTAATTTGAAATAAGTGTAGGGCTCCTCTTGATCATCGACGCAATGTGGCAGTACAATGTTTCCCACATTAAATATAATTGCAGGCGTTGTTTGAATAGAAAAATGCATTTCAATAAATACAACTGCGTTGTCAAACTTATATGTGCCTGTATATTTCCAGGGTGACAGCTTCAGAGTAGATTGTCACTTTAACACCGTTGGAAAAACACAGCCAGTTTTGGTAAAAAACACAGAATAGTACTTATTTTTCTTGATAAGTTCTTTTGGATGTCTTTATGTTTTCCGGCCAAAATAAAACTATTATGTTGATGCGTATAAATTAAACAACCAGCGAGTCTTTTAACAATGGAAGGTAACATTTCTGTAGAAATTACGATAACAAAATTAATTTTCTAAAAACCCGGACTTTAAATAACGCGTTTTTTTATGACAGGGTGGTCTGACAACTAAAGAAGAGATGTGCATGGCGTTTGCCTACTACTACCCGAGAACACCATTGGCAAACTGCATGTCGTTGCCGAACTATGGTATATACGGTGTCGATGCGGCATCGAAGGTACCTATTTCTGTTTTAAAAGGACCTGTACCAACGCATTTGGAATAAATAATATAAGCCTTTTTCTGAGAAAACTGGGCTTAATGCCTGTCCGTAAAGTGTCGTCCTAGATTAGCCTGTGTAGTCCGCACAGGTTAATCGGGGACGACACTTTCCGCTTTTATGGTATTTTTAGTTTCAAGGAAGTCCCTCCGTACCGAAAATCAAGTTTAGACGAAAAGTGTCGCACATGCATTAAACCCAGTTTTCTCAGAAAAAGGCTCAATAAGTTAAAACAACATGATCATATACATAAAAATAAGATGAAATAAATATACATTAAATGAACTTCAACGACAGTTTAAATATGACATTTTTAGATATATGACCGTTCAATACTTAAAAGTGCTTAACTTGTCATTAAGTTAATGTTCATAAATAGAAAAAAGCCAAAAAAAGAGTTTTTTGGAAATATTGTATATTGTATAAATATTGTAATATTGTTCCGATGCGTAGGAATTAAACCACGAGGGCGTAGCCCGAGTTGTTTGATAACAAGCATCGGAACGACATACCGTTGGTTATTACCGCAATAATCAACGGTTACCCGTGGATTATTTCGATTCAAACACGTTTTTATTAATAAGTTATCCGCGATTTAAAGGTTATAAATGAGAATTCTATTAACCGAACGTCCTCCACTTTTCCGCGAAAACGTGACGTCACCACAACAATTACAATCAAATGACGTCGTCTTCATTCATAAAATGTGCGCGGACAATCAAAGTGATGCCACTTTAAACAACCGTTGGTATATCGGGGTAATAACCAACAGTAGTTTTTCTTCTTTGTATATAGAAAACAAGTCGCGTGCCGTGGTAGAATACCGCAATAACCAACGGTTACCCGTCGATTATTTCTTAAGTATACATGAAGTTGCGGATACTTTGATTCCCGATATAGGGCACTTCGGATAACAGAGACTTTCAACAAATTGGGCACTCTAATAACCGAGTATTATCTTCTACCTGAAATGAATTTACGTATATTATGGCTATTCTTACCAAACATTTTGAAGAACAAATCAATTTGCATTGTCAAGCGCGACACATTGGGAATCTATGCATAAAGTAATTACATACACATGTAAAATATAACCAATGGCGTTGTTCGTTTTCAAAAATCCTATTACTATTAATTTAGATAATTTTTATTATAAGTGTAAATGTTAAATAAGATTCAAATGTTTATTTACTGAAGAAATATATTTCAAGTAAAATCCTGTTTATAGCCTTTTTCATTTTCATTCAGACAACTAATCCTTTAAAATTTACTTCAGCAGAAACTTCCCTGTATCTTGCAAATGGACTTTCAACGGAATCGGCGCTCTCGTTTTGTTTACTGGTATTGAGCAAACAAGTTCCAATAGAATTTCGAACCTGCATCGCCGCTGAAAGTTAGCTCTAAAGTGCAGTTTAAGCAGAGTGATGTTTCATGAAACGCTATCTTGTATATAAGTAAATGGCCTTAGTACCTTCGTTAGGACATAAATATAAATGCTTTAGCTCAGCCGTTTCGCTACAAAGACTGTAATTTAAAGTTACATAGCACACGAGCTTAAACAATTTTAAATAATCATTTTCGATATGTATGATGAGTTCCATTTTAAATGTAATTAAAAATTGTTTAAGCTTGTGTACTATGCGAAGATCCAGCTCTTGGGTGACTCGAAAACTGGAAAATTTATGGTCATATAGACTGCACTCATCAGACATATCGACTTCGTTTCACGTGTGTCTTTCACATTTATACAAAATCATTATCATATTCCAAAAGGATAAGAACATGTTTCGGTAATTCGTTTTTAATTTACGTCAGTACATACATTTTTACTTATTGCCTGGTTACTATAACAGTATTCCACAACGAATTCTGCATTTCTGATTCACTAAATAGAGTGTGATATATCTGGTAAAAAGTGTCGAGTAATCTGGAATCGAAGTGCCATTGTCCTTGAGATGATCGGTAAAAGAAGTGTCTATGAACATTTGGCATCCGACTCTTAAAACATTTGAATTTCCTCAAATACGTTAGTTAACTAAAATTTAACATGTTGTAACATTAATGGACATATTGATCTTTTATTTCGATTAGTTGACACGTTCTTAATTTCTTTTCAAGTATTTTTATTTTGTTGAAATACGTACTTATCATCGAATTCATGATGATTATCGATGGAATTTTATCTTTTTTTATTATAATCCACAGTTTTTATTCCACGAATGTTTTGCTCCGCAATACGAAGTACTGTACCATTAAGCGACCAAACCATGTTAAGTGTCTAAAAACCAAATGAACGGAACATAAATGCAAAAAAGCTGAAGAACTCGCCTCTCGCACGTGGCTTTTGTTGTTATCTGGTATCGAAGTGCCATCTTTTATCAAAGTATCCGCATACTCGGCGTGCGAATTCGGTCCTTATCAAGTTCCGCTATGCTACACGTAATTGTATGTCGTGTATAAAGTATTTCAACGTGTAACAAAAAATGAAACTGAACAAAATGGCGTCCTCTTTCAGTCTAAGCTAACGGTAATCAATAAAATTATAGAAAAACTCAGCGCAAGAATCAAACGTAATTAAAATGTCACGAAGCACACAATTTGGAAAACACAAATATCGATAGAAACTGAAACTGATGTGTACATTAAATTGATTCCTCTTGTTGTACTTTAAGAGGATTCGTCAAACAGCAAACTTTATAGTAAAAGACACACTAACCTCGGTGTAAACAAAAATCCGGTGCTTATAATAATACAATTACAAAAATGTTTAATAACGATCTCTGTTATTCAATCCGTTTATCTATATTGATTTTAAATCACACGTTTTAAAACGAGTGTATCGAATGCTTAACACTGTCACTAAAGACAAGATTTACGAAATCGATTGTCGAAGCGAGTACAATGATTGTATTCCTATCGCAGCTCCCAATTATGCTTGACAAATACAAAATCTTAAATAAGTTTTGGGGTTGTTTGATGCTTAAAAGTAGTTAACTGTTAAATAAAATCCCTTCACGACCGAATTGTTGTCCTAAAATCCAGAGAGTCTAGCTACTTGTTTCACTGAAATTAAGCCACACGTCGTGAATTGCGTAATCAAATGAATGAACATTAAAATACGAGAATCGGGTTATGCATAAATTTTAGTAAATGACCAAAATAGTACAATATGTAATATAAACGATAACACATGCAGAGCTGGTCCGGACTTTTAAAATCTGCCCCAGCCTCATAATGGCCCTCGGGTCGATAATAGACGTCCGGCCCAGCTTTGTCGTGTGTTATTGTCGAATTATTAAATATGAATCCCGTTTTAAATTCGAATATCCGAAAAAGCATACACTGATTGCGTAACCGGTGTTACAGTAAAAATAAATGCGTACAACTTAACTGCCGCGAACATCCTTAAGAATAGTTAATAAACATATTGGCTTAGCACTTAATAATCAATAAAAAAGGACACGTTGATGATGGTTTCAGTTTTGCAAGAATTGTTAAATATTTGTATCTTGTAATGTGTATTTCTAAATTAAGTTTGTTTCGACAAGTTCTTGTGTGACAGTTTCAGACCTAACTATGATACTAATAAATTATGTAAATTAACCAATTCATATGTTTGTTTTGAGATAAGCGCACAAACACATTCGTGTATTAAGAAAGAAATGTATGAAAGAAACTTCGGCCTGAAATATAAATATTTATGGATAGACATTGATTTCCGACAAGTGATTTTTGTGAAGAAAATCGAATGGACGTCTAGGAGTTCATTGAACTTTCGAACACATGTTCAAGTTCCTATTCATAAAGCATAGAAGCGTGTCCACTTGAACAAGGATAAGTAATGCTAGGGTTGTGTTTTACGTTTTAATGGCGTCCTTTCTCCAAGCATAAATGTATATAAAAAAAACAATAATAACAATATATCGTACATGTATATGACGTTATGCGGCGGCGTCACACGACGTCGCGCCAACGGCGGCGTCACACGCCATCGCGCCGAATTCTCAACATTCTCCTGGCCGCGAAATTTTTATAAGCACTAACAACATTATGAGTATTTAAATACATTAAATACATTAATCAAACCTACTTGTACTTTTGAAATTTCAAATGTCCATTACACTGGAAAGAGTTAAACACTTTATTGCACACAATTAAAAGTCAGTTGGCGTCACATTCTACTTCTAGCGGGTATAGATTTACGATATGTCTGGTTGTGATTCCACCGTTCGGAGGCGCTTGGCCCTCGTCATTCCATCATTTCTGGTGAGAAGCTCGTCTACCACAGCAGGGTCCACTGAAGTCTCGGTTTAAAGTTGTCATGCACGATAACAACGTAGCCCAAGCGTATCGGCTGATTGTTTTTGTCTGGCTCGTTAAGTATATCCGCTGGAATGAAGAGTTCAAGGCGATATTTAGGTTACTCGCTATTGACGACCATTTGTCAACAATGTCCACCGTTAGTGATGTGTTCCTGTCATAGCCGTTCTTCCATGGTTTTTGTACAAGTATTTTTGCACAGACAGTCACTGAACTGAGCATCCCCATCGGGTCGTACATTCTTAACGTCTGTTGAAGAATGGTTCGTTTTGCAGCCGTGCTTGATGTTTATGTCTCACGGGAAACTAACTTCGCCAAGTCGTCAAATTCATGTGTGCTGCTATGCCCATCCTCCGATGCCAATTAAAAAATGTTTCTTTAATAAGACTTACCTTACTATTCTATTTTTAATTTCGACTTAATATTATTCACAATAGTATTCTGTGTGAAAAACAAATAATGTGTCCCCACTCTATCTTATATACAGTTATGCAATAAAATCAGAAAAAATGGTTAAGTATTACGTAATTAGAAAATAAATCAAGATATATATAGTTTCTGTAAGAACAAATATGCAATAAGGTAAAGCTTTATTCCTTTTAATGGAAAAATCCTTTTAAACGGCACAAAAGGATGTAAAAAAAACAACTGAGATATCTGGAATAAAAATTTAGGTGCAATACTTTGGAAAAAAAAAAACACACTTAGAGTGTTGATTGGCCTTACCGCTCTTCTGACTCCAAAACAAAAACAAGCACGATGTTTCTTGGCTTCACTTTTCCTTTCGCTCTGAAAATATAACAAATATTAATATGAAAACTACAGAAGATTGCATTAAGAAGTGTCAAATAGACCAAACTGGGCGTATAAAGGGACATAGGTTTCTGTTAATATAATCGATACATATAAAATAGTGTTAATGAAAATAATGCAATGCTTAAAATCTCCTATCTGAAATAAATAATTAATATACACATTAAAACACAAAGAGAAATTGATTTTTAAATGCCTAGTACATTATAAAATATCTAAATAAAACTAGCTTACATATAATACAGCAAACAAGATAAGAACAGCATAAGCCGAACTGCTGATAACATGCCCATTTATATCATAAACCCTGTGTTTGAAAGAGCATTATTGCATCACCAAAGTTATGCTATTTATTTGGGCACATCAAACATTGTGACAACCTTACATTTGGAGAAGTAATGGAATAGCACAATGACGGTTTTTGCTTTTATAATTTGACGTGCGAAAACAAATATTTAAGTGTTAGGATCTTTTTAATACATTAAGTATATTAATAAAGGACAACCACAGTGGTCAACACCGAATTGTACAGTCGTGTTAAACTGTGTAAGATGTTTTTCATTTCAGTAAATACCTGCCTTATTTACGTAAATTTAGATTTCGGTAATAACTGTTGATTTGACATAATACAGGGCTACATGTCTGGCTTGGTTTCGCCTTTACTTGTAGATTGTTATCTTTTCCATTTTGATTCAAAAGAAATGTCAAAGACTAATACAAAAACGTATAGTTTGAGACCAAACTTTAATTGCTTATTAGTACATGTACATTGCCAATCTTATTACAACTAAACGTGAAGGATGGATCCTTTATGTTTGAGTGAAATGTATACAAGAAGCGTTGGACTGGAGATCATATTAATCAGATTGCGCAAAGTGTAGTCCTCTGGCACAGCTATTCGTAGAAGACACTCTCAGCTTTATCGTATTGTCTGTTTAAGAGACGTCCTTGTAAATAAAAAAAATTTGTTGGAACCTTCATAAGCCAGCGCTGGACAACACTACTTTTAATTAAAATTTCTTAACTTATTTCCTTTGAGAAAAGTTTTCCTAACCCAAACCTCATACTTAAAGACATATTTTCTTACTTTATGTATGCGCGAGATGCTAAATAGCATGGTCTACCAATATAAACAAGTGTAACTCCAGCTGCTGGAGCAGTATTGCATTCCCATTATAAACAATATGTTGGTTCTTTATTTAAGGCAAGTAACTAATTACCTTAACAGTACGAAACAGCACAATACAAAACAACATAAACACATAGAGGAATAAATCTTGGGCAACAGCCTTGGAACGGTTAATGCAAAGCATTGGGAGTTTAAACCGGTTTTAGAGCGCTAAACCTCACTCTTGTCCCAGAAATATTCATGATATATATAAGTGTAAATAAAATTAAACCTCATAGCATTGCAACACAAATTAAACAATAATAAAAGGTTATTAAAATGCATTGAATTCAATAAACATTTAATATCTCAATGGTAGGAAGGAGACCAGAGCAACGGAGTTACATTTTTTTTAGGAACGATGAAATGAAATTACGAACACGTGTCAACTATATCCCTTATTTTAAGAAAAAGATTTAAGAATATCGCATCATACAGTTAATATTTCAGATCATCATCGCAAATACAGGAAGAAGCAGATGGGTGTAAGAGATCCATATAACATAGCTTGGTTGTTTATGTGACTGCTTAAACAATAAATTAAACAAGAAACGCCTTTCTGAGAGAAAATATTAATAAAGTTTAACGATATAAACCCAAGATAGGCACCCTATGCAAAAATCAAATGGGTCGGTAATTTCCCAACTATATTTTTACATCAGCAACCGTGAATTCCGCATTCCCGCCGCAAACATTCCTTATCACATACACGTTATCATCTGGCGGTGGAATTCGGAAAAAAGATGAAAAGACTGTGAAAGAGAAAGCATTAAAATTGTGTACTCGGCGCGGTTTTATCAGGACATGCATTTAAATCATTGAAACTTTGACTTTTTAAAAATATCTCTTATATAAAATGTTCGAAATGTTGTAGGTAAATAATGGTACATTTTTGGCATTTATTGACAGCAATATGCAATTTGTACCTCTAAGCTTTTATTCCTAACACAGGTGGTTAGCGTGTGGCTATGATATTAATTAGTGAAAACATCATTTTGAATGATAAATAATCATATTATAACGAAAAATTAACTTTTCTGAAAAAAAATATTTCACTATCAAATATATATATAACAAGGTATGCAACTCAAAATCACCCCAAAACGGGGTGCATCGCTTTGAACAGCCATATCTTCATCAATTGTGCAGCGATTTTCACGATCTCGGTCTTATTCAACGCAGAAATTAATTTCCTTTCTGGAAATGTATATGTCTTGCAATATTTTTACAAATGCTGGGTCAACTTTTAAGAAATAACACGATACACAACACGCATGACCCAGTTGACAGTGATCATGTATTCTTTATGAATGAAATCTCCAGTTGTAAAGACACACCTCCGCATTGGACCAATGAAATCACTCGTATGTTTAAAATGTCAGTTAGTTGAAATGTATGTAAACAAAGGTTTCAAACGGCGCTGGACAGTTAGTCTTGATGCAGAATGTAACGACAAGAACGGTAATAATGTTTTTTCATACGTTTTATTGAATTATGGTATCGAACTACATGAACTTTGTAGGGAAGTTGCCCTTTACTCCGTGAAGATTTCAGTCTTAAAGACAGCATGATCACTGTCAACTGGGTCATGCGTGTTGTGTATCGTGTTATTTCTTAAAAGTTGACCCAGCATTTGTAAAAATATTGCAAGACATATACATTTCCAGAAAGGAAATTCATTTCTGCGTTGAATAAGACCGAGATCGTGAAAATGGCTGCACAATTGATGAAGATATGGCTGTTCAAAGCGATGCACCCCGTTTTGAGGTGATTTTGAGTTGCATACCTTGTTATATATATATTTGATAGTGAAATATGTTTTTTCAGAAAAGTTAATTTTTTGTTATAATATGATTATTTATCATTCAAAATGATGTTTTCACTAATTAATATCATAGCCACACGCTAACCACCTGTGATTCCTAACACTGTCACTGTTGTTTGCTTATGTAAGAGAAATGCTAACCCATGAAGATCAATTCTAACCTGAGAAACAGTATCTATTTGACTACGTCTTTTTACCTTTGTGCTTACATTGTTTGTTCGAGATGTGAATTAAATTTCTTCTTTGAACTCCCCGACGTCATAAATTGTTGAGCCTCAGGACTTAATTTCATAAGCACACACTTGCATTCTCATGATTGTGGATTCTGTGCGAAACAGTTGCATCACCTACTCAATATTCTATACCATCAATAACAGTTGTTTCTCATCCATCCAAACGTATTGTGTTTGGTATAATGAATGAAGCTCGGACTCACTAATAGCCGACTGAAAGCCATGAACCACGGTATTTCGAAACCATGCGCGTTGTTCGAATGTAACAGTTTCCAAAACGAAACTTGTTTATTTGTTGTAACCATGAGCTGACAGGCGTAACCTTCATCTATCTACTGTTTTCTAAAAATAACACTATTAAACCACCCTTGATAAGTAAATTAAACCATCTCATTATGCATCATGAAATAAATACTTGCTCGCCTTCAATGCCCTGATAATTCGTAACCAAAAATACCGTCATGCCGGTTTACTAAATATAACACTAATTAAACAATTTCAAGGAAGTTTATTTCAATAAAAGATATATACCATACTGAAATTAAAACATACATAGCTTTTAATTAAGAGGTATAACATGTCATAAGAGACACCTTAAACTTAATTACTTTTGCCCGAATCTTTGAAACAATTCCAGCCACATCTGCCCCTGGGATGTATAGCAGCGGGCCGGTAGTTCCGAAAGATCCCCTTCAAATGTACATGTCTACAGGATTCACCCCGCTGCTTTTGGTTCCACCAATACCTGATGAATTTCAAAACATTCAAATATCAAATTTTAGGTACTCTAGCAGAAATGTCAAAATGATTTGTGTAAAATTGATTATAAAATGCCCATGAGCTAGCATTGGTACCTTATAATGCTTAAATTAGACTGGGGAATGGTGTTTTACCATATTGGAAATGTGTCTGGGTTCTTTGGGTTGGGGACAAATGCGTCCTTTTGAAAAAAGGGACTTTGGTGTTGTTGTTGTTTTCTTTATATATTGTTTTTAATTATTATAACAGTGTGTTTTATATTATACAACTTAAGTTCAACCTTTAGACGGGAGGGAAACTAAATTTTGAGAACTATTCTAAAACAAATACATGTAAATAAGCGGGATCCGTCAATTGCGAATGTGTTAGTGTCATTTGTGAAACATATCTAGTTTCTGACATTAGAAATGGGGCCGAATTTCGACAGAAAAACATCCAAAAGTCAATACTCATAGGTGAAGATTTGGACGTCCGAACAATTTGAGTCACAAAAACAAATTTCTTCACACAAAAAGTATGTATGAAAACTTATAGTGTTGGAAAACAAGTAATATAGATTACAGTAGTTACTTTCTGAAAAATATGACACAATTTAGTATCAAATTTTGACTTTATCTATCACTTGGAGTCTTCTAACGAAAAAGGTTATTCAAATCAATATAGCTCCCTTATTTTATAACGGATTGTGTTGAAATTTGGATTCAGACTAGTTCAAGGCATATCTTATACTTCATGTAAATTTAATTGAAATTGATCAACACTAAAATATCAAACATAACAAATTAAAATAATCACTGGAAAAGAAAAATTATAAAAATTGTACATCATAAAACAATAATGTGAAAAGTAACACGCATTAACGTACACGTCTAAATGACAGACCGGCTTGCAGCATTGCGTATTCATACGAGCCATATTGTTTTTATGTGGTGTATCAGCCCACCGACAATGGTGAAATTGAAATTACATTGGAAAAATAATATAGCGTTGTACTATACATGGTGACTTTTCGAATGCACTATATTTCGACTTAAATATCTCCGTTCAACAAAATATTTTGATTTAAAATTGTACATGTGATCTTTTGACTACAGTATGTGCAAGCAAACAAAAGAACGTGTGATCTTTTGATTACAGTATGTGCAAGCAAACAATAAAATCATTCTTCCGTGACGATCGGATGCTTCAGCAAGTTGGGAAGGTAGCCTGCAACATGCCGGTTGCACTGTTGCGCTTCTAAAAATTTATACGGCACTTATCGATTTTAAAAATAAATTTATGTTTCCTGGTGTATCAACCAACCGTAAATGAAGAACTTAAAATTATAATCATACCGCGTTTCAACATGTTCACGTCCAAAACAATGAAACCACGGCTACCCCAAGTACAAAAGCGCCCTTTTGTCACGGATGAATGATTTAATAATAATTTTGCACAGAAAATTGTCAAATATTCACATGTGCACATTTAAATCAAAATCTAAACTCTTTATTGAGATATTTAAGTTCGAAAGTGATGCTTTAGAAAATTTTCCAAGTGTACTTGTGTTATCAATAGTCAATCCATTTACACATGGGAATGTTAAACGAATCAAACCAACCATTATAACACAGCACAAATGAGTCCTAACCGCCTGGGGGTTTGAACGTACTGTTAATGAAGCATCATTGTTTTAAATGGCGTTTTAAAAGTATGATGGTAAATGATGATGAGTTTTGGAACAAATGCATAATTAATGATATTTAAAGGGATCTTTTCACGCTTTGGTAAATTGACAAAATTGAAAAAAGTTGTTTCAGATTCGTAAGTTTTCGTTTTAGTTATGATATTTGTGAGGAAACAGTAATACTGAACATTAACCATGCTCTAATATAGCCATTATATGCATCTTTTGACGATTTTAAAACCTAAAAATTATAAAGCGTTGCAACGCGAAACGATTGAATAATTTGGAGAGTTTTGTTTTTGTCGTTAAATTTTGTGAAACTACGAAGATTGCTTATATAAGGTATAAAATACGTCAAGAATGTGTACTCGGCGGAATAGCTCAGTAGGTCAAAGCGTTTTTACATCAGGACTCTGGCAGGACTCCAGAGGTCACTGGTTCGAAACCTGCTCCGGGCAATGTTCTTTTCCTTTTTTTAATTTTTTTCTTGATTTTTTACTGGAGCTTTTATGATCCAATGTTTACATTTATCAATATAAAGCATTTAATGAATAAGTTAAAAAATGCCAAAATCTGTGAAAAGGCCCCTTTAATAGTGACATCATTTTTTAGAGGAAAAAATCACTTTGGCCGGAAAATATTCTGTACATCGAGTTTTCCAATCTTACAAAAAATAGCTTTTTAACTAAAATGAATAAAATCCCACAGCGTTATTTCCTCTAGAAAATCAACCATACCTTTTGCATGATATAAATGCATCATGACTATGAAAAAATGGCTTATTTTAAAGGGCTCATAGATCACGAACATTTCGATTACTGCTTGAAAAAATAGTGTTTTTGTTTGCACATTTGTACTTCATGGTAATCATATTAGTTCACTGTCATTCAATAGTTTTACATATGTTCACGTAGTTCCCTCCACGACCTTATAACAGTTAAATTGTAGCGATTGGCAAAAGACAACTATGACATTTGAAGATCTAAATACATTTATTAAGAAGAAGTGTGTGTAAGTATCTCAGGAACAGAACGCACTTTTTTAATATTTCATGCATCAAGTAGATTCATGTCAAATGCAAATCTAAGTTAGAATCGTAAGTCGGTTCGCTGCTGCAACATGAAAAATGTTTTGTTCGCTTTTTCAGCCTCGTCAATTTTCCATCACACTTTGACCCTACACTTGTACCACGAAGTCTATACGATGGATTTAGATATCGACATAAGTCAATGGAAGTGTCAATGTCAAAAGTTGACATCGGCTAGAGATCTTGTCCGCACATTATAGCTAACGCACTGCAGATTATGCATGGTCGACAAGACATTTTAGGCTGCGTAAAATCAGTCATCGTCAGTTGCATTTTCTCGCTGTCGTCGTGATTCGCTGACATAAAAACACACAGATTTTTGAACCAGCTTCATGTGGTTCGCCAAGGACCCCATACTTACGTATTTGTAAGAGAGCTCTGTTGGGGAAAAATTACATTCGACTTGTCCAGAAACTTCAAAAACATTTTCAAAAACAAAATACTGCAAGTAAGGATACTTTTTTTCCGTCTCATGCAATCTCTCTAAAATTAAGGACGTGTTTGGTGAAAACGGTGGAAAATTTCCTTATGCACTCATTGCCTTCCCGCGTAGATTGATCATAATCTTCCATATTGTTGCTAATTTGTTCGGTAGTTGTATGTTTAGAGCATGCATACGTTCACGCGAGGCTGTTAACACATTTACGGACAAAAACGTGTTACATTTACGGTAGCTAGATACAGAACACACAATAATTATCAAAGACACATCTTTGAGTCTTTTCACGACGCTTTCAATGCATTTAATAATACAAAAATCCAACGATATATAGTCATAAAATGTCATGCATTTCAATTAGTTTATTTGATAGCAATTTAAAAACAATCTAGAATCGGTAACATTAAAGTTACACAATTGTTAATAAATAAATCTTTATTAATGTTACCGCCAGAGACTTTGTTTGCACCTTAAAGTTTATTGTCTGTGAAATAGGCCTTTTCACAGAATTTCAAATTTAAAAGAAAATACCACAAAGTATAATTTAGCCTGCAATCATGTGTTTAAATTTAACCAAGCTGACGTACACACGCACATCGAAAAGTGGAGAAGATCAATTGAAAATTTCATTTTAATATTTAATTTCCAAGAGTCCATTTATACCTGCAGAAATAGATGTGTTCTTGCAGATGTATAAATTATATGCCGCGCAGATTTGTTTGTTAACACAAGCCAGGAGAATCAATAAAATACCACAATAATAAAGGGTAAACAAATCTTAACTATTTTGAACAATATATATTACACTGAACAGATAAAACAAAATTATGTCTGCCGTGGGGATCGAACCAGGAACTTCAAGAAGCAAACGTTAATGTGCTATTACAACACCACGAATGCTTTTAATATTCAAATGAAGTCTAAACCCTATTTTGGTTATAGGCGTTTCTTTTAAATTATCGTAATAAAGCGCTAATAAGCTTTACAAATGTTACAGTTTCTACCTCTGATTATCATTAAACTAAACATAATTTTATCATGTTCCTTTTATTAATTATGATACACACATTGTTTTCTCAATCTATGGCATGTTTTTGTATTTACTTTCGTTTTGGCAAAATGTGAAAAAGTCCATTTAAGCTTCAAGTGTTAGTACTTTTTCAGAACTTGCAACCAAGAACAAATATGATTAAATTCTGCGACTTTTTCCTTCGATATAAATTACCCGTAAAGCCACTTTCCCATTCATTAAACATTTCTAATTTCCAATTTTCCGTCCAAAAACTTTTCAACAGAAAAGGCAGAACAAAGAACATTTAGATGGCGTTTTGCAAAAGACTCGTTTATTTCACGACGCGAATTTTTCCAATTTTATAATGCGTTTGCGCATTTTGTTAAACTCACGAGGAACCTGTACTTTCACAGATGTGCAAACAGAATCGCTGAAATTGTATGTGATTTATATGACCACACAGACAACCACTTTTTCTAAATAACATTACATAAAATGATCGATAATTAAAATTTATTTACATAAAGACTAAACAATTCATATCATTAGATCTGAAAGTGATAATCCGAACACTAAACCGTTGCTTCAAAATACACATATTACATTTATAATAATTGACAGCCAAGGTCAACCCGTTTCGTTTCCAATACTACATATAGTAGGTTAATAAACATCACACGCTTTTTCGGATTTATAACTCATCCCGTACTGAAACGCGCTCTAGATATATTAACATTCGTTATCTAACACGACGGTTAAATTACATGCACATCTATATTGTAGGTAGACATTGTTTATAGATCAATGTACTTCGGTGTTGCGCTTCGAAAGCAGGACGCGACTCACATTAAGGACGACATACTAAACTGTCGTTCTAGAATACTCTGATTTGATTAAGAGTACGTATGGAAGCCACTTAGTTGGAATTGTGGCGAAAAGTTTCGGGTAAAATACGATGCCTTACGTTTTTTCACTATTACAACATAGTTACATCCCTAAGATTACCATCTAACATATGGAAATGTCATGCGTATTCACAAATTGAGGTATTCCCGTAAGTAGTGATATGTTAGGTTTTGCATATGTTCGAAATGTATTGCAAGAAATCTTTCTTTTAAATTAGGGTGGTGGTTTTGTCGGTGAATGAGAAGTATAATTTGTAGTAATCGTCGAATGCGAAGAGCAGTCGGAAACGTCTTTAGTATTCAAGTCGTGATCTTCGGATGAACAAGCTCGGAACCGCTCGAATTGCCTATGTATAATTGCTCGCAAGTCCATTGTCAGTCATTTTGCCGTCTGTCCTGCGAGCGCAGTGGTTGGGCCACCTAATTTTGACCTAGGCGACCCGGGTTAATTTCCCGTTCCCAGAAGCATGTCTATTTTGTTGGTTGTCACCATACCGGACATGTGGGGTGTCCTATTGGTACTCCTCTTTTCGACAACGACACAAGTCCACAACAATCAGTGCAAAATCTTTCAGAAACAACGAAATAGCTGAGAATTAAAGCTATCATTCAAAATTATTCCAATTTTTCGTGAGTCTTGCACGCTAATTATGCAGGAGTGCTAGTGCACATCCCGAATCCACACATAATGTAGCCTTAGACTCGAAAAAGACGTTATAAACCCCAAAATAGACACACTGTCAGACAATTTCAACATGCTGTCAGCTAAGCGCAGTGGTTTGTATACGCGCTTCTAACCTATGCGACCCGGCTTCAACCATCCTTCCCGGAAGAAAGTGAGTTTGATTGGTGGTCACAATACCGGACAAGTGACTTTCCTCCTGGTACTCAGGTACCTCCTACCCACCAACATTAGACCACACTTAAATAACTAATATATATATATATATCAGTAAAAAATCAAAAGATAGACATTGCTGTTAGAATTCAAAATTCGTATCAAGTTTCGTGAGTCAAGTAGTTAATAAGGTAACACAGCTAGAACACGCTCCGGGTCCACATTTAATGAAGCGTCAAACGCGGAAGGATGCTATAAACTTTAAAATTGACTTATCAGCCAGTGTGCGGTACACGCGTGTTTCATCTAAGCGATCCGGGTTCAATCCCCTCTCCCGGAGCAAGTGAGGTTGGTTGGTGGTTGGGATAAGTGGAGTTTCCAGCGGGTACTTCGGCTTTCCCCATGCACGTTGGCTGCACATTACAGTTTCATTACGGTGCTGCCAGTGTTGCAGAGGTGGTTTTGAAGCCGATGGAAACTTCGAAGACAATTCGAATGGCCCAAAGTATCCGTGGTGTATTCTAGGTAAGGTGTCTTGGAAAGACATGGGGTGTCACTGAAATAAGTAGCCTCATTTAGGCGCAGGTCAGCTTTGTGGAACCCAGTAGCACCATTTAGGCATAAGTTAGCTTCGTTAAAGCCAAAGGCCTCCGGGGCGAAAAGAACACCGTCATTAAATCAGGGAGCTTAACTGCGCCACTGGTCGACCTCAAGTATGTAGTCCACATTGTACGTCGCACTCTAAATATGCTAGTGACTTCATATATTTTTATTTTGTCAATCAAAGGCAAGGTATCCAGAGACAAGTTATTAATCATACAGTTGCTCATGTAATTGGCCAGAAGGCACATCGGAATTGTTAGACCGCAAAGCGGTCGATGGCTGCCTCGGAAAGTCGTCCTCTCGCTACACAATAATCTATTCCCTGTTATTGACCATCCAGGTCGCTTTGAGCCATTAGTATGTACTACTAAAAGCTTAAGAGGACTTGTTTACATATTTCACAGTTTTGGAAAAATGGCATTAAATATGTTTACTTAAACTTATATAATTTTAATAAATTGTTTAACCAAGAAAAACAATAAATAAAACATATTGTCATCCTCGTGTTTCGAACCCGAGACCTCTGAAAGCAAAACCCCACGAGCTAGCGCTGCGCCTCGTCGTCGTTCTTTTTGTGAGGCGAAACAGACCCGCTTTAGTAATGAACGACGTTTTTGTTTCGAAATTATCGATGCAAAGCGTTCCAAATGCCTCATAATGTTATCGATTTGGAATGATGAATACGATTATGACGTTAATGAATCAATAGTTCAAACATTGTTTATAGTCGATAGCGTTATATCGTTTGATTAAAGATAATGCATACAATTTGTTGAATATGTACGACAATTATTTAAACAAATCGCTATTTAAACAAACCGTGATCAAGTTATGTTGAAGCATTAAAGGAGAAATAGGACACGACCCTTTTCAATGGATGAGATAGTATCTATTACCATGGCCGAATCACAGATGTGTTATAAATTTGTCTATAGATACAACGTAGGCGGTAGACAATGAGCGATAAAATGCAATACTAAAAGGTTGAACGAATAATTCGAATTCAATCCATAAACAACAACGTTTCATTTAAAAAAACAACACTTTTATGTGGTTAACAGGGAAATATCAGTTATTTACAAACGAATATTCGCCTTATCAAAAAATATCCTGCTTACAAATGCAAGATAACAGTAAACAATATCGATCCATTTCTTTTTTATTGTTTTTGTACTCAAAATATAACCCTTTAAAAATATATTAAAGTTGTAACGGCAGTTAAAAAGAGTTCCGCGGTCGGAGACAAATGCCCCCCACCCTCCAAACAGGGCTTTGAACTAGTGACCCCAATTGTCAATAGGGGCTAACTGCTGTCCAAGGCGAATGCACATGTGAAGTTTTAAGCCAGTAAGTCAATTTGTTGACGAGTTATTGATCGGAAACGATTTTCACACTTATTGTGACAGTGAGCTTGAACTTTGACCAAGTGATCCCAATTTTAAATGGTTCATCTGCTTTCAAAGGCAAATGGGCATGGGAAGTATCAAGCCAATCGGTCAATTGGTTGACAAGTTATTGATCAGAAACGATTTTGACACTTTTTCAGACAGTGACCTTGATCTTGGAGCTAGTGACCTCAATTGCTGTAGGGGTCATCTACAGTTCAAGGCCAATACACATGTGAAGTATCAAGATAATCGGTCAAATCGTTTACGAGTTATTGATCGGAAACGATTATACACTTATTGTGACAGTGACCTTGATCTTTGAGCTAGTGACCCAAATTTCAATAGAGGTTATATACTGTCCAAGGCCAAGGGACATGTGAAGTATCAAGCAAATCCGCCCATCCGTTTACGAGTTATTGATCATAAACGATGTTCACTCTTATTAAGACATTGACCTTGACCTTTGACCTAGTGACCCGAATTTCAATAGGAATCATCTACTTTCCAAGGCCAATGCACATGTGAAGTACCAAGCCAACCGGTCAATGTTGACGAGTTATTGATCGGAAATGATTTACACACTAATTGTGACAATGACCTTGACCTTTGACCTAGTGACACCAATTTCAAGAGGAGTCATCTACTGTCCAAGTCAAATGCACATGTGAAGTTGCAAGCCAATCGGTCAATCCATTGACGAGTTATTGATCGGAGACGAACTGGTCTACCGACAGACCGACAGACTGACCAACATTCAGCAAAACAATATACCCTCTCTTCTTCGAAAGGGGGCATAATAAAAAGTAACGAAATAGTTTGTTTTTGGTCAATATTGATTTTTATTCAACCGTAATCATATAAAATAACTATTTTTAATAGAATCATCATTATTCGAGTCTGGACACCTATGGTCGAATTAATTAGTCATTTTAATATCACCACTGTTCTACACGACTCTTCGTATACGAATTTCGTTATGGGAAAACTAGGCTAAATGCATGAGCATTAAGTGTATCACAGCTTGGTCTGTGCAGTCCGCACGGTCTAATCAGGGACAGCGTTTTTCTCTTTTATGGAATGTTTGTTAAAACGAAGTCTCTTCTAACCTAAAATACACTTTATGCGTAAAGTGTCTCCCTGATTAGCTAATCTGTGACGACACTACGCAGATACGATAAGCCAAGTTTTCCCAGAACAAGTCTCATATGGCGACCGTGATCTGTGTTAAAATAATAGCAATATCACAGAAGTCGGAGATTAAAGAAGCGAAATTCGAAAATGAATGACAAGTAACACAGTTATCTTACACTGTGATTAAATTATTATAATATTTGTTGTGCAACAGTCCACATTAAAAAACACACATACAATTAGTTAAATCTTTTATTTATTTAAATTTAACGGCGCTGGATGATTTCTTTGCGTTTGATTGTGTCCGTACTTTTCATATAGCATGCGTTTTTCTACCGTTTTGTATCCTATGCGTATTTTACTTGTGTAAATAAACATGCGAAAACTACTTACACCGTTTTCATTATTCTGCAAAGAATCTAAATTAGACAAACACCAATTGCAGTAGAGAGTGCGATGTATATATTAACTTTCAAGTATAAAAGGTTTGTAACTTCTGCACTTGCTGTTTTTTCATATTATATATGGGTTTATACTGTGTTTATTACTACTTTATATGTTGACTGTAATAAAGTTAAGTTTGACATCGTCTGCATCGTTTACTTCTCTAAAGAAATATGGTTTAAACCATTGCAACTTGTTTCGTTGTATGTGATATTTCACTTTTTGAAAGTAATATTATGAATTTAATGTATATTGTATGCACAAACATCTTTAAAAACAATTTAAGATTAAGATATGAAGATAGCTCATTCATAAATTTCCGGTATTTGAGTAAGGCACAGATGTTTTGATTGTGAAGATAATACTTAATTCGTTGAGGTACACATGTTTTAGATGTGCACAACGGTGTTATTAATACAAAATACAAAAATCTATATTAATTACATATGATCCTATACGACAAAAAGGCAACAAACAAACATAAAAAGAAATAACCAAGCGCCATGAAAATAACGATAAAATGATTATTCAGACAAATTTTAACAAAGAATTTCCGTTTGTATTCATTTGTTGTAAAACCACACACACATTTTTTTTTAATTTACAGACTAGTTATTAATGTATGAATTTTCGTTCTTTAAATAAAACCCAGATATATAAAACTCTCACACGTCTAAGTTTCCTACAATGTTTGAAAACATGTTAATGTTTTTTTCATATATATGGGTGTTCAATCTTTATCTATATTGAATGCGTGTTATCGTATGCGCTTAAGCCAACGTAAATCGTTATATTGTAGTTGATATATGGTTAACATCTTTTAACAACTGTTATATACAAACAAACTTAATAAAGATATAATATATATCCAGAAAATATTATAAACAAATCACCGTTTACATTCATAAACAGAATTTCTCGTGTGTAGGCTGTTCGTTTTTACCACGGAATAAACAACGTTGGCATTTCATCGGACGTCACCAATAACGAATGCGATATGGGTTACTGGAATAAGGCGACAGTTTGAACTTCCTACGTGTATTTCGACTTCTACACGCAGCACAAGACCATATCACAATTGATTTTTTTTCAGTTCAAACTAAATATCTGAATATCTAAATATCCGAAATATTTATTTCAAATTTATAGACAAAACACAGGTGTACGGATGCACAAAAACACAGCAAAAACACACATGAATATATTTGGGGTCACCGCCTCTGAACGCTGAATGCACACCCGGTTGTAAGGAGTCCAAACCGTATATTGCAAACCCGTTTGTAAGGAGTCCATACCGTATAATGCAAATCCGTTTGTAAGAAATCCAAACCTGATATTTGGCTCAGAGTCACAGCCAAAACATGTGTTTATAAAGATAAGACATGCGTTACAAAAATGAAGATAGCCATTCTAGCCAAGAATACAATATAGAACTAAATACTATTATAGATTTATTTTAGTACCTGAAAATAATCTGAAACTAAATGAAAACTAAAGGTATACACCTTTTTCTTGTTGCATCTTAAGAATTAAAACACACACACACATGTATGTATATGTGTGTGTGTACAACAATATGTAGTTACTGCTATCTGTAATGACAAACATAAAGATCAACATGACACACACCGTCTGCAAGAAGCAATTTAACACATTATTATATTATTCATTCTAAGACGACAAGCGTTTGGAATTCTATAGTCAATAACGGATGAAATGTGTTGGATATTCTGCAATATTCATGGCTATAGAAACTTTTTTTAAGCAGTTCTGGAATATGTTCACAAGATGTACATATATAATATATATATATATATATATATATATATATATATATATATATATATATATATATATATATATATATATATATATATATATATATATATATATATATGCTTAAACGAACTAGAAACAACGCATACATATAATTTGCTTCGCACATAAATTTTGCAGAAAAAACAGTACATGATAGCCAGTATATTGGCTATGAAATAAAACTGCGTGACGTGTTGGAATTTATGGTGTTTGTATACTTTAAATACTTTTACAAAATTGGCATGCATTTCATCAAACATTTTCCATTTATAACATTTACACACTAATAACACATCACAAAAATGTTAAGATTATTTAAACTTGTTGAATTAATGTTTTACAATGCCTACTGTCTATGTATGCTATCCAAGAGAGATATATCATTCTTATTTAAAATGTTCCAGACATAATGAATACAATTGTTCTCGTTATTATCACGTGTTGCAGTCGCATTTATCGACGATTCATGAGTTTGAGGATGGAGTAATCAGAAGTCGCATTGCAATTCGATTAATGATTCCATTGCTTATTGAGTCGGCGGTTGCGGTTACGAAGCTTTTATATGCAACATCGTTTACATTATCATCATCCGTATTATCGTCTTGGACACCACCAATGCCACGTACGGACCAAGGAGATGCGGCATCATACTCACAAAAATTGTTTTTTCTCCGGTGTAATATTCGGAATCGTTTCACGGCAACATGATTCAGAGTCCCCAGTTCTTGTTGGATTGAAATGTATTCCTCTGGTGGAATTGATTTTACACGTGCATCGTTGAAAGAAGCGCAACCGAATTCCAGCTTACTCTCAACTGTACGAGTACATGCAGACAGTGTGCCCACAAGTTCGTGTAATTCCGATGGAAGCAATGCCACGCAGTAGATATTTAAATACTTCAATGATTGAGGTAGCTTTATGTCGATATATGTCCGCAAAAATATTGAAAGCTTTTCAAGCTGTTTAAGCGGTGATAGTGACTGTGCTATCGTCTCTGCATGCTTAACATTCAAATATCCGTGCCGATCACTCAGAATCAGACTCTTGATATTCAGACCATGGAGAGCCTTCCACAGACCGGGACTGTCATCATTCACTTCAATACTAAGCGTGTCCAGGTGAGTAAGCGATAAAAGTGACTGGGACATCGAGTCTGCATTATGTTCTTTTAAATATCCACGCCCACCACTCAGACTCAGACTCTTGATATTCAAACCATGGAGAGCCTTCCACAGACCGGGACTGTCAACATCCACTTCAATACTAAGCGTGTCCAGATGAGTGAGCGATAAAAGTGACTGGGACATCGAGTCTGCATAATTTTCGCTTATATATCTATCCGGACCACCCAGACTCAAATATACGTACCGACCACTCAGACTCAGACTCTTGATATTCAGACCATGGAGAGCCTTCCACAGACCGGGACTGTCAACATCCACTTCAATACTAAGCGTGTCCAGATGAGTGAGCGATAAAAGTGACTGGGACATCGAGTCTACATAGTCTACGCTAAAACCTCCATATAGACCACTCAGACTCAGACTGATGATATTCAGACCACGGAGAGCCTGCCACAGACCGGAATCGTCAAAACCCCCTTTAATACTAAGCGTGTCCAGATGAGTGAGCGATGAAAGTGACTGGGACATCATGTCTGCACAAATTTTTACACTTGTATCCAGACTAAGGCTCTTTATATTCAGACCATGGAGAACCTCCCATAGAACGTCGCACTCTTGAAAATAAGGATCGCTCTTGTATGCTAATGTTTTCTTTAAACACGATAATGTTGCGGAAGGAATAAATGTACGTTGACAACTGACATACGTCAGTTTACACACAGCATTTTGCTCGAGTGTCAGTAATGTGCTGAACAGACTGCGTAGCGAGGTAGACGAACATGTAATACCTTTCAATTCAATCCATTCTATGCAAGGCAGTAGTGGTGGAGGATCTGCACACTTGGCTGGATTTGCACTATTTAGTACAATACACACCGGAAGTGTCGATGAGACCGAACTCGACGAATCTGTAAACATTCACTTACATTTATAACAGTAACGAACATATTAACAACGTTAACAAGTGTAAACGTGGTAATAATTTTGATAAATTTAAAACGTTTGAACCTATTGCCATACAAAAATACAATACATTGGGAAGTATTACTTAATACTTTTACATTTTCAATTGGTGCATAAGTATTATATGCGTGTTGTTTATATTTCTTATTACATTTTCCTTCCCGTGTATATACTTGTAATTGTTTGATCAGTATTTGAAAACGAAGTATCCAACACATATTCGTTTTTAATAAAATAGCATGATCCAAGGGTGGCACCAATATAGATGTTTAACAAACTCTTTATAACGCTTTTGACCCCTATTTATTGTACAATTTCAACTGACATCAAAAGTAAAAGATTTATAATTAATTATTGGAAAGATGGTTACACAATAAATCTGCGCAAACACGTGTCTAATTTAAACATGCAATCAGATCTTCAAAATTATGAATAACATTTGAATATAAATACATATTGAAACTAAAAAAAAAGAAATATACTTTGCATAGATTCTTATCACATTGTAATCGACTAAAATCGATAGATATCAAATCCTCAACATGTCAATCACGTTTAAAGAGGATGTGGTACACGGTTTATACATTTTTACTCTAATATTTTTGATGCTCAGGATTTTGTTTTGATGTTAACTATCATTTATATGGGTATTTATGTATTAGCCAATGTATAATTACGTAGATAACATGGACGGATATAACATATTGTCAGTATATGCTTGTCTTTTGATGCTTTTATTTAAATAAAAAATATTTCTCATATATCCGTCTTTAAACATGTTCAACACACTTTAAATTGTTAAAATGTTTTAAATAGTTGGTTAGCGTTTAAAAACGACTTATTCAACACAAATTATTTTCAAATAAATGTCATTATATAAGGGAGAAACCCATACAGTTTTATCAAAAACGCTTCATAAAAATTACGTCTCCCATAAGTTGAAACATTACAAGCGCAATTGCAAGTAAAATCCTTCCAAATATGATAATTTTGATCATTAGAAACGTGCTCTTAATAAAGGGATCTTTTCACGTTTGGGTAAATTGACAACAATGAAAAAAGTTGTTTCAGATTCGCAAATTTTCGTTTTAGTTATGATATTTGTGAGGAAAACAGTAATACTGAATATTAACCAGGGTCTAATATAGCCATTATATGCATCTTTTGACGATTAAAAAACCTGACAATTATAAATCGTTGCAACGCGAAACGATTGAATAATTTGGAGAGTTCTGCTGTTGTCGTTTAATTTTGTGAAACTACGAAGATTGCTTATATAAAGTATAAAATACGTCTTTCATATATACTTGGCAGGATGACCGAGCGGTCTAATTGGTTTTTTGCTCCAACGACTCCGGGGGTCACTGGTTCGAGCCCTGATGTGGTCTACATTTTTGTCCTTTTTTAATTTTATTCTTGATTTTTTACTGGAGCTGGATCCAATGTTGACATTTATCAATATAAAGCATTTAACTTTAAACTTCAAAACATGCCAAAATCTGTGAAAAGGCCCCTTTAAAAACGAATCGGAAAAAAATAGTTGGCTAATAAAGAATATAGAAACAAAAATAAAAATTGTTAAAATCTTCATAATAGAAAAATAATTTGAATAAATTCGTATCGCGTGGAAATAAAATAACAGCGTATATATAAAGCCTAACAAGTGCATCACGCAGCCATAAACGTAGTTAACAAAATGTACTTTTTTTTCAGTGTTCAGTATTACTGTTACCTCAAAATATCATAACTTAAACTAACATTTGCGAATATGACACAATTTTTATAATTTTGTCATTAAAAAAACGTAAGGCCCCTTTAATATTACCCTTTTTATTTTGAACTATGAACCTATTTTTTACGTCAAGTAGCATAGTTTCAAATATTGGCACAATAATTTAGTACATAGGGACACATGTTTTGAAACTGTTTTATACAGATTGGAAAATAAGATTTGATAATAGCGCATTCATAGCGCATTAACAATGTGTCACTATGACCATATACGAAAATCCGCATTGCTTCCTGGCGATCATGTTTTCAAAAGGGACCAAACAATGTTTAACTCGGAAGAGATACTATAACACAAATGTTCTAAACAAGTATCTTAAAACATAAGACGAAAATGAGGCTTCTAGAGTATCATTTTTAAATTATAGCAAATTGATGAAATTGCCCAACCCCCGGTCGGCCATGTTTTCGTTCGACAAACACACACCATTTTGGAAACTGAATGGAGACGTCATTACAACAAATGTTCTTACCAAGATTCATAAAGGTTCGACTTTAAATGTGATTTCGAGAGTGTTTATAAGCCGTTTGTATAATTTGACATAGTGATCTAATGTTTGCCTACACGTGATCCAGTTTCCAACTCGGCCAACATATTTTTGAGACAAACGTGTTGACCAGGATTCATGAAGTTTTTGTCCAAAAGTGTGAACAATTTAATATTGACGACGGATGAAGCACGGCGCAGGACGAACGACGGACAAAAGGCAAGTACAATAGCTCACTATGGGCACGTTATACTAAGGTGAGCTGAATAATACCTTAACTGTCACCCTAACATATATTCACTTTCAATAACTTCTGTTGGTACGCGAGAGTACAAAAACAAGAACCGGTCATAAAATGAAATGAAGGTTGAGCGATGCAACAATGCGTAATTACCTAGAGAGGTCTTGACATGAATAACACGATCATGCATTAAAATAAGTCGACTGCTCTCTTAAATTCGTTTCGCGATCTCGCCCTTATTTATCAAAAGTTTAAAATGGCAAACCAACAGCAACAAAAAATATCAATGTTTTGCAATGTATCTCGCGGTCTCGAATCGTATTACATTAACCACTAACCGTAATCTTGCGATCTTCCATCTTATGTTCGCATTCACAAATCGCATTTTCAATCCCTCGAATATATTTTAGCGCACACGATTGTGTTTAATGATTGTGTTTGACAAAATATTGCTTAAATACGATATGAACACAAGAAAACCCAATGCGAATTTGCGAAATGAAATATCACGGTTTCGCATCGTGTTTTCGTTCTTTTCGCATTTACATCGGTCGAGATTTCGTGCTCTTAATGAGAACACGATATTACAAGCACGATTCTAGATTAAGAAAGATATTACAAAATCCCGCATTGTAATCTGGCCAACACACATCAACTTCTAAAAATAGGAGGTCGGCATAATCCAGATTCCGTTTCATACCAATAATCATAGGAATCAACTCACCGATCACGTAGAACAATTAAAAAAGCCCGTAATTGTATTATGCTCATTCGTTTTCAGAGATGCAAAACATCAACGAATGGTAGTAAAGGACCAGCGTAAATTTTTAACAAGAAGGAACCATTAATATAATTACATGTTTCATCGAAAGTGTACACCTTATAAGAAACTTAAGTATTTTTTACACTATGCAGTAGTAACGGTGAATGTGCATTTGTAACGGATATGAAACACATTTATTTTATATCCTGTTCCATCGCTAGCTTACATATGATAAAAACGGACGTATTTTTAACAATATGTCGGGCTTTGCACATGTTTTTTTAACGTCCCTTGTCATTATGGGTGGGTTAGGTGCCCACTGCTTACGTTGATATTTTTCACAATAAGCATGTTAAATGACGTTATTTGGTTCGTAATAACATTTAAATAAACCAGCTATTAAGTTATTGAAACGATACGTTGTTACTGCGTTCCGACCTTTCCACTATACATGCACTCACAATACTTTGTAGAAGTTACTGTCATTCACATGTTTAATAAATAGGCAATTCATTCGTAGAATGGTCCGTTTCTTCGCTAGTGTAAACTGAGGTAATTTTAACATATCGCACTAGTTACTGTAAATGCTAACACAAACAAGAGGGCCATGATGGCCCTGTATCGCTCCACTGTTTTTTATGCGACAAAAAACGCGCAATGCGCATGGGTTGAAATGTACTCAAGCATGTGACTTTCTCTGTCTATCCCTCGTCCCACTGGGCACCTAAAGTTGGAAGGGTGAGCATTTTTATATATGGAAAAAGTTACTACCGTGTTAACTAAACAGACTAAAAAGCCCGGAAATTGTTCATTTGAAGCACAGTCCCATTGCTTATAACGTAGGTACATTTATCTCTCCAAAAGACATTGTCGTTCTTTCTATTTCACATATTTTTAGATGATCAAGATCAAATATACGCATTTGATTTGAAACAGATTCACAAGACCCGGAGGAATCAAAATGCCTTAACCCTTTACCAAACGACACCTTTTGGACTTTCCCAATTTGAAAAAGGTTGCAGATTACAATTAAATTGTAATGGAATATTAAGGAAATAATCAGGTAGGGTAGGAATAATTGTGATAAAAGGAGAAATTGCTCATCTTGAGCAATTTCTCATTTTATCATAATTATTTATAAAGTCGTCAACTATAAACCCGTAAAATCCTGTTGGTGTTTGGTAAAGGGTTAATAATCTCTGGTTCCTTCTTAGAGCCTTTCACACATTTATAACAAATACAATAGTAGCATCTTTCTTTGTAAAGAATCATCTCAAACAAGGGCTGTTTGTAAAACATGCATGCCCCCCCCATACGGGCTGTCAGTTGTAGTGGCAGCCATTGAGTGAATACGTATTTTGGCACTGTGACCACGACCTTTGACCTAGTGACCTGAAAATCAATAGGGGTCCATCTGTGAGTCATGATTAATGTACCTATGAAGTTTCATGATCCTAGGCGTAAGCTTTCTTTAGTTTTCATCCGGAAACCATTTTACTCTGTGAAGTCACCGTGACCTTGACCTTTGACCTAGTGACCTGAAAGTCAATAGGGGTCATCTGCGAGTCATGATAAATGTACCTATGAAGTTTCATGATCCTAGGCGTAAGCGTTCTTGAGTTATAGTCCGGAAACCATTTTTTAAGTTGGGTCACCGTGACCTTTGACCTAGTGACCTGAAAATCAATAGGGGTAATCTGCGAGTCATGATCCATGTACCTATGAAGTTTCATGATCCTAGGAATAAGCGTTCTTGAGTTATCATCCAGAAAACATTTTACTATTTCGGGTCACAGTGACCTCAACCTTTCACCTGAGAATCAGTAGGGGTCATCTACGAATCATGATCAATGCACCTATGAAGTTTCATGATCCTAGGCATAAAACGTTATTGAGTTATCATCCGGAAACCATTTTACTATTTCCGGTCACCGTGACCTTGACCTTTGATCAATTGACCTGAAAATCAATAGGGGTCATCTGCGAGTCATGATCAATGTACCTATGAAGTTTCATGATCATAGGCATAAGCGTTCTTGAGTTATCATCCGAAAAACATTTTACTATTTCGGGTCACCGTGACCTTGACCATTGACCTAGTGACCTCAAAATCAACAGGGGTCATCTGCGAGTCATTATCAATGTACCTTTGAAGTGTCATGATCCTAGGCCAAAGCGTTCTTGAGTTATCATCCAAAAACCATCTGGTGGACGGACATACGGACGACGGACGGACCGACATGTGCAAAACAATAAACACCCTCTTCTTCGAAGAGGGGCATAGATATAATTAACAACCCACACGTCCCTAAGACCAACAGGCCTGAGAATTTATGATAATCTAAAGAGTATTTCTTATATTTATAAATGTATTTAATTAAGTAATACATTTGACTTCTAAGATCAATTCATAATTTATATTAAGAAAATTATAAAATGATCAGAAATTTATATGGATCGTTGAGCAATTGACAATCATATCTCCACAATTCATGAGTCACAATTCACAAATGGAACAATGAATCCTTTGTTATTAAAAAGCAAAATATACGATAGTTAAGAACATTGCACTTCATTAATTCCAACACCTCTTGGCTACAAAGTTTGAGTTTACAATGCAGTATCATATATTGACTTTTCTGGAAACAATTATGTTCGTGGAAGTTGTGTTTTAAAATCAATAAGATGTTATTAAACTGGTTTAAACACTACAAAAAGACATTAAATAAACATGTCATCCGATTTTTTTTATCCGGATATATGGTCACTTTTGACATATTTAAATAAATCCCGACTTTTTTCAGTTTATAAGAAAAACATTCAGAACAAATGTTCTTACTTCAATTCCTTTGAAAGCAGTCACCATCTGATCTAAAATGGAACTAAATGACAGGGTTTTATCTCATGTTTACAAGATGTTGTTGTTGTTGTTGGTCACAGCCACACGGCCGCAGTAATCTCCCCTGGTAAACGTCATATGTTCCTTTTTGTGACCTCCCGGGACAGGGTCAAATTTGAGCCCTGGGGAATAATTTGAACAAATTTGGTAGAGAACTATTAGATATCACAACATACAAAATTTCGTAGCCCTAGGCTCTATAATTAAGAACAAGAAAATTTTTGAAGTTTGCACAAAATAGGCCTTATTTAAGCATATGTTCATTTTTGTGACCCATGGGCCCTGGGCAAGGTCAAATTTGTTCCCAGAGGCATAATTTGAAAAAACTAAGTAGAGAACTATTAGATGTCACTAGCTACCAAATTTGATAGAAATAGGCCCAATGGTTATGGACAAGAATACTTTTATAGTTTGCACAATATGGGCCCAATATAAGCACATGTTAAATTTTGTGACCCCATGGGGTAGGGTCAAATTTGATCCCAGGGGCTTAATTTGAACAAACTTGGTAGAGGACTATAAGATGTCATTACATACCAAATTTGGTAGCCCTATGCCATACGGTTATGGACTAGAAGATTTTTAAAGTTTGCACAAAATAGGACTTATATAAGCAAATTTTCGATTTTTAGACCCCCCAGGGCGGGGTCAAATTTGACCCCGGGGGCATAATTTGAACAAACTTGGTAGAGGACTATTAGATGTCACTACATACCAAATTTGGTAGCCCTAGGCCCAATGGTTATGGACAAGAAGATTTTTTAAGTTTTCACAAAATAAGCCTAATATAAGCAAATTTTCAATTTTTTGACCCCCCGGGGCGGAGTCAAATTTGACCCCAGGGGCTTAATTTGAACAAACTTGGTAGAGGACAATAAGATGTCACTACATACCAAATTTGGTAGCCCTTGGCCAAATGGTTATGGAGAAGAAGATTTTTAAAGTTTTCACAAAATAGGCCTTTTATAAGCAAATGTTCAATTTTTTGACCCCCGGGGCAGGGTCAAATGTGACCCAATGTGCATAATTTGAACAAACTTGGTAGAAGACTATAAGATGTCACTACATAGCAAATTTGGTCGCCCTAAGCCCAATGGTTATGGACAAGAAGATTTTTAAAGTTTGCACAAAATAGGCCCCATAAAAGCAAATTTTCAATTTTTTAACCCCCCGGGGCAGGTTCAAATTTGACCCCGGGGGCATAGTTTGAACAAACTTGGTAGAAAACTATAAGATGTCACTACATAGCAAAATGGTAGCCCTAGGCCCAATGGTTATGGACAAGAAGATTTTTAAAGTTTGCACAAAATAGGCCTTATATAGCAAATTTTCAATTTTGTGACCCCCGGGGCAGGGTCAAATTTGACCCCAGGCGCATAATTTGAACAAACTTGGTAGAGGACGATAAGATGTCACTACATACCAAATTTGGTAGCCCTACGCCATACGAATATGGACAAGAAGATTTTTAAAGTTTGCACAAAATAGGCCTTATAAAAGCAAATTTTCAATTTTTTAACCCCCCGCCCCGGGGCAGGTTCAAATTTGACCCCGGGGGCATAGTTTGAACAAACTTGGTAGAAAACTATAAGATGTCACTACATAGCAAAATGGTAGCCCTAGGCCCAATGGTTATGGACAAGAAGATTTTTAAAGTTTGCACAAAATAGGTCTTATATAAGCAAATTTTCAATTTTTTGACAACCCGGGGCATGTTCAAATTTGACCCCAGGGGCATAATTTGAACAAGCTTAGTAGAGGACTATAAGATGTCACTACATACCAAGTTTGGCAGCCCTAGGCCCAATGGTTCTTGACAAGAAGATTTATAAAGTTTGCACGAAATAGGCCTTATATAAGTAAATTTTCAATTTTTTGACCCCCAGGGGCAAGGCAAATTTGACCCCAGGGGCATAATTTGAACGAATTTGAAAAAGGTTCACCACAGGAACATTCCTGAGAAATTTCATCAGAATGGGACCAGTAGTTTATGAGAAGAAGATGTCTAAGGAAAAAGTTAACGCACGGACGCACGCACGACAGACACAGGACCATGACATAAGCCCCGCTGGCCTTTGGCCAGTGGAGCTAATAACCAACAATAAAGTGTGTTAGTTCTTTAGACAATTTAATTTCCAACTTTAAGGTGGGCGTACTGACGGATTGAATTATGTAGTTTTATCACAGAATTACTCCCAATATGGATTTTATCGTACCCAACATGACACAAAACACTTTGATTTAAGGCTGAGAGACACCTCTTAATCGAACAATAAATTTTAAATAGATATATATTGATTATATCCAAAATAAATTAATCAAAACACATCCCAATAAATCAGATTAGTATGTTATTGTATTTTGAATCATATATTGAAATTACATTTATTATGGCGGTTAATTACGCGTGTAAAACATATATCTACACTGATAACTGAAAATTTGAATCTTTTCGTATAAAGAAATAACGATTTTTACATAAATTTACTTTAAATAAAATAAGAATCTCCATGTTTCCAAATATTCTTGCTAACGAAACCCAACTGTATCACTTTGTCCTATTTTTGCAAGAATCGGGAAAGACGGACGTATTAAATGACTCCCGGAACGATGTGTATATTTGTTTTCTTTAACATCACAAACCTAATTTTTAACAAAAAAAACAAATTCGACATCAACACTAACAAGGTAACTCTGGATTTCGGATCAAATAGTGCTGTACCAAGGTGCAGGATCACGTGACTTTATGGGGTTTACAAATCGATGTTAATGGATGTTGACACACCGGTACGTGGTGCTTTGTTCAAATAACTTTTTAAAACTATTTTTCATAAGCATTTAAACCTGTGCATTAATTGCAGTTTGTATACGGCTAATGGTTATGTGAAAACCATCATAATTACTTTATTTACTTAGCCTGTGTTCTTGGCAAAAATTCGATGTAATCAGCCATTCATATACACGGTAATGCTGCACGCAACGTGAAATGTTGGCATCAAATTCATACATTTTCAATAATAAATTCTTAAATCTTAAAGGGACCTTGCCACGTTTTGGTAATTTGACACAATTAAAAACAATCCGATTCGCAAATTCTCGTTGTAGTTATGATATTGGTGAGTAAACAGTAATTATGTACATTTACCATGCTTTAAATATCCATAATATGCATGTTATCGTTATGTTTTGTGAAACTACGAGGGTTGCTTATATAAAGAATAAAATACAACATTCTTTGTATGATCACGAATTGCCGAGTGGTCTAATAGTTGGACTTTTATTCCATGGGTCAGTGGTTCGATTCCAGCGGAGGGAGATTTTTTTTTTCTTTTATTCTTGTTTTTTTACTGAAGCTTTTTAGATCCAATGATTACATTAATCAATAAAACATTAAACACCAAATTTCGATACATATCAACATCTGTGAAAACCACATTAAGATAACGGCACAAACTGCAATGAAGACTGCACGAAAAGTAGTAAAAACACGTATCTCTAAAAGTATCATTATGCAAGCGCAATGGTGTCTATGATCAAAAGTTTCAAAAGCACGGTGTGTATTTCCAGAAACATAATGGTCAAAACAAGAAATAAGTAATTGCTCCAGTTCAGGAAAATGCATTTGACATCATTTACGTGATACGGGATATTATTATTGATTCCACTTTATGTATACCGATCATAGCACGTTATTATGCATGTATAGATTAGCTTTATGAACTATTGATGTTAATAGCATAACAAAACTAAACACTCTGATATAAATTTCAATTATATTTTTATTGATTTTTCATTTTTGAGATATAAAAAAACTTGATCGAAAACCTACTATGTTGTTTTGTTGTATATATTACCTTGCAAGTGTATGCCGCTTCCAGAAAGTACCAAATCTTTCAGATTGAGGCACGATGACAGGTCAAATTCAACCTGCGATGTTGGCTCGCTATGTGTAGATGAACTATGTATGGGATGATCGGTTTCGTCGTCTACATGTATTTCCAAAGCCAGAGCATTGGACTTGTTTTCTCTCCATATGTTGTTAATGCCCATTAAGTTGTTCCCAACGATAAAAAAGTGACTGAGTCTGAGGAGAATGCCAGTTTGGTCATTTGAAACAGCCTCTGTGTATCCTGCCTCTATAATGCTTTGAAACGAATCGTATTTATATAAAAATATGCTCCTATGAATCATATTAATAGTATCATGTTCATTCATAATGCCAGATAGCTTATTGGCAGCCGATATGTTCAGTCCACATAGGAATATGAACACCTGAGATATGTCGAGATAGGCATCCGAATGACGTCCAAGATATCCGATAATGACGTCATCAATCAAATGTGCATTGTGGGCAATATGATAAGCAGCCAGGAATTCCTGCATGCTTTTGTGGATAAATGAGATGGACGAATTAAAAGCTCTTTTGGTTTTCCGTTTTGATATCAGTCCCGCTTTGAGAGCAAACTCTTGTTCAGATGGTGTAAGATGGTTTGACAATTCCTGATCGTTGAATACAATAGACTTTTCCTTTTCAGGAGAAAACAAAAGATGGAAAGCAGCTTTTGAAATGACATCTACGTTTTGAATGACAGGCCGAAGGTAACTTGTTCTTGAAAAACACATCACACGAGGAGGGTTAAAATCGTTAAAAAAGCCAGTTGTATCGTTCGCCTTCTTACACAGGCTTTCAAGAAAAGTAGTATACAATGCACACAATGAAGATCCGTTCAAATGTTCCTCCTCCTCCATAGTGTCCACCCACGTGCAAATAACAAGTGTGTACAACATCGGTGAATTTGATAACCAGGTCAGCCGACGCTTCTCTATGAAGCTCCTAATTGCCATCGCGGTAAACATAGGAATAATCTTGCTCTTGTCAAGTATGCACCGCAGTACTCTTGTACAAAATGTATATGAATCGCTAATACCCTCGATCTCTACGAGGATGTCGATCCGTGAATTCTTGATACGCTCATCAGCAAGTTTCCATGGTCGAGAAGTTGTAAGAACCGCACACTTGTCCTTTGGAAATCCCGCCATAGAAGGTTCAGCAAGGTTACTACCGTCAGGAGCCACCCATTCATCTAGACCATCACGTATTACAAGGCATATTTCCGTCTCTATTATTCTGAGTAAAAGAGTGTACATGACATCACGTTTTTCATCAGAATACATTGTGTCGATGATTTGTTGCTTTATCATATGCGTTACTTCGGTCTGACCTCTTGATTCTCCCAACGAGAGGAAAAAAATGAACTGGAAATTTTGAATGATTAACACGTCATCAAACGATGCATTTTTGTTGGGAGCTGCCGTTGAAGGCCGATTTTCGTTGCACCAATCATGAACTAACTTGGCTGCAAACGTTGACTTGCCGCTGCCGGGCTCGCCTTGTACGTATACACGTCGATTTGACTTTGTGTCGTCTGTGTAAAAGAGTTCCTTGTATGTCAGTACTATGTCCTTTTTAACACGTTTCCCATCACTTGCTATATCAAAACGGTGCATTTTCGGCGTTGCATATATATCGGTTATACGTTTATCAAGACTCTGATCCAATACTGAAAGAGGCACATTGCTCGAAGTGTCATTGTAATGTTCCACCAAACGACGGCGAAAATCTGTAATGATAATGAAACAATGCCTTACATCAATACCAAAAAAAGTACGCCATTTTAATTTATTGCAAAACACGAAAGTGAAACTCGCAAACAAAGTCGCTCGCTACAGTCAAAGCATTTAACAACTGGTTAGATAATTAACATAAAGGACGCTACTGTAAATTAGCACGTATCTATATCAAAATAACAATAATGTTACCCATAAACAAATACTGGTGCGATCTATGTACACAAGACTTGATATTTACGATTTGGTTGCTGACACTGATTTTAAAAGAAAGTGTAATGAATACGCATGGTCCATGCTCTATTTTGCTGTTAATACTGTTAATGATGCATCCACTGAAGTGATATACATACAATATGTAACTATAAAGCTTTGTTATACGGTATACATGAAGAGACTTAAAGGGGTCTTTTCACAGATTTTGATATGTATTGAAGTTTGTCATTAAAATGCTTTATTTGGATAAATGAAAACATTGGATCTAAAATGCTCCAGTAAAACCAAGAATAAAATTAAAAACAGAACAAAGTAACCCTCAACTGGGCTTGAACCACTGACCGCTGAAGTAAAAGTCTATCGCTTTTACCACTCGGCCATCCGTGTTCATACAATGAGTGATGTATATAATACCTTATATAAGCAGTCCTCGTTGTATCACAAAATATAACGACAACAACAGCACTCTCCAAATTATTAAATAGTTTCGCGTTGCAACGCTTTATAATTTTCCGGTGTTTACATCGTAAGAAGATACATATAATTGATATTTTAGAGAATGGTAAATGTTCAGTATTACTGTTTTCCCACAAATATTACTGGAATGACAATTTGCGAATTTGAAACATATGTTATTTTGTCAATTTACCAAAACGTGAAAATGCCCCTTTAACTAATTAAACAAATACAGAAATCAATGTACATCCGTGTTCATGTTATTTAATTTAGCCGTGTCCATTAAGTAGACTACTAAACGAATAACAATACCATTTTAGATATTTTTTTAACTGTTTGTTTCCCACATTAGTCTTATGCTATGCTGTAAAGTTTGTAGTAAAATAGTGCTTATATCCATCTTCATCGATTTTTAACTGTTTTAGCTTAAATTTGGAACAGCAATTCTGTTTCCTCTTTACTGCTTCACAACATAAGTTTGTCAAATGTTGCGTAATTAATTACTAGTTTGTTTGGAGATGTACTTGTTCAACATGGTATCTATAACTTGCTGATTATAAAAAAAGATGGAAATGTTTTAAGCAATTGATTATATACAAGCAAATTCGTTGAATTGATATCCGCCGCAAATAAATTGTGTTTATTATTCTTGTGCAAAGCAATTTTTCCCATGGATTTCTACACACACATGAAGCTTCGTGTTGACATGTTGTATCGTATCTGAGATATAGCCCTGAAAACTGCCATCACACTAAAACAACAAATGGCATTAACTCTTAATTAAGAAAGTGAAGGGTAATGTTTTTTTTAAGCATGGCACTTCTCCTTATTAATATCAATACACCTATGAAGTTTCATGTTGAATTCCTGCATGATATCTGAGATATAGCCCTGAAAATGTACAAAAGGGCAATTACTCTTAATAAAGAAATGTATGGATATGGTTGTTGTACAGGACATTTCGCCGCATTGATATCTATACACCTATGAAGTTTCATGTTCACATCTTATATAGTTTCTGAGATATAGACCTAAATACAGACGGACGGACTGACAGACGGACGGACAGGGCCAATTCTTTATCCCTCCGCCTGTGGCGGGGGATAATTAAGAACATCTTTCAGAACGAGTGTTTATTGATAACAGTTTACAAAGAGAGTTTAATATCACATATATCTAAAATATGGCCATTGCGTCATATAAAATATATGTGCGAATCAATTAAAGAGACGCATTTAAGATGAACTAGCTTGTATGAGGCTATGATTCTTTTGCTTTTGTATGAGCATTACAATACATACACACGACGAATGGTGATTTATTGCTTTACATCTGCTGAGACGAGTTAAAGGGAACACGAAATTGCGGGACTTTATTCTGTACACTTGTTATGATATATCCAATAACTGTGATTATTTTTTTATTTATAATATGCTTCTAAAGCAACATAAGATGTTTTAAAGTGCTGCCAGTAGTAGACAGGCATACATGTGAATTGGAATTTAATATGTATAAGCCTGCTAAGTAATAGATCAGATATAAAAGAATTGGTCAGTAACCTGAAAGATACTGGGTAGTTGCCATTGAGTATATGGTATAGTACAACATATATAGTTATGTCACACGCACCCCTTAATCTTATAATCGTATGTACTAAACTGTACTGTTTTAAATGAAAATAAGCGTTATGGGCTTTGAAAAATGCCTAAAATGAAGACTCCAAAACATATTTTTAGTTTTATATGGATATGATTTGTAAAGATCCAGTTCCAATGGACTACCCATTGTTGTTGCAAGAATAGGTACTTGCACGCATAAACATAACTCTAAAATTCAAAGTATTAGAAGCGGCATCGCTGTGCTAAATGAGCCGTCAGAGTTTTCAGCTTTGGTATGTTTAACATGCGTTTTAAATGTCTACAACATATGTGAAGTAGTTACAGGGATGCCCAATGTTTGAACGCAGACGTAAGTTTTAACCCCCCCCCCATCGGGTAGAGATAGTACTTTTTCGCTTTGCAGCAGCTCCCAAGAGAGGGCTGGTACACCTGGTTCTCACCTGACACTCAAATCTCACTTCTGATTCCGAGACCTTGACACAACCACACCATGGTTACCGCTTCTGCTGACCAACAAACAAAAAGGGTCGACTGGCACATTTTCTATGAACAGATGCAATTTCTTCGACAGAAAATTTGCGCCGCCAAGATTTATTCAAGCCTTTGGAAAGAAAATGAAGAAACCAAAAATACAGAATACAAAGCGGGCTCGGTCGGGGATTGGAATAACCATGATCGCGCACTCCACTGTGTGTCCCCAGGGTGGATACGACAAGTAGGATTATAAAGTTTACCAAGAGATCAAGATAGCAGCAAAGGGACCAATCATACACACGTGAAACGTAAGAACACTCCTTGCATGCGGATAAATCCACATACATAAGCATGAGCTGAAGCACTACCGCTTGGAAATGTTCTTACTAGCCGAGGCCAGGTGGCAAGGCTTCGGAAAAACAGCAACGGACGAACGACACAAGTTATGGATCATCGGAGAGAATTCCACACATCGGGTTGCTTACATCGTTAGGAAGGAGGTAGCCAAGAGCATCATCAGTTGCATCCCATTCTCAAGGAGACTCATCTCCATTTGTATCTCAGCTGGACCTCTAAACATCAGCATCATCAAGGTCTACGTACCGATATCAGTCTACGACAACGAGGAGAATACATATACTATCTGCATAGATGTTGCACACTAAACTTAACCCTAGCATTTGACCAACGCCTGCAGACCAATCAGTACATATTAAAAGCATTAACAATATGTCCATCTAAAATTGCCGGAAAAAAATCATTTTTCGTAAATAAACCCCTCTAGTGTTATACTGCGGACTATATACAAAAATATACAATGTTGTGTCATTAAAATTACATAACAAGAGCACCGCCTTGCGGGTGCAGACCGCTCATCTATTTTCTTTTTAAAGGTGAAGGGACTCTCAATTTCAATAACAAAGGAGGGAGGGGTGGAGTGAAGAGGGGTGTATAGTGTGGGGGTGTGGACATTTATTACATTATCTTTCAAAAATGCGAAAAAAATGCAAAAAAAAAATCGGGGAGGGGGGGGGGGGATTGTTGGGTGCGATGGTTGGACGGTATTTCAAAAATTAAATAATAAAAATAAATATTTGTGTTTTTTAACCGTTTAAAAAAAAAATTGGGGGGTGGGGTTGTGTGTGTGGGGGGTGTAGTGTGAGGGTGTGGTGGTCATTTGTGAGCTGATCTTAAAAAAAAAAAATAGGTGGGGAGGATTCGGGGGGGGAGGGGATTCTTGGGTGCGATGGTTGGACGGTATTTCAAAAATAAAATAATAAAAATAAATATTTGTGTTTTTAAACCGTTTCAAAAAAAATTATTTGGGGGGGGGGGTTGCGGTGGGGGGGGGTCAAGTGTGAGGGTGTGGTGATCATTTGTGAGATGATCTTAAAAAAATTAAAAAAATTAGGGGGGGGGAGGATTCGGGGGGGGGGGGGGGGGAGGGGGGGGGAGGGCACGGGGGATGGTTTGGGTGGAGTCTATTGTGGTATGTCAGGTAAGAGTAGTTTTGTCAAAGTATCAATCAAATCTAATCATAAATAAAGAAGTTATGGCAATTTTAGCAAAATTTAATAATTTGACCTTGAGAGTCAAGGTCATTCAAATGTCAAGGTAAAACTCAACTTGCCAGGTACAGTAACCTCATGATAGCATGAAAGTATTTGAAGTTTGAAAGCAATAGCCTTGATACTTTAGAAGTAAAGTGGATCGAAAAAAAAATTTAACCATATATTCAAAGTTACTAAGTCAAAAAAGGGCCATGATTCCGTAAAAATGACAACCAGAGTTATGTAACTTGTCCTTTTACTTTACCCTTATGATAGTTTGCGAGTGGTCCAAGTATGAAAGCAATATCTATGATACGTTAGGGGTAAAGTGGACCAAAACACAAAACTTAACCAAATTTTCAATTTTCTAAGTATAAAGGGCCCATAATTCCGTCCAAATGCCAGTCAGAGTTTCATAACTTTGCCTGCACAGTCCCCTTATGATAGTTAATAAGTGTTGCAAGTATGAAAGCAATAGCTTTGATACTGTAGGAATAAAGTGGACCTAAACACAAAACTTAACCAAATTTGCAATTTTCTAAGTATAAAAAGGGCACATAATTCTGTCAAAATGCCAGTCAGAGTTACATAACTTTGCCTGCACAGTCCCCTTATGATAGTTAGTAAGTGTTGCAAGTATGAAAGCAATAGCTTTGATACTTAAGGAATAAAATGGACCTTAACACAAAACTTAACCAAAATTTTCAATTTTTTTAAGTATAAAAAGGGCACATAATTCTGTCAAAATGCACGCCAGAGTTTTCTAACTTTGCCTGCCCAGTCCCCTTATGATAGTAAGTAAGTGTACCAAGTTTGAATGCAATAGCATTGATACTTTCTGAGAAAAGTGGACCTAAACGCAAAATTTAACCGGACGCCGACGCTGACGCCAAGGTGATGACAATAGCTCATAATTTATTTTTTTAATAGATGAGCTAAAAAACCAAAGCTCCTACGGAAAGGGTTCATTTAGTAATATGTAATTGTTATGTTTAAACATTTCCTATAGCTTATATATTAATGATCATTTTTTATCAATTGATACATAATATGCTAACTTAAAATGGTAATTATTCTAATTAATTGCAGGACATGTTTTTTTGCCTTTTAAGTGACCTAGTATTAGACATATTTAAAGTTCAAAGAGAATAAAATGCATACACACTTTTTACAAACAAAACACCTAAACCAGATCATAACGCTGACAAACAGGGCAGAAGTGTAGCTCAATCAACTCCTGTACAAATAATTGTGTAGCTAAACACGTCTTTTTATGCAAAAAATATATGGATTTTTGGCTAAAATTAAATCCTAATTGGGTTCACTTTGTTTTTGAAATGATAATTTGTAAATGGATTACTTATATTGAGACGAACTGGTGTGCAAAATAAAACCTGTTTACGAACCTGCTACTTCTCGTTCGTAGTCTGCATGTGCAGTTTTGTTTGCTGCCTGTTGCATGCGCTTAATGCCATGCTGTACACGGTTTTTAATTCTTTGTGCCCCAAATTGTGTCTTTCTTTCAAGGCGATTTTCCCCAAATTTCGTCTTTCTATGAAGGCGTTGTTCCCCAACTGTTGTCTTCTTTTTAAGGCGTATCAGCCCCAACTGATAAGTAGCATCCAATTTCTGCAGATGTTTTGACAAGGTCCTTTCCGCAATCTCAGAAAAACTTTTGCCGGTCTTTTTTGCTTCTTCGAGCGTTTGATTGACCTCTTTCAACAACTTGCCCAGTTCTTCAAAGGACATACGATCATTCTGCAACTGCATGCAAATCCAAACAAATATTGTGTTGTTTTTGATCAAAACAAATATTTACAAGGGCTGTTTGTAAAACATGCATGCGCCCCATATGGGCTGTCCGTTGTAGTGGCAGCCATTGTGTGAATACGATTTTTGTCACTGTGACCTTGACCTTTGACCTAGTGACCTGAAAATCAATAGGGGTCATCTGTGGGTCACGATCAATGTACCTATGAAGTGTCATGATCCTAGGCAAAAGCGTTCTTGAGTTATCGTCTGACAACCACCTGGTGGACGGACCGACCGACAGACCGACCGACAGACCCGACATGAGCAAAGCAATATACCCCCTCTTCTTCGAAGGGGGGCATAAATATGTCAAATCATGTTGAAAATAATACGGTTTGGTGGATATGTGTTTATGTTCTTGAGAGATCGTAGTATCATTTCATGAATGGTAACATTTATTTTTCACGAGTTGCAGAGCCATTGGTGAAGTCATATCTTTGATATGACTTATACTTTTATAAAACAAAATCTTATATTGAAACATATTAAAACATAACATTATTTTAACTAATATAACTGTTTAGTCCATGCCAATAAGTTTCGTGAACTGTGACCTTATAAATGCGAATTAGTATGATTTTATAGAAATGACGTTTAGTGAAAAAACTGTACAATTGTGCTTCATTTTCTTCATCCTCGTCAATTTATTACATTATTATTTTTCAACTTTATTTTACGTTTTCTACTTTACATGTTTATATCAATTATACGATTTACAATTAATATTAATACATTCATAGCTGAATAATGATCATGTTAGTTGGCTCTTCGACACAGTTTCTTTACCACTAAACTTTATACACCATTTTTTTTTACAGCAAACCAATATTTTGTTTTCGAAGCTTTGCTCGTGTGCATAATCCAAACATGTATATATTGTACAAGATAAGTATTGATGCAAAGCATTAAAGGGCGTCGTGAATTTCGGTGTAAAAGGCACTCAATGAAGTTACATGGAACGATTTTTTTCTACTGTAAATATTAATATATCGGCCGATTATTTAAAACAAAATAGAAAAAGATACAGGTATAACCATTATCTCTGATTTTGTGTTATAACCCAAAATAACCATAATCTATGAAGTTGTGTTATAAACTCCAAATTACAATTATCTATGATTTTGTGCTGTAACCCCCAAATATTTCATAGTTCATTTTATTTACATTGGTTTCCTTTTTTTACTGGCATCCGAGTGCAGTTTTCATTAATGGAACAAAACTGTGGTCTTAAAAAATCTGCTTCTTCTTGTATGCGTAATTAATAAATTTCATATTTGTCTCAACTTCAAGGGGAGATGATTCTGAACTTATTCTTAAGTTGCTCATTTACGATAGGGGTTAAGTACTCATTGATATGAAAACACAGTAAAAGTTTTAATGTGTTTACAACCCACCCCCACCCTCTCACGCACATATTTCATGGGCATAATAAAAACAAACAAAAGATGTGTTTATCAGAAACACAATGCCCCCTAATGAGCCGCTTTTTTATTATTTTTACCTTTGACCTTGAAGGATTACCTTGACCTTGACATTTCACCAATCAAAATGTGCATCTCCATGAGATACACATGCATGCCAAATATCAAGTTGCTATCTTCAATATTTCAAAGGTTATTGCAAAACTTCAATGTAAGGTTGTTGTTTTTTACCTTTGACCTGAAGGATGACCTTGACCTTGACTTTTTACCACTCAAAAGGTGCAGCTCCATGAGATACACGTGCATGCAAAATATCAAGTTGCTTTCTTCAATATTTCAAAAGTTATTGCAAAACTTTCATGTAAGGTTAAAGTTTTTGTGTTTTTTACCTTTGACCTTGAAAGATGACCTTGACCTTTCACCACTCAAAATGTGCAGCTCTATGAGATACACATGCATGACAAATATCAGTTTGCTTTGTTCAATATTTAAAAAGTTATTGCAAAACTTTAATGTGAGGTTAAATTTTTGATGACAGAATGACATAATGACGGACAGACAGGCCAAAAACAATATACCCCCGATCTTTCGATCAGGGGGCATAAAAATGGTTACAATAAAATAGCATATTTATTTAAACTAAAATGTCTACATCAAAACAAAAAGTGAACATAGCACATAAATAAAATAATTTGATTCTACTGGAGCTCGAACCTTGGGCCTCTCACATGTGAAGCGAGCGTGTAACCACTACACTACGGAACCGCTTGAAAAATCACCTTCTTACTAAGATATTAATAAGTGACTGTAGTGTAACGGTTATCAATAAAGCAAACACCATGTAATCGCTGTCGTCTTGTAAAATTGAAGAAAATACGCGTTAACCAAAACTCGAACAGCAATAGTCTGCGCTATTGTTAGAAAAACCACAAGATAAATATATTTTGATTATGTTTTGTTTTTATACAAAACCAGAAAGTTTCACCGATTTGTGTATTTGCCCAGCCCTTTGATCTTTTATTATTGCCCGGTCTCTGTGATTAGTTATTAATTAAAAAAATTAGCTTTGCATTATTTGCAATAAATGTTGTAGTTAATGTAATAGGCATAAATGCAGTACTTATTTACACTATTTTACACAAAAAATCACCACTGTGCAAGATATTCTGACAACAAAAACATAAACATTGATCCGTAAAATAACTTCTCCCATAAGCGAAAAAAACGTATTACATACCAGTCGCTGCACTTCAGCGCAACGCCAATCATAATTATAAAATGTGCAGCGGATACATATAGGATCTGGCACAAGTTGTTTTATCATACCATATTTAATTAAACGAGTTCAGGAATTTTGTTAGTAAGCGAGCCTTTGGCGAGCTTACTTACGAATTTCCTAGACGAGTTTAATAAAATATGGTATGATATGACAGTGTCAGATTTTTTTTATCACATGCTTTTAAGTGAGCAAATTAAATAAATATTTACGCAAATAATAAATCCCGAATGTTGTTTACATTTCTTGTTGTCATTTGACGTCGCAACGTCATTTCAGCAAAATAACAAAATGCGATTGGTCAATAAACGAAAACTAAGCCAATGAAAACACTTAAACAGTATATTACACATGTGTAAGATAAAATTATATGTAATGGTTATATTACATGGGACACATGGTATGGCATGTGATAAAATTCCATCCTTTATGATCAATCACCCATTTAGATGATTAAGCTGTGAAAGTTTGAGCGAAATTGGCCAAGAAGTTAAAGACAATCAGAGTAGACACATTTTATGCATATGTAATATATAATTGTAAATAGTGGAAACCAAGAAAAAACACAATAATTCTCCAAACTCATGTTGCAGCCAAATTGTGTACGATCATCTCCACATTAAGGTAATTCAGATGTGAATATTATGCGAAATCAATTAAAGAGAAGGAGCTTCGGGGCGGTCTCACGTATGTAGGTACGGACGAAAAAGTGCAATACATATTGCCTACCCATTTCTGGGAAAACAACGGTATGTTATAAAACATTTATTTTGCCTTATGTGTCGTTGTTAATTGTATTATAGTTTTATAATGTGCACTATTCTTTGCTGTTTGACAGACGTTACAAACCATTCTTAATTTATAAATATACAAACTGGTCCCTTTAACTTACATCACTAAGTCTTTTACATGCTATGATGGCTGAAGGATCATGTTGTAAGTATTGTGGGTCAGCCAGGAGCGTGGACAGTGTCTTGAAATAGTCCTGCAAGTCAGCATCTGTCACCTTGCAGTCGGATGTGTGTCGCACATCTCGGCCAATCTGACGAACCTAAGAAAAAACTAATCATGATAAATAAACAAGTATTATATTCGAATTTTAAAGCGAGTATGTAGAATGTTAATGTCCACATTTCTCTCTCACAATCTTATAAGCTTATCAATATGATTTATGCATGTTAATAAAGTTTATGAAAAATAAAGGACCAGCAATGAAATAAAGTATACTGCAGTATACTGTATACAGCAAAATTAACACCGATACCGACACGTTTATTATTACAAACCAAAGCGCGTCTACGTGTCGTATGAACAAAGCTGCGTCAGCTAATGGGCATTTCCAAATAGAGAACAATTCTTGTGCACATGAAGGATTTTTTTATGAAAACAATAATTGCAATTTAATTTAACTTAATTTATTTAATGGTACTGCTTTTTCTGAATTGTTGTGTTTGTGTTTGATGTTTTATAAGTTTTGAAAACAAGTATAAATATTGTAAATACTCGCTTTGATGTACACATACTTGAAATGACAACTGTGCGTTAATGCAGTATTTAGAAAGTCATACAATAGAAGTTAATGAAATATGCCACAGCTTTTATGAAATACTCTTTAATGTTCGCAAACACATTCAGATATGAGTAAAACAAATATAAACACTACTGTTTAAACACTTAACTCGTGTTTTGTATTACCTTTTCTAGAGGACATTGCTTATCAGGCGGTGGAGGTGATAAACATAAGGGGGAGAGACATGTATGGAAATGTAGGCAATTCAACATGATGCTTATCACACCATTAAAGTCCGATTCCTGGACCGAGGAAATGCTGCTGTATCCGTCCGGAGGGAGGTAACATTTGCCTATTTCCCAATAATTTAGTGCCCACTTTTCCGCACGAGTGTTCCTCCAGGAAGGTCCACCATATCTGTGGTGTGATATGATATTATGTTTTACATTATCACAAATTGGGCATGGCTGCGGTTTCTGTGATTTGTGAAAAGGACAATAATTCCGTGTCCTCTTGTTACAATATGGGTTTGTCGGACATTGTATGAGGTTTTCAATTGGGCAGTTTCCACAACTTCTACCAACAACTGTGTGTACTTTCTGTAATTCTGCGCAAAGAAAGTTAGTGAGTCCTTCCTTCGTAACATTGAGTCCTATGCACGCTTTGAACCAATTATTGGTCTCCTTGTCGCCGACCAGGGGTGTGTTAGCGGCCATACTGCACTACTAGCATGTACTGGCGACTTTGTTAATGGACAAGCATACATGTAAACACGACATACATTCCTTGATATGTTACATTCCTCTTGTCAACATAGTCTCCGAGTATATGGCCTTTTGAGTGGAATTCATCAACTACAATAAAAAACGTCCATGAACAAAACTCATAAATTTGATTTAGATTATAACTGTTTAACATACATTGTTTATATACATGCTATTGGTGCATAAGAATAAAGTTTATCTTTTCACTCAGTTATTCTGGCTAACTGTATACATATGAGCTATGCTTCATGAAATTCTGTCATGACAGTACGATGAGATTCGTCGAGATTGGCATTTTTGACGCCACATATGATATTGCCTCTGCATTTGAGACGCTCATTAGATAAAGCTGTTTTGAATCAAGCCGATTTAAAAGAAAGCCTTTGTGTTGCTATTTGAAACCAAGAAAAGTACACACTTATCAAAAGGACGTATATTTCGGATTCGCGGAATTTTTCCGGCAGACTTTGTGTTTGAACGATGATTTAAACTAAGTCACTTATCAATCGCTTGTTGCAAGTCTCGAGGTAGATTTGTTAAATTAAAAAAAGGTATTGGTTTAGTAAAAAATCGGTAAATGTCAACGTTCTTTTCCGCCAAAAACATGTATAATTTTTTTGTGAGTACAAGTATTTGTTTTATTGTAAACCAAGTTTTAATGCTAGTCTGTAATTATCAGTAGTGGCATGTTTTTCAAATGTTGAAAGAGTTTAACTATATTTGCTTTTTAACAAGTTGAAATTTGGGATCTCAACATGATTTATAACAAGATCACAACATAACGGGTGCCACGCACGGCTGCGAAAGCTTGTCAGATTGTTTTTTTAGAGGACACAGTGACCTTGGCCTTTGACCTAGTGACCCAACAAGAGATGTGTTTGTCAGAAACACATTCCCCCTACTGCGCTGCATTGAAATAAAATATATATTTATCATTTTGCTGGTATAGAAATCATCTCCCTTTAAAGGTTTTTCTTCCCTTGAATTTTGTCCTGTCCAATTGAACCGGGGAGGGGGGGGGGGAAGGAGGGTCTCGCAGTCAATTATGACCATGTCAGACATCACTAACAACCAAAGCCTGTGGTTTAAAAGAGATCATAGCCAGAGTTGATTTTTCTTTTTCATAAAAAAAAGTTGATTATGTATCTATGGACATAAGTCCACAGGTATGTAATGAACATCAGAGAAATTATAATTATATCATTTAAAACAACCTTTGACAAATCAATCATTTGGGTTATACATAATCTAAATAATAAATCTGTACAGTAACTGTGAAAAGAACTATAATTCTTGGTAGGCAAATATATAATATGATATTTATAATTATATAAATTACTTCCCTTTAAAATAATTGTCTGTAACAAATCTCTATTTTTAGTAACAAATAATTAAAAGCCACTACCGTGACTGTAGATTCACCACTCAAAATGTGCAGCTTCATGAGGTACACTTCAATATTGAATAATTATCTCCCTTTAAAGCTTATTACTTCCCTTAAATTTGTATTTTTTACCGTAGACCGTAAAGGATGACATTGACCTTGACCTTTTACCTCAATGTGTTTGTCAGAAACACAATGCCGCCTATTGCGCCGCTTTGGTTTATTTAACAAAAATATATATGTGGGCAGGTCAGATAACTATGTCCATTTAAAGCTTATTACTTCCCTTGACTTTGTATTTTCGACCCTAGAACTTGAAGGATGATGTTCACCTTGAAATTGTACCATTCAAAATGTGCAGCTCCATGAGATACACATGCATGCCAAATATCAAGTTGCTATCTTCAATATTAAAAAAGTTATGGCCAATGTAAAGGTTTTGTCACGACGCCTTAGGCGGACGATGAGCTGGCTATGACAATAGCGCGGGTTTTCTCCGAAAACAGCCTCCCTAAAAATTAGTTCGGCCCAGTTTGGGAATAAGCAAGAGGCCAGGAAATAAAATTAGTTAGGACACGGTTATTTGGAAAACAGACGACAATATACTTAAAACCTTAATTCTTAACTTCGATATGAATTTGAACCTGAAATCCAAATGTGATTCAAAATTATATTATAAAGCAAACTACAGCCCACTTAAATATCGTTCAGTGTTTATCTTCACAAACCGTCATTTGGTGGCATTAGTAACCTTTCTTATATTCTTAACCTTGCTTAGACAGGTTTAAACTTAATGTATCAAGTTTTAACGATTTAATCCCGCTTGTTCGATGCTTATTTTATATAAATTGATACCACCTAATATTATATTTCACAAAATAAGAAATTGTGTTAAATACAATAATAATGTGAAGAAGCAGATCAATAGTTCTTTGAAAGATGTAGCAATAAAATTACATGTATTAATGTGAATGTGCTTGTGGGTTTCAAAAATAATTTGCAATTGGTTAAAGCTTCATTTACATAATTACAACTGTACACAAATGCTAATTGCAGATGTGCATGTTGATACAAATAAGCTGTCGAAATGTTCAATAGATGGGACACTGTTGTAAGCCCGTTTAATATACCTGTGTTGTAATTAAAGATACTGAACATATCCACATTATGCCATTGTGTACAAATAAGGCAATAAGGTTCGTTCCAAGGAATATAGTTTCGGGATGTTTTCTCAAAGGATGGACAGAAGTTCTTAATTTGTATAATGTAAATATGGAAGCTAGTAATGTGCTAAGTAGTCCAATAGTTAAACAATCTTATTTATGTATATATAGAACAAAACTGTTATTCCATTGTCCATATGTCATTTAATGTATAACTTTCAACTTCAGCGAACTATTAAGTCCACTTCTTGTACTAAGTTAGGCCCATAAACATACATAGTTTAAAGCATTCTAAGCTACCTGTTTTGAAGGAATACAAAAGGTGTGTATTGCGCTAATATAAATCGATTACGCCTAAGATACTTTACATGTGATCGTGCTTCATACCAGTTTACCTACTCCACGGGTAATCCCAGCATGTTACTATATTAAGGATTGTTATAAAAATACTTCGCGGGAAAACACTAAAGGTTTCCCGCTGAATGCTTTGATAGCACTTAGGCTATTTCCTCTAATGATCAAACCATATAATGAATAAATACACACCAATTAGTTCTGCATTCGCCCGTATATATTCGTTTCGTTTCGCCATTATAATATCATTATTATATAAATGAAATGCAATTTACTGCAGTACAGACAGTTTTCAGAAACTACTTAGATTTTTAAAAAACGTCTTCATTTGTAATCTAGCACGACTACATGATTTAAATTCTGATAACTGATACTACTGTTGCTGAATTGTTAACATGTACATTACCTGCCCTCGGACGTCTTATCCGGCATCTCATAACGCGTCCATGTCTGTTGAATTGTTTTATTAGCGACTTTAAAGTATTTTATCAAAGACCTATAATACTCTTCTATAGGTCTTTGATTTTATCAATAATCGTACCATGTTCTTTTTCAAGAGTTGTACCAAATTAGTGCAGCGCATAAACTGATTACGTATGCATTAGTGAGCTGGGCGATTGTCGACCATTGATTCAAATTACATTAGGAATACAGTAGAGTCACGATATTTTGTATACTGAAATATAAGTCACACAGAAACAACTTAATACAGATAGTTCATGATTAAAATTTAATCGACGAAGGCTTCGGATTAAGCTCAATTTAATACATAACAACGGGTGAACGAATGACCAATAAAAAGCTCACATATTATTGCTTTCATATTCTGTAATTTTACAATTAATTACATCAAATTCAATCGGTTCCCGTTACAAAACGATACAATTTCAAAGCATTATTGATGTCATTCATTTATTTCAGACACTGAAAACCTGGTATTGATTGCCAGATAAAAATTGTGCCCTTCCAAAAAATAAAATTTAGCAAATATATAGCGTACATGTTATTAGGCGTATATTCACGGCCGTAAATCACAGGCGGCACCTCTTTTTTGCGATGCATTGCCAATACCAATGATGTGGTGCTAATGACAGAAGGTGGCGCCAAAGCACATTTTCAGCTATTTTAATTTTTGGTGCCGACCAAACACTCTTTGTGTCGCATTCTAGATCACGGACTCTAGATACACTCCGTGTCTAGATTGAGTGTTCGATCTTTTTTCTTACTTCGATCATTACGAAATATAATCGAATGAATAAATTGCAGTTTCAATATAGTATAGAGTCATGATATGTGTAATAGTAATATAAGTAGATGAAACTACATTTTAAATGAATACAATTAGCATATGTATAATCTGACACAGAAACAACTGAATACAGATATTTCATGATTAAACTGAAATCACGGTATGTATTGCATTAAGCTAAATTAAATAGACAACAACGGGTGAACGAATGATCAATAAAAAAGGTTAAATATGTTATTGCTTTCATCTTGAGTTAGGTTATCATTAAACTAAATCAAATTCAATTTGTTCCCTTAACAAACGATACAATTTAAAAGCATTCTTAATGACATTAATTTATTTCAGACACTTAAAACCTGGTATCGATTGCCAGATAAAAATTGTGCCCTTCCAAAAAATAAAATTTAGCAAATATAGTACGTCCATTTCATAAGGCGTATATTCACGGCCGTAAATCACGGGCGGCACCTCTTTTTCGCCATGCATTGATAAATTAAATGAACCAATTCTACTTCCGAGGTAGCGCTATGGACCGTATGTTATGAAATGTCACGGATAATTCTACATAGTGACTTAGTTGTATATGTGTGTATTTTTCAACGTATTTCGCATTATTTTGACAATCGGGCAATGTGGTGAGAATTAGCGAAGATTTATTCATCTACAAATGTACAGAAACATACAATAACAACCAATTTGGAAACGTGATGACCACGTTATGGCGTGGTACACATTTTAATAGAACACCGAAGTGTTTTGCCTGGGTGACGAGGAAATTGTATCCCAATGAAATCGCTAACAACGTCAAAGGATTGCTTTTGACATGTTTAAGTTGTTTCATGGACAACACAATTGACTTCTTGTCGATCTAATAAGATAATTCGGTGTTTTTCCAAAAGAGATGGAGCCAATGCCTATGAGGTGGCGCTAATGACAGAAGGTGGCGCCAAAGCACATTTTCAGCTATTTTAATTTTTGGAGCCGACCATACACGTTTTGTGTCGCATTCCAGATTGAGTGGTCGATCTTTTTTTTCTCTGATTATTATGATACTGATTTCAAAATGAATGGGGATCCCTATATCCATTTACTGTCGGATTTCCATTTTCTAAAAATAGATCATTGGAAATCCCATTACACATATTATTCAATGCGTGTACATTAAAGCTACAATCTATCAATACTTGGTATGTATTTCACCCGTTTATGTCAATTAATTTGTAACAGGAACATGCTGATATATATATATATATATATATATATATATATATATATATATATATATATATATATATATATATATATATATATATATATATATATATATATATATATATATATATCGCAAAGATATCAATCCGATTACAAAAATCAGTCATGCACACCGGACTGATAGGGTGTTTTCATATCAGTTATTGTGTTATTGTTTAGACTTCATACCTGTAAAACATATTGTTTTTAATGTTGAAGGTGCGATCATGAACCCCCCAAAAATGGGAAAACAGAGCAAGGTGCAAAGTGGAGGAAAGGTAAATATGGAGTGTTTGTATGCTATAGCGCTGAAGGAACAGTTTGAATGCTTCATTCTTAAAAAGCTATGTCGAAAATATCCTTGTTTTTGCGAGAGGACGAGCGAGAGAGAGAGAGAGAGAGAGAGAGAGAGAGAGAGAGAGAGAGAGAGAGAGAGAGAGAGAGAGAGAGAGAGAGAGAGAGTACTGGCGACTTTGTTAATGGACAAGCATACATGTAAACACGACATACATTCCTTGATATGTTACATTCCTCTTGTCAACATAGTCTCCGAGTATATGGCCTTTTGAGTGGAATTCATCAACTACAATAAAAAACGTCCATGAACAAAACTCATAAATTTGATTTAGATTATAACTGTTTAACATACATTGTTTATATACATGCTATTGGTGCATAAGAATAAAGTTTATCTTTTCACTCAGTTATTCTGGCTAACTGTATACATATGAGCTATGCTTCATGAAATTCTGTCATGACAGTACGATGAGATTCGTCGAGATTGGCATTTTTGACGCCACATATAATATTGCCTCTGCATTTGAGACGCTCATTAGATAAAGCTGTTTTGAATCAAGCCGATTTAAAAGAAAGCCTTTGTGTTGCTATTTGAAACCAAGAAAAGTACACACTTATCAAAAGGACGTATATTTCGGATTCGCGGAATTTTTCCGGCAGACTTTGTGTTTGAACGATGATTTAAACTAAGTCACTTATCAATCGCTTGTTGCAAGTCTCGAGGTAGATTTGTTAAATTAAAAAAAGGTATTGGTTTAGTAAAAAATCGGTAAATGTCAACGTTCTTTTCCGCCAAAAACATGTATAATTTTTTTGTGAGTACAAGTATTTGTTTTATTGTAAACCAAGTTTTAATGCTAGTCTGTAATTATCAGTAGTGGCATGTTTTTCAAATGTTGAAAGAGTTTAACTATATTTGCTTTTTAACAAGTTGAAATTTGGGATCTCAACATGATTTATAACAAGATCACAACATAACGGGTGCCACGCACGGCTGCGAAAGCTTGTCAGATTGTTTTTTTTTAGAGGACACAGTGACCTTGGCCTTTGACCTAGTGACCCAACAAGAGATGTGTTTGTCAGAAACACATTCCCCCTACTGCGCTGCATTGAAATAAAATATATATTTATCATTTTGCTGGTATAGAAATCATCTCCCTTTAAAGGTTTTTCTTCCCTTGAATTTTGTCCTGTCCAATTGAACCGGGGAGGGGGGGGGGAAGGAGGGTCTCGCAGTCAATTATGACCATGTCAGACATCACTAACAACCAAGGCCTGTGGTTTAAAAGAGATCATAGCCAGAGTTGATTTTTCTTTTTCATAAAAAAAAGTTGATTATGTATCTATGGACATAAGTCCACAGGTATGTAATGAACATCAGAGAAATTATAATTATATCATTTAAAACAACCTTTGACAAATCAATCATTTGGGTTATACATAATCTAAATAATAAATCTGTACAGTAACTGTGAAAAGAACTATAATTCTTGGTAGGCAAATATATAATATGAGATTTATAATTATATAAATTACTTCCCTTTAAAATAATTGTCTGTAACAAATCTCTATTTTTAGTAACAAATAATTAAAAGCCACTACCGTGACTGTAGATTCACCACTCAAAATGTGCAGCTTCATGAGGTACACTTCAATATTGAATAATTATCTCCCTTTAAAGCTTATTACTTCCCTTAAATTTGTATTTTTTACCGTAGACCGTAAAGGATGACATTGACCTTGACCTTTTACCTCAATGTGTTTGTCAGAAACACAATGCCGCCTATTGCGCCGCTTTGGTTTATTTAACAAAAATATATATGTGGGCAGGTCAGATAACTATGTCCATTTAAAGCTTATTACTTCCCTTGACTTTGTATTTTCGACCCTAGAACTTGAAGGATGATGTTCACCTTGAAATTGTACCATTCAAAATGTGCAGCTCCATGAGATACACATGCATGCCAAATATCAAGTTGCTATCTTCAATATTAAAAAAGTTATGGCCAATGTAAAGGTTTTGTCACGACGCCTTAGGCGGACGATGAGCTGGCTATGACAATAGCGCGGGTTTTCTCCGAAAACAGCCTCCCTAAAAATTAGTTCGGCCCAGTTTGGGAATAAGCAAGAGGCCAGGAAATAAAATTAGTTAGGACACGGTTATTTGGAAAACAGACGACAATATACTTAAAACCTTAATTCTTAACTTCGATATGAATTTGAACCTGAAATCCAAATGTGATTCAAAATTATATTATAAAGCAAACTACAGCCCACTTAAATATCGTTCAGTGTTTATCTTCACAAACCGTCATTTGGTGGCATTAGTAACCTTTCTTATATTCTTAACCTTGCTTAGACAGGTTTAAACTTAATGTATCAAGTTTTAACGATTTAATCCCGCTTGTTCGATGCTTATTTTATATAAATTGATACCACCTAATATTATATTTCACAAAATAAGAAATTGTGTTAAATACAATAATAATGTGAAGAAGCAGATCAATAGTTCTTTGAAAGATGTAGCAATAAAATTACATGTATTAATGTGAATGTGCTTGTGGGTTTCAAAAATAATTTGCAATTGGTTAAAGCTTCATTTACATAATTACAACTGTACACAAATGCTAATTGCAGATGTGCATGTTGATACAAATAAGCTGTCGAAATGTTCAATAGATGGGACACTGTTGTAAGCCCGTTTAATATACCTGTGTTGTAATTAAAGATACTGAACATATCCACATTATGCCATTGTGTACAAATAAGGCAATAAGGTTCGTTCCAAGGAATATAGTTTCGGGATGTTTTCTCAAAGGATGGACAGAAGTTCTTAATTTGTATAATGTAAATATGGAAGCTAGTAATGTGCTAAGTAGTCCAATAGTTAAACAATCTTATTTATGTATATATAGAACAAAACTGTTATTCCATTGTCCATATGTCATTTAATGTATAACTTTCAACTTCAGCGAACTATTAAGTCCACTTCTTGTACTAAGTTAGGCCCATAAACATACATAGTTTAAAGCATTCTAAGCTACCTGTTTTGAAGGAATACAAAAGGTGTGTATTGCGCTAATATAAATCGATTACGCCTAAGATACTTTACATGTGATCGTGCTTCATACCAGTTTACCTACTCCACGGGTAATCCCAGCATGTTACTATTTTAAGGATTGTTATAAAAATACTTCGCGGGAAAACACTAAAGGTTTCCCGCTGAATGCTTTGATAGCACTTAGGCTATTTCCTCTAATGATCAAACCATATAATGAATAAATACACACCAATTAGTTCTGCATTCGCCCGTATATATTCGTTTCGTTTCGCCATTATAATATCATTATTATATAAATGAAATGCAATTTACTGCAGTACAGACAGTTTTCAGAAACTACTTAGATTTTTAAAAAACGTCTTCATTTGTAATCTAGCACGACTACATGATTTAAATTCTTATAACTGATACTACTGTTGCTGAATTGTTAACATGTACATTACCTGCCCTCGGACGTCTTATCCGGCATCTCATAACGCGTCCATGTCTGTTGAATTGTTTTATTAGCGACTTTAAAGTATTTTATCAAAGACCTATAATACTCTTCTATAGGTCTTTGATTTTATCAATAATCGTACCATGTTCTTTTTCAAGAGTTGTACCAAATTAGTGCAGCGCATAAACTGATTACGTATGCATTAGTGAGCTGGGCGATTGTCGACCATTGATTCAAATTACATTAGGAATACAGTAGAGTCACGATATTTTGTATACTGAAATATAAGTCACACAGAAACAACTTAATACAGATAGTTCATGATTAAAATTTAATCGACGAAGGCTTCGGATTAAGCTCAATTTAATACATAACAACGGGTGAACGAATGACCAATAAAAAGCTCACATATTATTGCTTTCATATTCTGTAATTTTACAATTAATTACATCAAATTCAATCGGTTCCCGTTACAAAACGATACAATTTCAAAGCATTATTGATGTCATTCATTTATTTCAGACACTGAAAACCTGGTATTGATTGCCAGATAAAAATTGTGCCCTTCCAAAAAATAAAATTTAGCAAATATATAGCGTACATGTTATTAGGCGTATATTCACGGCCGTAAATCACAGGCGGCACCTCTTTTTTGCGATGCATTGCCAATACCAATGATGTGGTGCTAATGACAGAAGGTGGCGCCAAAGCACATTTTCAGCTATTTTAATTTTTGGTGCCGACCAAACACTCTTTGTGTCGCATTCTAGATCACGGACTCTAGATACACTCCGTGTCTAGATTGAGTGTTCGATCTTTTTTCTTACTTCGATCATTACGAAATATAATCGAATGAATAAATTGCAGTTTCAATATAGTATAGAGTCATGATATGTGTAATAGTAATATAAGTAGATGAAACTACATTTTAAATGAATACAATTAGCATATGTATAATCTGACACAGAAACAACTGAATACAGATATTTCATGATTAAACTGAAATCACGGTATGTATTGCATTAAGCTAAATTAAATAGACAACAACGGGTGAACGAATGATCAATAAAAAAGGTTAAATATGTTATTGCTTTCATCTTGAGTTAGGTTATCATTAAACTAAATCAAATTCAATTTGTTCCCTTA